>NW_020838025.1:1869793-2425617 GCF_003676395.1 Aethalodelphis obliquidens
ATATATATAACTGAATCACTTTGCTGTACACCTGAAACTAACACAACATTGTTGATCAACTATACTTCAGTAAAAAAAATAATAAAATGAAATCTTTAACATGTCTTAAAAAAAGTTGGCAATCTGTATAATCCTTGATACTTCTGGGTAATGTCATAATCAGAGATAAAGGCACATAAGTGCATTAATATCTCTAAAGCAGTGCACTCTCTTTCTTGCCTTCTTTTTGTTTATTTTTCTGACATTTTATTGTATAGATTCTATTGCAATTTAAAACCCATATTTAAGAGGAGTAATTTAGGGAATCTCTTACCAGTTGTGGGCTTTTTGAGAAGCCTTTTGAGACAAACTAAGTTACTAACCAACTAGTTTAGGATTGAAAGTTTTATGTGTTGTGATGCTTCCCCTCCCCTAGCAGAACAGTCTGGAAATATATCAGGATGATATTTGAAGAATGATGTTAATGTCAATTCACTATAGTGTGTCCATTTCTGGATGTTTGATGGTAAATTTTACGGATCTGAGAAACAATATCTGAGAAGAGTTGGCCATTAGAAGTAGTAAGAGAGAAGGTTAGTTCCTTGGAAATGTTTTAACAGGAATTTGTCTGGATGAAGTCTAAGAACACAAACACACCTTGTGTACTTTTTTTTCTTCTCTCTTGTGGCTTATTGCAAGATGTTGAGTGTAGTTCCCTGTGCTGTACAAGTGGGACCTTGTTGTTTGTCTGTTTTATGTAGAGTGGTTTATATCTGATAATCCCAAACTTGTGTTATGTTTTTAATGTAAAACCTACTGATACCCAGATATGTAAATATATATGCATTCAAGTAAAACAAACAAACAAAAATCAGTGATTCAGGAAGCCTGCACGTTTTATTTCTAGGATTCTATCTCCTATAGAAATTTACACACTACACATATATGCACAAAGATATTTATTGCTGTATTTTTTTTGCAAAAGCCAAAGGCATATAAAAAATTTAAAAACTTGAAAGAAGCCTAAACTTCTATTGGTAAGAGAATGCTTCCAATGATTAAACTTCTATTAGTAGGAGAATAATTACTGCTATAGAATATTTCACAGCTCTTATGGAATATAAAGTAGGGCTATATATACTGACCAAGAATATATTATGAACAGAAAAAACACATGTTGCATAACAATATTACATGTCCCTTTAAAGATAAAAATAATGTAGTATTATCTTAATAAAAATAAGTAAACCTGGGAATTCCCTGGTGGTCCAGTGGTTAGGACTTCGTGCTTCCACTGCAGGGGGCACAGTTTCGATCCCTGGTTGGGAAACTAGGATCCGGCGTGTCACGTGGTTCAGGCAAATAAATAAATAAATAAATAAATAAGTAAAGCATACTGTAATACAATCTAATCAAAATACCTATGTGGGCAGAAAAAAATTTAAAGGCTACACATAAGCTATTAAAAGTGGTTACCTTTGAGGAATAAGATTAGAGCACTGGGCAAGGAGGTAGTAACTTTCACTTTTTTACTTTATATGCTTCCATATTTTATTTTTTTCTTTTACAAAAGTACATATTACTATTGCATTACTCTCCACAATATGCAGCACTTCACTTTTTATAAAGTGGGACCTTGTACCCCATTATTTGCATGTGTAGTTAATTACAAACATGTTGACACATAACCTATAAATCTCTGTGATATTAAATGACAGTGTTACAATAGCTGTAATGCACATTAAAATACTTTAACATATACAGTGTGATATTATGTATGTATTGTTTAGCTTGTGCATTAATCCTGAGACTGAAAACAATAAGTGGTCTGTAGCTTGGCCCACTTGCCTTCTAATCAGGAAGACTGTTCTTCAAAGATGTCTACTATAAGAAGTGTTTCTGTTATCCATATCTCTATCAGTAATTTCCTGTAAATCAGGGCGTGATTTACTATTTTATTGTTTAAGAAAATGATGCAGAAAATGTTAATAATGCAGATTAAACTTAAATGTTTTTCACATCTATAGCCATTACACTATAAATAGGACAAAAAATTAAAGAACTATTCTTCCAGTATTTGAAAACACATCTGCAAAGCAAAGTAACATGTCATAGATGGTCAAATGAGCTTCCAACATAAGTCTTCAGTGTTTCACTTCTGCAATACTCATTAACGAAAGCAAAAGTAGTAACTAATATTCATGAAGTCGTTAACTGAAACCCTAGGTTGGCTACAGATGCAAGAGTGTGGCCCAAATCAATGAGGCATTCCATGAGATTCAATTAGCTCAATGCAATCTACCATAATGAAAAGTATATATTTTATTATTATTTGTGAAAAGTGTTCTTCACATCTTTTATCACACATGCATACACACACATACATTTTTCAAAGATAGTTGTTAAACATTTATCAGCACTCTGCCAAGTTATGGTAGCATAAGTAGTGCTCCACCAGTTCAAAACTTCATTAGTGGATACTATTGATGTATCTGTTCAAAAGAACTCATGCACTGTGTATGACCAAATTGGCATAGGCAGGTTCAAAATAATGAGATGATGGCAAAGAGGCCACATTTTAAGCCCAGCATCAACTTTTCTATTTGGCTGCATGCTTTTCAGGACTAGCTGCTTAAAATCAAATTCTTTTTTTTTTTTTTTTTTGCGGTACGCGGGGCTCTCACTGCTGTTGCCTCTCCCGTTGCGGAGCACAGGCTCCGGACGTGCAGGCTCAGCGGCCGTGGCTCACGGGCCCAGCCGCTGCACGGCATGTGGGATCTTCCCGGATCAGGGCACGAACCCGTGTCCCCTGCATCGGCAGGTGGACTCTCAACCACTGTGCCACCAGGGAAGCCCTAAAATCAAATTCTTTTACAAAGGCTCTAAATAGGCATTGTTGCACAGTAGTTAATTAAAATTTTATACACCTATGAAAAGCTATTTTGAAAATAAGCCTCAGGAAAATGGATTGGATTTTTAAATAGTCACAAATAATTATTCCATGTTAAAAGAAGTGAGATTTATTCTTTAATTGACTTAAACTCCAGAAACAAATATTCAACATATACACACTTCCACACAAAACACATCATGGCTCTGGGGGAATCGGGGAGAGGAAGGGGGTTTGGGTTTGGGATTTGGCAGTACTAATTTGAGGAAAGGAAATTGTTGAAGGCTACATATGCACTCTGTTACAGTAAAACACTTTGATACCAAATTTGGGGAAAAAGATAAAGCAAAATAGATGTACTAAATTATCTTTCATTATCTTGGTTGATTGAAATGTGGACCTGTTTCTAGGAATTTTCTTTTTGTCTGCTTCAAATGCAGTATTCTTATGAATACACGTGAAAAATGATTGGAAAAATAATGGAGACGTACAATCAATAATAACAATAAAATAGAGTATGATTACCTTATTGTATTTCATATGCAGCCCTGCTCCTGCATATTATTTGGTCCAGAATTTACTTGAAACCCGCCAGTGACTTGCTGAATTCCTCTCATGTATAAATTCCAAAGGCTCACCATGAGTAGCAGGGCCCAGTCAGCTTTATCCACGAGCTGAGCCTCCGGTCCTCTTGCCTTTAGCTGCTGTTTAATACCAGCTGTTTGTTCTTTCTACTCCTCCCCCTTCTTTACCTCCTCCAGGTCTCATTTTAAAAACCTGCCCCATAGATACCCTATTCAATCCTCTGAGTTTCCTTGGCAACTCTCAAAGATAGGATAGCGCACAGCTTCCCAGTCTAATTCCATCACATCCCTCAATTAGTTTAGTTAAGCCTTTTATAAGCAGTCAGATATTCCTTAGAACTGTAATCAGAAGTTGGCTCACTCTGAATTGTGTTTCGAGATCCTCACAGGGTGATTTCCTATGCCCATCCTCTGGGCTTTCTTCCTGCAAGGTCCCTTTCCCTAATACCAGAAAGCAGAACCAGATTGTTATACAACCCACCTTCGTGCTTCCCTGGACTCTACCTCGAAGATTACTTTTTTCAAGTCTTCTGGCTGCCCTGCCCTTTGACATCTTCTAAAGCATGGCAGGGTTCCTTGGTTGGCAGTAATTATCAGGGTTGTCAAGTTTTCAGCTTTATGGCCTCAAATGAGAATCAAAATGTTCATGTTTCAAGCCAAATACCTCATTGCATATGATATTTGCAAAGAAGACAGGGGTAGACCATTCTTTATATTTTGAAAAGAGAAAATCACCTCTGGCCTATCTTTTCACCCAAGAGGTGCTACCATACAACAGACAGTACTGCCTGCCAACAAGGTCAATCTAAATACTTCATTGAGCCTTGCTGAGGAAGGCTGCCCAGCTGGAGTTACCTGGCCATTCAGATCTGTAGAACGTTATGCTAGCTTTGAAAAAATCAGGTGGGAACAAATTTTTGTAATGAGAATTTGACAGCACTCTTTTGAAAATCTAGTTCTGATTATTAAAGCATTTAATGTAATAAGGCACAGACACAACTAAGAAGATTGTTTAATTCATTGCATAAAGTGTATGAATTAATTAGGCATTTAACACCACACTAAAGATGGTTATATGTAAAGAAACACAATCTTGAGCTGGCTTACTCTCTTATATAATCAAAGTGAAATTAGATTTTTATCCAGTAATTTATGCTGAATTAAACCAATAGTTTGCTATTACACATTTACAATGGATATAAAAGCAAGGCAATAAACATGGAATTGCTCTAAAGGAATAAATCACATGTATAATGTGATGAATAGGAACATTTTCTTGAATATTAATTCAATTTGGAGTGGCTGACTGTTCTTGGGATCATGCACTGTGTAATAGAGCCGAGATTGCTTCTACAAGTCTAATGGGAGTTGTGAATTCACACAGCATAGAAAACAAATTTGTTTCCGTACTGACTTGGCCAGTGGGCGTTTCGGAAAATTGAAATCACAATTTGTGGCAGTGTCCCCTGTTACTGGGAACATTTTGCACTGAAAATCTACTTTCTCGCTTTCTTGTAGTTCTTTTCTTCAAAATATGTGTATACTGCACATTTTTGACCAGAGCTAAGCAAGGTGATCTGATTAACGTTTACTGCCTGCAGTACATTTAGAGAAGAGCAACAGACCTTATGTCTTCAGTCTCTGAGGTGGTCATTCCAGAAAATTTTGCATTCTGCTTTCCAACAATTTCTTAATCTTCAAAGAATTTAACACTTCATAATTCAGTTGCACTTACAAAAACAATTTGGAAACAAATAACATGCAATGGATTCAACAAAAAGCTATGATCATGCAGGATTTGTTTACTTGTTTTTAAAGCCGTAAGCCCATGAAAAGTGAGATACTTATTTTTATTGTGTCATGTCCTATGGGAGGTCGTCATATACCCAAACTTCATAGAACTGAGAAAAAAATTAACATTGGCATGGACTTGGAAAACCTAACAAAAAATTGTCCATCTCTTAAGTCAGAACTTCAATTTAAGTCAAATACTTCAATTTATTGGTTTAATCATGAGAGGGACATTCAAAACTTACCATAAAAAAGAGTTGCTGAAATTTGCTTATACACTAAGCAATACAGTATTTTACAGATTATTTCAACAACTATAATGTCCCTCAAGCCTTGTCCTGAAGCTGTTGGCATTACTGAAGAAAGTTTGTGTGTATTTTCAGATAAACTGAATTATTCCCCACTCCTCTCTCATGTATTAGTAATTACAGGAACAGATTTCTAAGGAGATAAAGTTTGTTTCTTTATCAACCTGCCATATAAAAATGTTTCCTTGTAATCTAGTCTAGGTGGCTCTTGCTAGCATCTACTTGTTTGTAAGACTGATTTACTGCCAAAAATTCTGTCTCTGTGCCTAACTCCAGTCACTGTTTCTTTAATTTGTTCTTGTCATGTTTTTGGTAAAAAGAGAGGTGAGCAAGTTATTCTTACTCATATAGCATTCAGCATGAATATAGCTACTTTTATTTTTAAAGGCAGGTAACACTCCCTAGCTGCTGATTTGTTGTATGTCCATGGAGGAGAATAGTTTTGGGTTTTTTTAAGTATAAGTAAACTCTTTTATATTTACTGAAAATGCTATCCAATTTAGCTTGCTGAGAAGGATATACACAAAAGACTTTGAAGCCTTTCAGATACTAAGAGATATAAATCTATACCTTATGATGAGCTATTTAGTCTTTCTTGCTTATGTTCCCAAAGTAAAAAAAAAAGTCCTTGCAAAAAGCAGCTTCTAACCTGAATATACATTTTTGCCACCTGTTACTCCAGTGAAGACATTTATCATAATTAAATTCTAGTGGGGTTTCTTTGTGAAAGTGAGTTAACTTTACAAAAACATCCTTAAGGAATTTTTAGGGACTCCCTAGTTGTGTTAATGAAATCACTTTTCTTTTAACATTTGGTGTAAACCTGCTTTCATCTTAATCTTCTCTGTTTCTGCATCATGGACCAAATTGCACAGGCCCAGACAGAGCCATAATCCTTGTTTATTCTTCTCTCCTCGGGCCTCATACCAAAATCCAGCAGCTAGGCCTGTCACCTGTACTTCTGAAATAGATCCCCAATCTGGTCACTTCTCATCACCTTCACTGTTACCATCTTGGTCCCTACATGCATCCCCTCTCTCTGTGCTTTTTCCTATGGTCCAGTCTCCACTCTGCACTCAAAGGGGTCTTTTAAAAATATAAATCAGATCATACCCTTTCCTCAGCTTTAAAACTGACCAATGGCTTCCACTCAAGCTTAGAACAAACTCCATATTCTTGACCATGGCCATCATGACCTGGCCCCGTCTACCTCTTCAAGCTCACCTCTTACCACACCCCTATATGCTCACTTAAGCTCAACCATGGTGGATTTCTTACTTTTCCTCACATACTCTGAGATCATGGGCCTCTGGGCCTTTCCCCACACGTTTCCTTCTGCCAAAAAGGCTCTTTCCCTACAACTTCTTATTGCCGTGCCTCGCCATTCAGATCTCTGCACAGATATCACCTCCTCAGAGAAGGATGTTCCCAAACGTTTTCTTTGTCCTCCCTCACTTACCCTACTTAACTTTTTGCACGACATTTATTATTATAGAAATTACCTATTTTTTTTCCTTGTCTGCTTCCCTTACTGGAATGGAGGTTTCATAAGCATGTGGACATTAAATATTTTACTGCTGTATTCTCTAACACTACAGGTCTCAAACAGAATTTCTTACATAGTAAGCATTCAATAAGTATTTCTTGATGGATTAAATAAAGAAGAACTTACTCTTTCAAAGATGGGTTCCACTTTTAAGATCCCATTCATTTGTAATGTTTACTGTGTCTTCTTACTTATCTCATGTCTCTTAGAAACAAAAAAATTACCCAGATTTTCCCTAAAATATTTCTGTTAACACTGCTAAGAGAAGAGAAATGAACGTTCACAACAACCTACCTAATCTGTAGTGTATGACAAAGTAATGTATAATCAGAAGTTTATAATCACAAAATTTCTTATGTTTTAAGTTAATTTCCATTGTTCAAATAAGTCTTAATCTCCAAAGGAAAGCGTTTAAAAAACATCTCCCTTCGATAAGGGCTTTAAGGCCATTTCTCTCTTTGGCAGTTTAAATTCAATAATTATGTCATTTGTCATCACCAAGAATGTTCTTAATTAGATATGCTATTAGTAATGTGCCAATCAATTCATCACTTGATGAATGTCAGTCACAAATAATTCTGATGTCATTTTTTCTTTAATATAGGAACTAGGGACCACCTATAAATGCCAGAGAAAGTCTCAGACAGCCTCAGATGAAGAGTGTATTCTCCCCCTGATGGCAAAAACTGATCAAAATTCTAGGCAGGTCGAGGCTTATTTTTCCTTTATCTGAATTGATCAGTCTGTTATTGTGAGCTTAAATCAAGGCACTTTAATGAGTTTTCCAACACAATCATTATTGTAAACTTAATATGCAGAAAATGACTTGAAGTGACTTAAAGTGACTAAAGTATTTATAATCTTATTGACCTAAAACTCTGATTTATTAAGAATTTAAATTGTGATAACAATGATAATAAATGAAAACATTAATGTTTAGTTCTTGGGTACAAATAGGAAGAAAATATACTAAATTTAGTGGTTGCTCTAGTACTCTGTGTCTCTTAGTCATAATCTTCATACCCAGAATAAGTTAATGACTTGAAGTATTTTCTTTTCAACAGTGCATTCTGGCCTGATAACTATAAATCAGCATTCTTCCAGATGTGTTCTGCAGAATGCTAATCTTAGAATGTTAAAAGGTACTTTGCAAATAATGATGATGATGATGATGATAAAGTTCTTTACTGTGAAAAGCTGAACTAATCAAAATGGAGTTGCTTTGCTTTAGGACTTCTCAGAGCCTTGAATAGGCTAAAATAAATTGTCCATTTCCAAGAGGAATTAGATATCAGTCTCCCGAATTATCTTACCACTGAACCATTATTTAAAGGAATATCTTTTGGACAATTGTTCCAGGAAATACCTCTGTAATTCATTATCTGCAAACATTTGACACTTTGTTGTGACACTTCTTTGATGGTAAGACTGGTAGAGCTTTTCCCGTAGACTTAATGGACAGTGATTCAGCAGAGCTGTGTTGATCATAACTGATCTCTTCTACTTTCTGCTTGATCCCTGAAATTCCAATGCTTAGTCATTTATTATTCATTGTTAAATATTATTCATCATTAAATAATAACTCAATTATGTGGTCCCATGACCTTCTTAGTGACAAATCCAAAGTATTCTTTCCATTCCTTATCCCATTTTATCTCCTTGGGGCATTTGGTGCAATTGATCACTCTCTATTACTTGAAATTCTTCTTAGGTTTTTTTTTTTCTCACATCTTTATTGGAGTATAAATGCTTTACAATGTTGTCTTAGTTTTTGCTGTACAACAAAATGAATCAGCTATATGTATACATATATCCCCATATCCCCTCAAGACTCATCTCTCAATTTCTTGTATTATTCCATTTTCTCTGTTTGTTTCTTATATGTTGTATCCAATTTTTGCTAGCCGCCTTTTCTCTCTCTCCATTCTCTCCCTGTTTTATCTCGTCCAAATGTATTGCTTCAAATGCCATTATAGACTGATGGCTCACAAAGCAATATCTCTGAGATCTCTGATTGCCTACGAAACCTCTCTACTTGAATGTGTAACTTCCAATTAATTAACAGCCCTCTTCACTATAGTGTCCGCAGGTACTTCAAATTCAAGTTGCAAAAAACTTAATTCATCATCACCCCACCCAACACTTAACAAACTTACTGCTTCCTGATATTTCCTGTCTTCATTCAGGGTTGAATTCACAGAAATTATCTTGATTGATAGTGTGATATGGTGGGTAAAACATTTAGCTTGGAGACAGATTGCTTGAGTTTGAGTTGTATGGCTGCGTTAAGAACTTGTATAACCCTGGGTAATCGGTTCACAATTCTGGATCTCTGTTCTTTCATGTATAAAATATCAGATAATCCTATACTACTTTCTTGTAGTCTTTCACTGACTCTATCTCATTTGCCTTCATTCTTGGAAGATTTTAGTTCCTGGCTCTATCTAACACTATCCCTTAGTGATTTAATCTGTTCATATTACTCTTCCAACATCCTTATCACTAAATTCTCAGAATTCCTCTTCTCCAGTGGTCATGTCCTTTATAAAACCTCAGCCACTTACTCCCATGGTTGAATCCTAGACCTTGTCACTGCAAATAAGCAATCCCTCTAAAATCTTAATTCCGAGCACCCGTTCAAGCATCTTATTCCCTCAGTTCTTCAACTGCACTGAGACCTACAATCTATTGATCCAAATACTTTTTCTCTGGCATTCCTCTCTTCCTCCCCCCATTACCCCCCCCAAAAATATATCATTGACTCAACCTGTGAATATGTAGCCCATTTCTTCTACTGTAAAGAGCCCATATATTTTAGAAGAAGCATGCCTAACTTTCAAATGGGTTGATTAGTAAATTCTTTGTATTTGTCTTCAAGGCAGCCCTAAGCATATTTGCAAATTATTGAATCTAAAGTTAATATTTTCACTTTGACTGTCGAGCTTTTATATCAAATATGTGATGAATTGCAGGAACCATGGCATTTTCCTGCCTTGTAGCTTTGAAATAATTATATCTTTAACTAATTCATTATTGTAATAGGGGACGTTTAGGCTAGAATGTTACAATATTAGTGTTTTAAAGATGAGAGGCAGCCAGCAAGACTCCAGTATCCATAGCAACATGAAGTTCTTCTTTTCATCTCTTAAGTGACCAAAGGTGATTATTACTTTTCTTTATATTATTATATCAGAGTTTATCACAGAGGTGAAGAGCATGTACTAGCATTCAAGTGAGGTAAAGATATTTAAGGCAGAAATAGATACAAGTACCACTGAACCGCTCCCCCGCCCAACAGGATCCTTCCTCCTCCCCGAAGTGAAGGAATTTATAGTTCTATTCAGAAGCAAAGGGGTTTTAAACAAGACTTGAAATATTACTTGCTAATTAAAACTTTCAGCTAGGTTGGGAAGGAAAACAACAATGCTATGCAGTCTTAATCATTAAAATGATGCTATAATATCTTAGGGACGAAGAAGGAGTACCAATGAGATCCATATAAGTCCTAAGGTGTTCGGCCTCATTGAAATAAGACAAGTTCTTTAGGTGGCAGAATTTACAGGAGAGAAAGAGAGAGATAATAACAGAGATTGAGAGAAACCTAAAGACAATATAGCAAAAGTTGATATGATAATGATGGATATTTTAAAAGAAGGAAGTTATATTATTTTCAGTATTTTTATGTACACTTGAAATATTTCATAATTAGAATAACTTTAAGGTTAAAAGAGAGAAATCATGAGATAAATTTAAGAAGATGATAAATTGCAGGATTAAAGGACTTGAAAACTAAGTTCTGCTTAAAACTGTCTTTGTCATATGTGAGTTGTAGTTGTGTTAATTAACAGATGACTGGAAAGAGTTCATCAAATAATCTATCCTCCAAAACTATTTTTTATCTACTTATAAAAATTTTTCACTTATCTATGACCAAACTAATTCTTTGATGTTATTGGGTGCCATGTACTTATGGACATCTGTCTCTTATTTTGCAGGAGACAGTAAGCAATTGATTTTTATTTTACATCCATGATAAGACTCACCAAACTCGTAGTTTCCATTTCTCCTTCCATTCTGCCAAAATAATGATAACAGCAACATCAACACATATCAGGCCAAGTAGTGTCCTAAATGCATCATATTTAATTTATTTAGTCCTCACATCAAACTTATGAAGTGGATTCTGTTAGTATCCTCTCCTTACAGATAAGGAAACTGAGTTACAGAGAGGTAAGAAATTTGCCCAGGATCACAGCTGGCCACAGGTTTTGTGCTCTTAAACATTATTCTGTACTACCTCTTGATCATGGCTCTAGGAAGTTAAGGAGTTTTTATTAACCATACACTATAATTTATTCATGCTATAAATAGTTACTGTATTTCACTCAACCAGGTGTTAGGGATTTTAGCAAACCCAGGAAGAGAGAATTAAATCAGCAATAACACAAGATAAGAGTTATGGTGCTGAAAATATCAGTTGTCAGTAACAGCAAGAACAGCTAAGCCAGTGTAAGGAGAATATGATTCCTTGTCAAAGACAGAATTCAACCAAATTACTAGAAAAAGCGAACAGTCCATTGTTCCATGCTGGTGACATTGAGCTCTGAAAGAGTGAAGCAGGAGAAAAGGTGGCCAGAGGGTGATTACGCATCAAGATATACCCAAAGATAAAGAAATCACAAAGTGTAAAAAGCCAGCTAAGAGCATTGCCAGTTTGCCATGGTCCTTGCTAGAAGACAGGGCAGGTTCAGATTTCTTACTGTAGTGGACACAGAGATGCACTGCCCAGAATTCCCTCCATGGAAGGACTTGCTGCCCAACCGTGTGAGGTCAGCAACACTCCAGCCATCACTTCCTCCTGGTCTGCCCCGGCTGCAAAGGATGACCTTCCCAAAATCACCTGCTTCCCAGCGTAGCCCACAAATTCACCTCAAGATGAATGAAGAAGTTCAGATAATTATTTCAAGATTAAAAACAGGTGTGATTTTTATTTTATTTAAGATATATATATACTCAGGTAATTTCCTTCCATTTCTGGGTTTTGATTTAGACAATTTGTTTGGGTCAGTTTACATTATGTAGTGCCCATCCAAGAGTATCTGAATAGCAAATGTATGTGAAATACCTAACAGTCTGATGTCCTTCAATGATTATTTTGACATTTTTTTAAAAATCAGTTCTTGATGTTGAGACTTTCTGTTTCTACACTTCCAAAATTGGAGTTGTTTTGTGACCATTCATGCACAGTTTACCTGAGTGCAAATCTCCAAGGCTCCCATCGAAGAAAACTCAGATTTCTCTTCTGTCCTTGTTTGGAAGTGGCAGAAGTCAAGGCCCCCTGCTTCCCTTGTGCCTCATTTTCAGTAGCTTTCCCCAACCCATCTTATCTTTATTCTCATTTGTTCTGTTTGAACTCATCAACATGAAATCAGCACTATATCTAAACGTATAGAATAAAAAGAAAGTGAGAGAAGGCAGAAAATAAATGAATACGAACCAGGAAATTACTATCCAAGGAACAAGTAGAAGGCACTAGTGAAAAGCAAAAGCAGATAGATGTTACGTGTAGCCGCTTCCTTCTGGAACAGTTCGAGAACAAGTCAAAACTCCCCCAAATCTTCAGGATGTATAATGATTTACCACAATTATTTTCTGAATGCAAACAAGAAGCAATCGCTTATGTTTATAGCCAGACTTCTAGTTTCAATAAATTTGGATTCTTCCTATTTCCCTCTCAGAAATCACCCCAAACCAGCAAGTAGAACAAGAAACAAAATGCAAGCTCCGTGCTTGAAAATAAATAAAACCCCCAATCAGGACGTAAGCAGAAGAGCTACCGAAAAGAGTGAAGGTCCAATAGGCATGAGGGAAGATGTGAGAGGAAAATTCCTAATGTTCCACATTCTCAGAAAATAATGTCAGAACTAACTCACTCTTCCCCCCGCAAAAAAAGTAATTTCAGAACAAGCACCCTCTTGATCATGACATAAGGAAAAGGGTGAGAGATCTGGTGTGAGAGCTTGTCTATCCACAAACCAGCTCTGAGAAGCAGAGGAGGCAGGACTGAATGATAAACCACACAACACCAGACGCACAGGACGTGCACCAGCAGTGAGGCAACTGTAACAGAGACCCTCTGCCTTATTATCAGCCCTGCAGCACTAATCCTCGTTGATCTTAGGAGGGAAAGAATGCTCAAGGAATTCACATATGCTGATCTTGAGGCATACAGAAAATGTCTGCTGCTATGGAATAATGGCCTGGCCATTCCTTACATAAACTTCCAGCAAATAGCTGATCTAGGAAGAATGTACATAATTTGAAGATGAATAAAAATAAAAAAGAACCAATATCACTTATATGTTGAATCTAAAAACTGATACAAATGAGCTTATTTACAAAACAGAAATAGAGTTACATACTTAGAAAACTAATTTATGTTTACCAAAGGGGAAAGGTTGGGGAGGGATAAATTAGGAGGTTGGGATTAACATATACACACTACTATATATAAAAATAGATAATCAACAAGGACCTACTATATAGCACATGGAGCTCCACTCAAATACTCTGTAATAACCTATATGGGAAAAGAATCTGAAAAATAATAGCTATATGTATATGTATAAATGAATCACTTTGCTGTACACCTGAAACTAACACAGCATTGTAAATCAACTATAATCCAATATAAAGTAAAAATTAAATTTTAAAAAAAGAACCAACACAGCCATTACAAAAATAATGTAAGGATAAAAGGATAAAAATAGCAAAAATAGAGGATAAGGAAACTAGAAAAAATAATTGCCAGGAAACAAATTAAAAATTCAAACTTATTGGTACAAATCTTTTAAAAATTAAAAAAAGCATTAACTGATATGTAAGAGCTCAGGTTGGTGAGAAAACAAAAGGAGATGAAACATGAGCTGGTGGAACTCAAGGAAGAAAAGATAAAAATACTATAGAAATGAAGGCCAAGAAGCATATAGAAAGCAGGTGAAAATGCAGTAAGTAATATAAAGAACAGAACTGAGAAAAGCGAATAACATAAAATATAAATGGACAAAATATTTTAGAAGGTAAATAGTGAATGTGGAAGATGGGCAAAAGATGGATAATATGTACATAATTGATGTTCACAATAAAGAGGGCTGAAATAATGAAGATAACAAATACTTAGGGTTAATTTCAAGAAAACTTGCCAGAAAGAAGAGTTGAATCTACTGACTGAAAGAGCATATTGTATCCCAAACCAAAAAAAGGGGGAGAGCGCACAGAATGGTAAACTTTGCGATGTATCTTACTAAAATTTTTGTATACTACAATAAAGAATCCTTTGAACCTGCAGGCATAATATCATATAATCTATGATGAGAAAGGAAGCAGGCTGGTTTCAGATATCTACAAAGAAACATTCAACTCTTAAAATAACGTTGGAGCAGTTCCCTCAGAGGCCAAAAGAAAGTGTGACCCAAACATTGCATTCCTAGCCAAACCATTGTGCAAATATAAAGGCCATAAGAAAAAAATTGTCTGAAAATGCAAGAACCCAAAGAATATATTTACCATCAATTCTTCTTCATAAGACTGTTAGATCATACTATGTACATATATCAAATCATCCTCTTGTATACCTTAAACTTAACACAATGTTATAGTCTATCTCAATAAAGCTGGAAAATAAAGTAAATCATTTATTTTTTAAACTGTTAGACGACAAACTTCAGCCAACCAAGAGGTGCCTGGAAACACCATGGCAAACTGACTGGCAATGAGTATTAATTCTTTTTTTTTTCTCTTGAGAACATTTTTTTTTAAATTAATTAATTATTTATTTATTTTTGGCTGCATTGGGTCTTCATTGCTGCGTGAGAACTTTCTCTAGTTGTGGTGAGCAGGGACTACTCTTCGTTGTGGTGCACGGCCTTCTCATTGCTGTGGCTTCTCTTGTTGTGGAGCACGGGCTCTAGGTGTGCAGGCTTCAGTAGTTGTGGCTTGCAGGCTCTAGAGCCTGGGCTCAGTAGTTGTGGCGCAGGGGCTTAGTTGCTCCGTGGCACGTGGGATCTTCCTGGACCAAGGCTCGAACCCGTGTCCCCTGCATTGGCAGGTGGGTTCTTAACCACTGTGCCACCAGGGAAGCCCAAGTATTAATTCTTTTTATCGGTAGAAACTAAAACCAAAAAAGTGAGGATTATGGTTGAATACAGAAATGATAAAAATATAAATAACTGGAAGTAAAAAAAGAAAAGCAAAGCCAGGGTAAAAGTATACTGATTCCCCCACCTGTAAATATAATTTAAAGATGATTAAGTGATACCATATGCATTTATCACCTCTTCAAATATAAATGTCCAATATTTAGCTTAAAAAATACTTCTATATCTTCTTTAGTAAAATGGCCAAGTAAGATGATAGAGAGCAATAATTGCACTTAATTTATAGTCAGATTCAGCTAACATTTATCAGACTTCTGTAATGGCTAGAGACTTTCACATGTAATATTCACCAGATTCCTCTGAAATTCACATTATTATGCCTGTTGTTTAGATTGGGAAATTGATATTTTATACAAGTAAGTTAACCAGGATCAAGCAGCTAGTAAGTAGTAGATGAGCTGATACATGAAGACAAGTCCTCTGATTGCCAAGTCCTGTTTAGTTTCTGGGCTTACTATCCTTCAAACCAGTACTGGCAGTACATATAGCATGATGAGTACAGGCTTCAGTGGAAATCCCAGCTCTACCATTTGCTTGCTTTGTGATCTTGGAAGACTGATCTTGCCTTCTGAACCTCTCTGTGTCTTGGTTCTATCATCTATTCATCTATAAAGTGAGGATAATAAAAGTAGCAATGTCATGGGTTTGTTGTTGTTGCTGCCACTTTTTTTTATAACAGTTTAGGAAAAATTTGAAAATAGAGTTCTGAGGTCATATTTGTGCAAATCTTGAACAAAAGTCTTTAACTAAATTAAGTTATTGAGTTAACTTACTTTTCATGGATCTTTTATTATAAAAGCAAGGCAGACATTGTATAATTTAGGGAAGTCATATAATTTATGTAATTCTCTAAAATATTTAATTTTCTAAGTATGTCTCCCCCCAAATCACTTAGAGGTAGCTATTTTTTTAATATAAATTTATTCATTTATTTTTGGCTGCATTGGGTCTTTGTTGCTGCGCGCGGGCTTTCTCTAGTTGCGCCAAGCAGGGGCTACTATTCGTTGCAGTGCGTGGGCTTCTCATTGCGGTGGCTTCTCTTGTTGTGGAGCACAGGTTCTAGGCATGCGGGCTTCAGTAGTTGTGGCACGTGGGCTCAGTAGTTGTGGCTCACGGGCTCTAGAGCACAGGCTCAGTAGTTGTGGCTCACGGGCTTAGTTGCTCCACGGCATGTGGGATCTTCCCGGACCAGGGCTCGAACCTGTGTCTCCTGCATTGGCAGGCGGATTCTTAACCCCTGAGCCACGAGGGAAGTCCCTAGAGGTAGGTATTTTTAAACTTTGCATTTTTCCTTCTAAAATCTTTCTATGCTTTTTTTTCCATAATTGTGATCAAACTATATGACATTTACATCATATAAACTTTTTCACATAATTCAAAATCCTTCTTAAGTATGATTTTCATAGTTGTATAAAGGCTCTGTCCATATAAGCTATCATGTCTAACTGTTCTTTTGGTGTGATGAATACCTTTTTAGAATAAATCTTGTTCTTCATTTGGAATTATTTACTTAGAGCAGAGCCCCAGAAATGCAATTACTTGGTCAAAAATTATTAATATTTTTAAGACTTTTGATATATATTTACAGATTGCTATGCGATAGACCATGTAAAGTACTTGAAGTAGTACTGAAGGCATAGAAGAATACTTCATACATTAAGGATGTCAACTTTTTATCTGCTTATTTGTTTTAAATATTTCCTTGTTGGTGGTTTGTCTTTAAATATATATATGTGGTCTCCTTTTAAATGAAAAATTATACATTTTAATCACATCTATTGAGCTTTTTGTTTATAATTTCCTTTAATACTTCTCAACCAGTGAAATTCTTCCTCAGCTAGATAGCTAACATTTTCTTCAATTTCCTGTTTTAATAATTTTAGACCATAGACCTTAGATTATCTTTGATCCCAAATGATTTAGCTACATTTTTATCTAACATTCTACTTATGCTAATGAGACTTAAGATCTCAGTGAAAAATCAAAGTTATTAAATTTGTTTGACCTGACCAAAATTAAACACGTCTCTAGCTCAAAACAAAAAATACTTAAGAAGTGGTTAAGTATAGAGAGCTACATTGCAAAATTACTCTTGCTCTCAGTTTTTGTTTTATTTTTTATCTTTCTAATCAACTAAACAGTGTCCTCCTAAGCTACAAGAGATATGAAATCCTAGAAAAAATAGGAAGAAGTTAGCTTGCTTTTGTATTACTAATAAAGATAAGTAACACTTACATATGGGAGATGAGAAGATCGAGGCTTACTGTTTTGTAAAAATTCTGATAGGTATCAAGTTTTATGTATTCCATTGGTTGAAGAATCTTGATAGGAATCATTAAATATAGCCCTGGCCTCCTCAGGGTAACCTATTCCAGCCACCTACTGTTATCATGCTGTGGTTGGTATTAATACAGTTAAAGGCTTGAGTTCAATTCCTGAATATGCCAAGAAACTTTACAGAGAGGAAAACTCTCCTGTTTCCAGACTAAGCTGCCAAGTCAGCCATTTCATAAACTAAAACATGAAATTGAGGGGCTTCCCTGGTGGCGCAGTGGTTGAGAATCTGCCTGCCAATTCAGGGGACGCGGGTTCGTGCCCCGGTCCGGGAAGATCCCACATGCCACGGAGCGGCTGGGCCCGTGAGCAATGGCCACTGATCCTGCGCGTCCAGAGCCTGTGTTCCGCAACGGGAGAGGCCACAGCGGTGAGAGGCCCGCATACTGCAAAAAAAAAAAAAAAAAAATTAAATTGAGCGACCATCACTGTTGCTGTAGAGTGAATCCATATAACAACAAAAAATTAGGGAGATAATGATTAGAATATTATCCCTGTGGAAAAAGTCTTGGTGTGATTCCAATTTTTGTATATTAATGAATCTGCTCGAGAAAAGCGAATAAGATGACAAGATAGCTTGCCAGTTCTACCATGACTCACTCTCATACCACTTTTCAGGGATATATTTAAAATATGGTTAGCTTATCAGTAAAATCTTTGTGTTTTATTTCCCCAAAATTCTGCATTAAAATAGAGTTAGAGAAAAAAGAGAAAAAAAATAGTTAGAAAATCAAGGATATTAAATAATTTTTCTGAGCCCTTGAGCAACAATGCTTTTAGGATTCATATTATATCATATTTCCAGCAACTGCATCATAATTACCACCACTTTAGAAATGAGATCAATGTGTATGTGTTCTAAAAGAATCATATTTATAAATGCATTTTATTTTATTTTTTTGTTTTTAACATCTTTATTAGAGTATAATTGCTTTACAATGCTGTGTTAGTTTCTGCTGTATAACAAAGTGAATCAGCTATACGTATACATATGTCCCCATACCCCCTCCCTCTTGCGTCTCCCTCCCACCCTCCCTATCCCACCCCTCTAGGTGGTCTCAAAGCACTGAGTTTATCTCCCTGTGCTATGCAGCTGCTTCCCACTAGCTAACTGTTTTACATTTTGTAGTGTATATATGTCAATGCTACTCTCTCACTTCCTCCCAGCTTACCCTTCCCCCTCCCCATGTCCTCAAGTCCATTCTCTACATCTGTCCTTTATTCCTGTCCTGCCCCTAGGTTCATGAGAACCATTTATTTTTTAGATTCCATATATATGTGTTAGCATACAGTATTTGTTTTTCTCTTTCTGACCTACTTCAGTCTATATGACAGACTCTAGGTCCATCCACCTCACTACAAATAACTCAACTTCATTCCTTTTTCTGCCTGAGTAATATTCCATTGTATATATGTGCCACATCTTCTTTATCCATTCATCTGTTCATGGACACTTAGATTGCTTCTGTGTCCTGGCTATTGTAATAGTGCTACAATGAACATTGTGGTACCTGTCTCTCATTCTTTTTTTTTTTTTGGCTGCGTTGGGTCTCTGTTGCTGCACGCGGGCTTTCTTAACTTGTGGCGACTGGGGGCTACTCTTTATTACACTGTGCGAGCTTCTCATTGCAGTGGCTTCTCTTTGATGCGAAGCACAGGCTCTAGGTGTACGGGCTTCAGTAGTTGTGGCAAATGGGCTCAGTAGTTGTGGCTTGCAGGCCCTAGAGCACAGGCTCAGTAGTTGTGGCAGATGGGCTTAGTTGCTCTGTGGCATGTGAGATCTTCCTGGAACAGGGCTCAAATCCGTGTCCCCGCATTGCCAGGTGTATTCATAACCACTGTGTCACCAGGGAAGTCCCCATGTCTCTATTTGAATTATGGTTTTCTTGGGGTATATGCCCAGTAGTGGGATTGCTGGGTCATATGGTAGTTCTATTTTTAGTTTTTAAGGAACGTCCATACTATTCTCCATAGTGGCTGTATCAATTTACATTCCCACCAACCATGCAAAAGGGTTCCCTTTTCTGCACACCCTCACCAGCATTTATTGTTTGTAGATTTTTTTGATGATGGCCATTCTGACTGGTGTGAGGTGATACCTCATTGTGGTTTTGATTTGCATTTTTCTAATGATTAGTGATGTTGAGCATCCTTTCATGTGTCTGTTGGCAATCTGTATGTCTTCTTTGGAGAAATGTCTGTTTAGGTCTTCAGCCCATTTTTGGATTGGGTTGTTTGTTTTTTTGATATTGAGCTGCTTGTGTATTTTGGAGATTAATCCTTTGTCAGTTGTTTAATTTGCAAATATTTTCTCCCATTCTGAGGGTTGTCTTTTCATCTTGTTTATGGTTTCCTTTGCTTTGCAAAAGTTTTTAAGTTTCATTAGGTCCCATTTGTTTATTTTTGGTTTTATTTCCATTTCTCTAGGAGGTGGGTCAAAAAGGATCTTGCTGTGATTTATGTCATAGAAGTTCTGCCTATGTTTTCCTGTAAGAGTTTTATGGTGTCTGGCCTTACATTTAGGTCTTTAATCCATTTTGAGTTTATTTGTGTGTATGGTGTTAGGAAGTGTTTTAATTTTATTTTTTTACACGTAGCTGTCCAGTTTTCCCAGCACCACTTATTGCAGAGGCTGTCTTTTCTCCACTGTATATTCTTGCCTCCTTCATCAAAGATTAGATGACCATGTGTGCATGGGTTTATCTCTGGGCTTTCTATCCTGTTCCATTGATCTATATTTCTCATTTTGTACCAGTACCATGCTGTGTTGATTACTGTAGCTTTATAGTATAGAAGTCAGGGAGACTGATTCCTCCAGCTGTTTTTTTTTTTTTTTCTCAAATTGTTTTGACTATTCGGGTTATGTTGTGTTTCCATACGAATTTTAAAATTTTTTGTTCTAGTTCTGTGAAAAGTACCATTGGTAGTTTGATAGGGATTGCATTGAATCTGTAGATTCCTTTGGGTAGTATAGTCATTTTCACAATGTTGATTCTTCCAATCCAAGAACATGGTATATCTCTCCATCTGTTTGTATTGTCTTTAATTTCTTTCATCAGTGTCTTATAGTTTTCTGCATACAGGTCTTTTGTCTCCTTAGGTACGTTCATTCCCAGGTATTTTATTATTTTTTGCAGTGGTAAATGGGAGCATTTCCTTAATTCCTCTTTCAGATTTCATCATTAGTGTATAGGAATGCAAGAGAATTCTGTTGGTTTTGTAACCTGCTACTTTTCCAAATTCATTGATTAGCTCTAGTAGTTTTCTGGTAGCATCTTTAGCATTCTTCATGTATAGTATCATGTCATATGCAAACAGTGGCAGCTTTACTTCTTCTTTTATGATTTGGATTTCTTTTATTTCTTTTTCTTCTCTGATTGCTGTGGCTAAAATTTCCAAAACTACGTTGAATAATAGTGGTGAGAGCGGACAGCCTTCTCTTGTTGCTGATTTTAGTGGAAATGGTTTCAGTTTTTCACCATTGAGAATGATGTTGGCTGTGGGTTTGTCATATATGGCCTTTATTATGTTGAGGGAGTTCCTTCTGTGCCTACTTTCTGGAGAGTTTTTATTGTAAATGGGTGTTGAATTTCGTCGAAAGCTTTTTCTGCATCTATTGAGATGCATCTGGTTTTTATTCTTCAGTTTGTTAATATGTGTATCACATTGATTGATTTGCATATATTGAAGAATCCTTGCATTCCTGGGAGAAACCCCATTTGATCATGGTGTATGACCCTTTAATATGCTGTTGAATTCTCTTTGCTGGTATTTTGAGGATTTTGCATCTATGTTCATCATAGTTCTTGGCCTGTAGTTTTCTTTTTTGGTGACATCTTTGTCTGGTTTTGGTATCAGGGTGATAGTGGCCTCATAGAATGAGTTTGGAGTGTTCCTCCCTCTGCTATATTTTGGAAGAGTTTGAGAAGGATAGGTGTTATCTCTTCTCTAAATGTTTGATAGAATTTACCTGTGAAGCCACCTGGTCCTGGGCTTTTGTTTGTTGGAAGATTTTTAATCACAGTTTCAAATTCAGTGCTTGTGATTGGTCTGTTCATATTTTCTATATCTTCCTGGTTCTGCCTTGGAAGGTTGTACTTTTCTAAAAATTTGTCCCTTTCTTCCAGGTTGTCCATTTTATTGGCGTATAGTTGCTTGTAGTAATCTCTCATGGTCCTTTGTATTTCTGCAGCGTCAGTTGTTACTTCTCCTTTTTCATTTCGAATTCTGTTGATGTGAGTCTTCTTCCTTTTTTTTTTGATGAGTCTGGTTAAAGGTTTATCAATTTTGTTTATTTTCTCAAAGAACCAGCTTTTAGTTTTATTTATCTTTGCTATTGTTTCCTTTATTTCTGATCTGATCTTTATGATTTCTTTCCTTCTGCTAATTTGGGTTTTTTTTGTTCTTCTTTCTCTAATTGCTTTAGGTGTAAGTTTCAGTTGTTTAGTTGAGATGTTTCTTGTTTCTTGAGGTAGCATTATATTGTTACAAACTTCCCTCTTAGAACTGCTTCTGCTGCATCCCATATGTTTTTGGTCATCATGTTTTCATTGTCACTTTTTTCTGGGTATTTTTTTTATTTCCTCTTTGATTTCTTGGTTATTTATTAGTGTATTGTTTAGCCTCCATGTGTTTGTATTTTTACACATTTTTTCCTGTAATTGATATCTAGTCTCATAGCACTGTAGTCGGAAAAGATACTTGATATGATTTCAATTTTCTGAAATTTACCAAGGCTTAATTTGTGACCCAAGATATGATCTATCCTGGAGAATGTCCATGACACTTGAGAAGAAAGTGTATTCTGTTGTTTTTGGATGGAATGTCCTATAAATATCAATTAATTCCATCTGGTCTAATGTGTCATTTAAAGCTTGTATTTCCTTGTTTGTTTTCATTTTGGATGATCTGTCTATTGGTGAAAGTGGGGTGATAAAGTTCTGTACTATTATTGTGTTACTGTTGTTTTCCCCATTTATGGCTGTTAGCATTCGCCTTATGTATTGAGGTGCTCCTATTTTGGGTGCATAAATATTTACAATTGTTATATCTTCTTCTTGGATTGATCCCTTGATCATTATGTTGTGTCCTTCTTTGTCTCTTCTAATAGTCTTTATTTTAAAGTCTATTTTGTCTGATATGAGAATTGCTACTCCAGTTTTCTTTTGATTTCCATTTGCATGGAATATCTTTTCCCATCCCCTCATTTTCAGTGTGTATGTGTCCCTAGGTCTGAAGTGGGTCTCTTACAAACAGCATATATACAGGTCTTGTTTTTGTATCCATTCAGCCAGTCCATGTCTTTTGCTTGGAGCATTTAATCCATTTACATGTAAGGTAGTTATCAATATGTATGTTCCTATTACCGTTTTCTTAATTGTCTTGGGTTTGCTGTTGTAGGTCTTTTCCTTCTCTTGTGTTTCCTGCCTAGAGAAGTTCCTTTAGCATTTGTTGTAAAACTGGTTTGGTAGTGCTGAATTCTCTTAACTTTTGCTTGTCTGTAAAGTTTATAATTTGTCTGTCGAATCTGAATGAGATCCTTGCTGGGTAGAGTAATCTTGTTTGTAGGTTTTTCCCTCTCATCACTTTAAATATATCTCTTCTGGCTTTCAGAGTTTCTGCTGAAAGGTTAGCTGTTAACCTTATGGGGATTCCCTTGTATACCATTTGTTGCTTTTCTCTTGCTGCTTGTAATATTTTTTCTTTGTATTTAATTTTTGATAGTTTGTTTAATGTGTCTTGCCATGTTTCTCCTTGAATTTATCCTGTATGGGACTCTCTGTACTTCCTGGAGTTGATTGACTATTTGCTTTCTCATGTTAGGGAAGTTATCAAATATAATCTCTTCAAATATTTTCTCAGACCCTTTCTTTTTCTTCTTGGACCCCTATAATTCAAATGTTGGTGCGTTCAATGTTGTCCCAGAGTTCTCTGAGACTGTCCTCAATTCTTTTCATTCTTTTTTCTTTATTCTGCTCTGCAGTAGTTATTTCTACTACTTTATCTTCCAGGTCACTTATCTGTTCTTCTGCCTCAGTTATTCTGCTATTGATTCCTTCTAGAGAATTTTAAATTTCATTTGTTGTGTTTTTCATCATTGTTTATTTGCTCTTTAGTTCTTTTAGGTCCTTGTTAGACGTTTCTTGTATTTCCTCCATTCTATTTCCAAGATTTTGGATCATGTTTACTATCATTATTCCGAATTCTTTTTCAAGTAGACTGCCTATTTCCTCTTCATTTGTTAGGTCTTGTGGGTTTTTACCTTGCTCCTTCATCTGCTGCATAGTTCTCTGTCTTCTAATTTGTTTAACTTACTTTTTTGGGGGTCTCCTTTTCGTAGGCTGCAGGTTCATAGTTCCTGTTGTGTTTGGTGTCTCCCTCCAGTGGGTGAGGTTGATTCAGTGGGTTGTGTAGGCTTCCTGGTGGAGGGGACTGGTGCCTGTATTCTGGTGGGCGGGGCTGGGTCTTGTCCTTCTGGGGGGCAGGGCTGCATCCGGTTGTGTGTTTTGGGGTGTCTGTGAACTAATTATGATTTTAGGCCACCTCTCTGCTAATGGGTGGGGTTGTGTTCCTGTTTTGCCAGTTGTTTGGCATGTGGTGGCCAGCACTGGAGCTTGCTGGTTGTTGAGTGGAGCTGCGTCTTAGTGTTGAGATGGAGACCTCTGGGAGAGCTCTTGCCAATTGATATTACATAGAGCCAGGAGGTCTCTGGTGGTCCAGTGTCCTGGACTCAGCTCTCCCAGTCGGAGGCTCAGGCTTGTCACCCAGCTGGAGCACCAAGACCCTGCCATCCAGAAGCCTCAGAAGAAATGGAAGAAAAAATAGGAAAAAATGAAGAACAGATAGAACCCCAAACCAAATGGTAAAAGCAAAACTAAACAGACAAAATCACACAAAGAAACACACATACACACTCAAAAAAATAGAATAAAAAAAGTAGAGGGCAACCAAACCAATAAACAAATCCACCAATGATAACAAGCACTA
Organism: Aethalodelphis obliquidens; assembly: GCF_003676395.1. NCBI lineage: Eukaryota > Metazoa > Chordata > Mammalia > Artiodactyla > Delphinidae > Aethalodelphis > Aethalodelphis obliquidens. Next base: position 1,894,429 of record NW_020838025.1, read on the forward strand.
AAAACTAAACTAAGATAAACATACAAACCAGAAACAAATCAGACGTAGAAAGCAAACCCCAAGTCTACAGTTGCTGTCAAAGTCCACCGCCTCGATTTGGGGAACATTTATTGTCTATTCAGGTATTCCAGCGACGCAGCATACATCAAGTTGATCATGGGGATTTAATCTGCTGCTCCTGAGGCTGCTGGGAGAGATTTCCCTTTCTCTTCTTTGTTCACACTGCTCCTGGGGTTCAGCTTTGGATGTGGCCCCACCTTTGCATGTAGGTCGCCCTCAGGCATCTGTTCCTGCCCAGATAGGAGGAGGTTAAAGCAGCGCCTGATTAGTGCTCTCTTGCTCACTCATGCCGGGATGAGGGAGGGGTACGGTAGTCATAATTGGAATGTGGGGTGAGCCTGTGGTGGCAGAGGTCAGTGTGGCATTGCAAGAGCCTGAGGGGCGCCGTGTGTTCTCCTGGAGAAGTTGTCCCTGGATCTCAGGACCCTGGCAGTGGTGGGCTGCACAGGCTCCCAGGGGTGGGGGGTGTGGGTAGTGACCTGTGCTCGCACACAGGCTTCTCCGTGGCAGCGACGGCAGTGTTCATGCTTCATGCCTGTCTTTGCGGCCCGAGCTGGTAGCCATGGCTCTTGCCCATCTCTGGAGCTCAGTAAGGTGGTGCTCTGAATCCTGTCTCCTCATGCACCCCAAAACATTGGTCTCTTGCCTCTTAGGCTGTTCCAGACTTTTCCCTGGACTTCCTCCCGGCTAGCTGTGGTGCACTAACCCCTTCAGGCTGTGTTCACGTCACCAACCCCAGTCCTCTCCCTGTGATCTGACTGAAGCCTGAGCCTCAGCTCCCAGCCCCGCCCACCCCGGCGGGTGAGCAGACAAGCCTCTCGGGCTGGTGAGTGCCGGTCGGCACCGATCCTCTGTGTGGGAATCTCCCCACTTTGCCCTCCGCACCCCTGTTGCTGTGCTCTCCTCCGCGGCTCCAAAGCTTCCCCCTCCGCCACCCACAGTCTCCGCCTGCGAGGGGGCTTCCTAGTGTGTGGAAACCTTTCCTCCTTCACAGCTCCCTCCCACTGGTGCAGGTCCCATCCCTATTCTTTTGTCTCTGTTTTTTCTATTTTCTTTTGCGCTACCCAGGTACATAGGTTTTTCTTGCCTTTTGGGAAGTCTGAGGTCTTCTGCCAGCGTTCAGTAGGTGCTCTGTAGGAGTTGTTCCACATGTAGATGTGTTTCTGATGTATTTGTGGGGAGGAAGCTGATCTCCACGTCTTACTCCTCCAGCATCTTTAAGGTCTCCCTATAAATGCATTTTAAATTAACAACAATAAAAAAAATACCCAACTTGAATAGGGTTTCAAATATTTGGGAACCCAAAACTGATAATATTTTTATATAAATTCTATTGCATAAAATAATTTATTTATTAAACAAATATTTATTGAGCATGCACTGTGTGTCAGACCATTGGAATACATCGATGACTTAAACACACAAAAATTCCTACCCTCGATCCTTGTGAGGGAATTTGTTCTGTATCTTGACTGTGATGATGGTCATACAAATCTACACACGTGATACAATTGCACGGAACTAAATATACAGACAAATGAATTCATGTAACATTAGTGAAATCTGAATAAGGTAGATGAATTAAATCAATGTCAGTTTTCTGGTTGTCATATGATACCATTGTTTTGTAAGATGTTATCATTGAGGAAGCTGGGTGACTGTTATACAGGATCTCTTTGTATTATCTTTTACAACGGCATGTGAATCCCGAATCATTTGAAAGCAAAAGTTTTTTAAAAATTCCTTATCCTCAGAGCTTAAATTCTAGTGCCTGGAGACACAAAAAATAACAAACATTGCAAATAAATAAATTATAAAGTAGGCTAGAACATTAAGTATTATAGAAAAAATAGGACAGGTTAAAGGGAACTGAGGGTATCCTAGCTCTATTATGAAGATGGTATTTGAGCAAAGACTTAGGAGGTTGGAAATGCTGTGGGAAAAGCATTCAGTGGAGGAAACAGCCATGGCAAAGCCTCTAAGGTAGGAATGAGCTCCAGCATTTAAGGAGTGACAAGGGGCCAGCAGGCTAGAGCTGGGGGAGCACAGGGAGAGCAGCAGGTGATAAAGTCAGAGAATTTTGAAGCACCAAAGTTCAGAGGGCCTCAAAGGCCGTTGTAGGGACTTAGGCTTTTTCTCTGAGTTGGGAAATCTTTGGAAAGTCTTTGAACAGAGTGGATCTCTCTGGCTCCCATGTTAAAAACAGAGTGTAGAGGAGGAAGAGTGAAAGGAGAGTGACCTGTCAGGAGGCTAATGCAGGCGTCCAGCAAAGAGAAAATAGTAGCTTGGATGGGAAACAATGAGAATACTCCTCTACACTAACTTGCACATCAGTGCTTAGTATGACAATTACAGTTTCCACAAACTCACAACATATTTCCAACGAGAACTGTATTTAAGCAGATTATGCAATGCCTAGTTGCATAAGTTACAAATTTTGCTCTTTAAAATGAGAGATCGGAAAAATCCTATTTGCAAATGGTAAGTCTTTTCTTTATGAAACACCAGAACAGTTAAAAAGAAAGTCTTGCCATTTCAGATTCAGAAAACATCTGCTGCCCTCCTGTACCTGTCCTGATTGTTTGGAACACAAAGGAGGCTCATTGGCCACATCCCTTTTGCTTGCCTGACTGAAGCATGCTAGGTCAGGACCATTGGCTGGTAACTCTGGCTCCCTCTACTGACTCAATCAGAGGGCCGACGAGAAAGCAGATTCCTCAGCCCCATATGATTAGAAAGAACAAATCAAAAGAAGAAAGTTTTTCTGTGTGTTATCCAAGTGTGGTGTCATCCAAGATAAACATGTTTAAAGCTTTTGAAAAACACCGATGCCTGCACTGTCAATTGTTTGGAAACTGAACATTCTTATAAGTTGAATACAGTGGATACTGAGCCCATTCTGTATTATACAGCCTACTGTTTCTCTACCTCTGTCATTTCACTCTGAGTACATTACAGGTGCTTTAGTAACAGTTTATATGGCCCATAAACAATACCTCTTCATTAAAATAGGTGCACTTGATTGCTAAAATAACAAATGAACTTTTGAGACAATTCAGTCTCTTTGGTATTCAAAAACAGATGTTCTTTTGAAAATGTAGTTTATCCTGAAGTTCTGCCAGTCAGGTGGAAAAGTTTTCTATTATTAAATGGAAGTAAAGCAGAAGTAGACAAGAATGCACTATGTGGCAGAATAAAATAAGAAGCAACATTCTACTGGAAGAACTCTTGAAGGTAACGGGAGAAAGCTGTATATTCATACAGTGAAGATCGCTTGTTTTCTTTGTAGTAACATGATATGGAGAATGAAAGTGTTTACTCATCTGATCCTAGATATGAAAAGAAAATAACCTCAGCACCCTTTAACATCTCTCAACATTAGGCTTCTGTTTTCCTGTTCCCAGACATCACAGCAGGGGGAGTTCCCTCCTTCATGAAGGTCTTCTTCAGCCAAAAGGTGTTTCATATGATAGAAAGTTTCTTTAGGCTTTTCTAGATGTCATAATCCCTAAGAAGTGAAACTAAATGAAGATTTTTAAATTCTCTGTAACTTCCTATCCTGCTCACAAATTCATGTATAAAAGGAGACCACGAATCTGACTTAAAAGAATAGACTCGGGAGAAAAAAAAACACTTATAACTCAAAAATGCAGATTCCACAAACGCAGTATTTTTACACGTTAACAGATAACTTGGTTATGCATCATTTGTTTATTTGCACATTAATTTTGTAAATGTGTTAATTTAAAAAAACATCATACTGCATCACATTAAGGGTGATAATAGGCTGAGGCTTTAAATTTGGAGCAATAAAATATTACACCCTTTGGACACATTCATTATATTGTCAATATTGACAGTAGATCTTCAAAACCTTCTTAAGCATTGTGGAAATAATGCTTTATTTCAAAAATTTATTATAGAAAGGGTTTCCCTGGGCTTATTCAGCACCTGATATTTAAAACATACTTAAGCCTTTCTTTTCAATTTTTAAATAATCAAAAAGAGAAGAAAATAATCTCATTTGCTACTTTCTATTAATTGTCTCTCTCCTCAAAGTAGTAATCCATGCCTTATTGTGTCTACATGTGAGTAAATCTTTTACAACTAAGTACCTCAAACTCTGTACTTAACTCCATTGCAAAGGAAAAATGCTTTGATCTCTATAGTTCAGAATTTATTTCCTCTCCCTCCTGGCTGATCTCTAAGCAAATTAACATATTACAGCAATCTGCTTGTAACCACCGTTCTCCCACCACCAACTCTATTCAAACAAAACGAAGTCACTGCACTTCCTGCTGCTAGTCACCCTTCTTCTGTGGACTCATCCTCACATGACATTTTTCTGTAACCCCTGGAGTGACTCAGTTTTCAGAATGCAACTCCTAAGTGGTTGATTTCACTAGTGCTTTCATTAGATGATCTCCCTATAATCTCATGACACTCCCTCTTAACATCTCTGCCGCTCTCTTACCTTGCAACCTATTACATATAGGTTCCCCAATTTGGAAGTCTTTGACCACACACTCACTCTTCTCTCCGCCTCTCATATCATTCACTCTGCCATCCCCTGCTGCCTACAATACGACTTTGCAAATGTCATCTTCACCCTCTGCAAATGAAACCTTTTTTCTTCAATTTCCTAGTAAATCAAATCCATATGCCTTACTTAAGATCTTCTGTCTTCGCATTCACCACTCCATCCTCTCACTCTGCTTCTCAAATAGAAGTTCTGCTAATTCATATCTCTTAAACGTGGAGACAGGAAGTCAGGAACCCAAGAGATTATAGTCTGAGACTGACACAGGCAAGCCTGCAGAACTGATCAATGGCTTATCAGTGAGACTTCCTCTCCCCCCAGGTTCTCCACGTATTCTCAAATTATACTAGAAACCAAAGCGAAACATGAAGTATCAATAGCTGATATGGTGAAATTATATTGACTGCCATAAATATGTATCAGTATTAAATAATCTGCTCTACTAATGGAGGAACGGCTAGAATTGGTGGCACTAACTCTGCCATTTAATCTTAAACTGCTTCTTATGGTCACTTACTTTTTGGAAATACCATATTGACAATGAAAATACTTACTCATTTGTTTTTCTATCTTTGTCACTTATTTTGAGTACATTACAGGTCCTTTAATACTGTATTACATATACAGGTGCCCTTATAATAGAGGTAATGTCCCATCTGTCAATATATGCTAGGAAAGAGCTGCTGTTGACTTTACACCTTCTGAATCCCCAACACAGTATTCTGAACATCATAAACTTATGTTGAATGATAGTGTGGTATGCACCTGCCAGTTCATGTGATTTTTGTTCTCTAATCCATCAATCCATGTTTTCATGTGATTATCAGTAGATCATGATATTGCATATAACCTTTCCAATCCAAAGCAGCACATACACACACACACACACACACACACACACTTTTTTGTGTGTGATTTCTAATCTTATATTCAAGGCCCTCCACAATCAGTTCCTTGTTGACTTCTTTGATCTAATCTCTCTCTGTATCTCTACACAAATCAGCAGTTGCAGCTGCAGGCACAGGGGAGTGTGGCTAAAATATTCCCAAATTTTTTTACCTAACAGTGACACCAGCCAAAGTCAGCAGCAAAAGCAATAGGTGAACAGTGCCTGGAAATTCTCTCTTCTTTGCCACAGTCTTATTTACTTTATTTGCATTTAATGCAGTTGCCAGAGGCAGAGATATGATTGGGAGGGTGAAAAGGAGAATGTACATGGAGTTTTGACAAGCTTTAACTAGACCTGGTCAAAAGTCCACTGTCTCTAAGCTACACTCACTCTTATCGTTAAAAGAATGCAAACCAGACCAGAGTTCCACATGTTTACTCTACTGTTTTGTCTCTCCCTTCTCACAAAGTTTAGCTGACCTCTAGGCAGTTTTCTTCTAAATGTATTAGCTTAACTTCTCTTTATTTCTACTAGCTAAACTGGACATCTTCACCTTACCTTATGCAATAGATTAATATTATGCTAAAAATGTCCCATTCAACACATTCATTAGCCTGGGTTCTCCACAGAAACAGAACCCAGTAGATATAATAGAAACAATAGTATAAATATTAATATGTAACATATAATTTATATAATATATACAATTATAATTTATATATATATTTATATATGAAGAGAGAAAGAAATTTATTTTAATATTATGAGGAATTGGCTCACAAAGTGATTATGGATGCTGGAAAGACTCAACATCTGAAGTTGGCAAGATGGAGACCCCGGAGAGCTGATAGTATAGTTCTGGTGCAAGACCAAAGGTCTCAGGACCAGGAGAGGCAGTGGTGTAATTTCCAGAAGATAGACATCCCAGATGAAAGACAGGCAGAGAGGACAGTTTCCTCCTCTATCAGCCTTGTTGTTCTCTTCACATCTTCAGTGAATTGAATGAGGCCCACCCACACTGGGGAGGGCAGTCTGCTTTCCTCAGTCAGCCAATTCATATGTTAATCTCATCAGGAAACACTTTCACAGACAGGCCTAGAATAACATCTAACCATGTATCTCTGCACCCTGTGGCCCAGTCAACTTGACACATAAAATTAACCATCACAAGACATTACATGTGTTTTCATCTCTACACGTTTGCTCAGATTCACATCCACATCAAACGGCGTTCCCTATTTTTTCTACTTATTTCAGTCATACTTCCTTCAGGGCGGAGCCTATGACTCCGTATTTCATGAAAGCCTTCACAACCACATTCAGCCCCGATCATTCTTCTTTTCTGTTGAACTCATGTAGCAGTGACGTGTAGACACATAATATGCACATATAAAAAAGGGAAAAAATACCATATAAGGTGATATATGCTAAGTCCTAGGTGAATATGCATATTAAATTAAATAATGACTATATGCATATTCTTCAGACCGAACATTCCTGAGGACCTCAGGTAAGGTCAGGCCAAAATATGTGTTTAATGCACAGCTCCTGCAAACTATACTTGTAAATCATTTCCCAGAATCAGATTTGCTTTGAAAGCTACAGACTTTCAATGCTGCGTAGCAAACTCAGTGTTTCTATACCATGACTTCGTATACCAGAGATTCTGAATCTAAGCATTACAGACTCTGCAGACTCAATGGGCATTAAGGCATCTATAAGCTCCATCGACTATACAAAATAGTGTGCTTGTAATGCAGTCGTGGGAGTGCGGGGCTCTGCTCATATTCTAAAGAACCAGGATCCTTGATCATTTTCTACTATATCTGTGGACATAAAATCTTTTTATTCTAGCATTTTTAATGAATAATTCTTTTCCTTGGTAGAATATACATACTTGAATGTTTTTTTCTATTATAATGAAATCAGTTTGAATTAAAACCTATTGGAATGTATCACTCAGTCACTGCTGTGTAATGACCATAAAATCTCAAAGGCTCAGAATAACAGGGAGCATTTATTTTACTCAAGAACCTGTGAGTTCACTGGGGCAGCTCTGTTCCACGTGTCTCACATCCTCCTGGGACCAGCTGGGATGTGTTTCTTCTTGGGACAATGGCAGAGTGCAAGAGAACAAATCCTTTTGTATAAGTACTAGTCAAACCTCTACTTGGGTTTAAGCCTGCTAACACCCTGTGGCCAAAATAAGTCCCGTAGCCAAGTTCAAAGTCAAGGAGTGGGGGGAATTGGAATATATCCACCTTTAGAGGGAGAAACTGCAAAGCTATAGACAAAGGAGATGAATACAGGAAGGGAATTAGAACTGAGCCCAAGAATTCAGTCTACCCATTCTCTAACTGAATGAGTAAACAAAGTGTGCCACAGATAATAAGAGCAGGTATGGTATGCTGTCATATGATTTCACTCATATGTGGAATATAAAAAACAAACAAACAATAAATAAAACAAACACATAGTTACAGAGAACAGAGTAGTGGTTAACAGAGGGGAAGGGTTGGGTTGGAGGGGCAAAATGGGTAAAAGGGATCAACTGTATGGTGACAGATAGAAACTAAAATTTTGGTGGTGAGCATGCTATTGTGTATACGGAAGTAGAAATATAATGTTGTACACGTGAAACTTATATAGTATTGTAAAACGATGTTACCTCAATAAAAAAAATTTTTAGAAAGCTGGTATAATTTAGAGATTTAGAATTATGCATTTTATATACAGATCTTATTTAATCCATACAACCACCCTATAAGTGAACCATTATGAATAAAAATTATCCTTATAACGAACTGAAGTTTAGAGAGTTTAAGTAATTTGCCCAAGAGTACACAACTAGTAATTGATAGAACAGGAATTCTAATCTATATCTATTTCTGTGTTAGAGATAAAATATTGTGTATAGTATTAAAGACATGATTTTTAAATTTGCAAATGACAGAAACTTAAACCAGATTAAGCAAAAAAAAAAAAAAAAAAAAAAAAAAACCACACCAAAATGGGAGGGAAGTGATTATTGGCTACATATTCCAAATGTGGGAAAGGAAAGGGTGGAGCTGGACTGGTCAGCAGCTCCAGGGGCTCTCACAGTGCCCGGACTCACCCTCTTCAGGTTTCTTCTCCACATCTCTCTGCAGGTGGGTTACGTTCCCTCAGACAGGTTTTTCTGAGAAGGAGATCTGGCTTCCAAAAGCTCCTGATTTATACTTTACTCACCTGTGTCCAAAGGAGAAACAAACTCTCATCCGTAACCCCAGCTGCAGTCATAGAAGGATCTTTCCCGGCTGGATTGAGTCACAGGTCTACCCCTAGACTTACCACTGTGTTTGGAGGTGCAGGGTGCTATGACTGGACCAGCCTCAGACAGGGACCTGCCCCAGCAGTAACTGTAGCCAAAGAGTTGATTAGGATGAGGCTCTCATTACAGTTACATGGGGTGGGGAGCAGGGAGGAGGAATAATGCTATTCCCAAAAGAAGAGGCAAAACAATTAATGATAATGATCACTAAGTTGCAGTAATTATTTAGCATATTAATTTCAAAATGTTCTCAAGTGGTCAATTTACTTGTTCCTTCTCCAATGTTCAAAACTTATTTTTTCTTCTCCATTAAACAACCATGATCCGTTTATTTGATTAAGAGCAATTCTGCCTTGAGAAGCATCATAATCTCTATTTGCATTGTTTCTGAGTGTTCTCACAATCAGTGCTAGATTTGTAATGTGAATCAAATCTTCTTATATTTATCCATAGTACAAACACATACATAATATAAAATTGTCACTGAAAATAGAAATGGTGAAAATAAATTCTTTCAGGAATGAATTTTATCAATGCGTGGGAAGACAAAAGTAAGCAACAAGAAAGACCACAAATTTTAAAAAATCAAGTTGCTTTATTTGTTTTAGAAAATTATATTGCCTATAGGTCCTTAAGAACATGACTTTAGTCAAAGCTGAAGGAAGAGAACTTTATCTTGGACAAGAAATCCTTCTCAGACAAGGGTAATTTTTCTGCAGAGAGGAGAAGGTATTTATTTGATTCCACCTTCTGACCCTGGTAATACTACTAGCTTAGAAGCGCAAGCTGTGTCATCAGGCATGTGTGTGCAAGAGGCTGAAATACATAAATATGTTGAACATAACAGCCTAGTCAGATTAGAAATGTGAGACATACTCTCATTTTTACCTTTCCTCTTTACCTAGGGGCCTGAAAGTTTGATCATGTAAAATACGGATATCTTTGCAGGAGAGCAGTAATGGAAGGATTCATAGAAAAATACTGTAATTCGGTGAAATGAACCCACAGTTTTGGGAGATTGACTCAGACCTTTGGGTACTTCATCTCTCTGAGCTGTGGTTCCACTTGTTTGAAATAAAGATGAATCTAATAATAACCAACTTACAGGATTATTGTAAGGAATAAAATAACTATTTTTAAAGTATTTTAAGTTGCAAAGTACAAAACACTCCAAGAGTTATGGAATGAATGAATATTGTCAGATGGCACTGATGACATGAATCTTCTCCCCATTAGACTTAAGAAATACAGGGATGGGCTTCCCTGGTGGTGCAGTGGTTGAGAGTACGCCTGCCGATGCAGGGGACACGGGTTCGTGCCCCGGTCCGGGAAGATCCCACATGCCGCGGAGCGGCTCGGCCCGTGAGCCATGGCCGCTGAGCCTGTGCGTCCGGAGCCTGTGCTCCGCAATGGGAGAGGCCACGACAGTGAGAGGCCCGCGTACCGCAAAAAAAAAAAAAAAGAAATACAGGGTGCCATTAATAAGTGATAAGAGTGTCCTGAACAAATTAATGCTGTTAATGAGACCCTAGAAGTCTTATTTAATCTATTTAAAGAAATAAATTCATCATTTTTTGAATGATGAAACAAATTACAAATTTCAAATGAGTCATCCTTTATGAGAACTGATCAAATCAGGCTCTACCATCCTAAATGAAAAATTAACCTTGTTAGCAAATTCTAGTTACTAAATATAACTGCAAGTCATAAAAGTAAATTTCAAAAAAAGTGATATAATTATTTTGGTCGTGTTTTTTAAAAGTCTATATCCTATACATATGGAACTATTTATAATAAATGATATGCAGTCTAGCTTTTCCATAAAAATATGAGGAGCGCATGAATGAGTGAGGACATAAATGAAAGAAGACTGGCCATGAGTTGATAATCGTTGATGTGAAGGGGTTCATTCTCTGCACATTTCTATGTTTGCAAATTTCTACATTTTTAAAAATGTAATTAACATTCAAGGATCACATTTCCTCATATTTGAAATGGCTAAGTTTATATGTGTGTATATTATTTTGTTTTAAATAAATGATTTAAGTAAATTTTTACAGGCACTACTTTCCCAGGAAATTGACATCACAGATAATTTTACATAGGCTGAAATATCTGGCAATAATCTTACCGTGTATTATAATAAATTAAATATATATATGTGTGTATGTATGTATGTGTGTGTATATATATATATATACACACACACACAGATGTATTTTCTTAAAGAAAGAGAGAAAGAGAATAGAAATCATTAAACATGCAGCCTTCGTGACACTCCAGGCCTTAGTTCACCCAACCTTTTGTAACTCTATGGAACACGTTTATACTTCGGCCTCTAGAAGGACTTGTGCTAGTTACACCTCTGCTGGAGTAGCTAACTCCTTTCTCTGAGCTGGCCTTCCAAACAGTACACACTGTGATGGGAGGATAAGTAGGAAGGTGTTTCCATATCAGTCCAGCAGAACTGCCACCTGTCCTCTTTGCCACCAGGGACATTTCTTCTTACTTTCCATATTTTTTCCTCTCCTTCTACAATCTACCTCAGCATACAAAAAGATTCCTGACTGCAGCTTTGCCACGTGTGATGTTCCTACTTTTGAGACAATTCCATACAGCAAATGTGTGGAACACCCATAGCAGTTCAGGCCCTGAGCCATATGTGTGGGTAACAGTGAAACACAAGAGGGACAGATGCCATCCCTACCCCCAGAGTGCTTTCTCTCAGGAAAAGTCATTTTAAATGTACTGAGTTTTTAAAAGGTGAACTGCAGGGAGCTACGGGAGCATAAAATAAAATTGAAGCCCTGCCATGTGTTGGACTGCCAGGATTGGGTTGGGCCCAAAGAATCCCATGACAAACCTTCTGGATTTGTACACTTAGTAAACAGTTCTATTTGTGATACACCACACTTTAAGTTGCACTATTTCTTATGAAGAAAACTTTTCAAATTATTCACTGATTTTTTAATTTCACTGATGATTAAAATAAATTAATGAAGTTTGTTTTTTTCTGTTTTTTTTTTTTTGTGGTACGCGGGCCTCTCACTGTTGTGGCCTTTCCCGTTGTGGAGCACAGGCTCCGGATGTGCAGGCTCAGCGGCCATGGCTCACGGGCCCAGCTGCTCTGTGGCATGTGGGATCTTCCTGGACCGGGGCACGACCCCGTGTCCCCTGCATCGGCAGGCGCACTCTCAACCACTGCGCCACCAGGGAAGCCCAATTAATGTAGTATGTAGCAGCAGGAACTGATATTGTGGGGCTTTGGTGCTTCTGGATGTTGCATTCTGAGGGTCTGAGCTTCTGTCCAAAGCGTGCTACTTACACTTTTCAAGAAATTTGGGGGACTCCATCTAGCCTAGCCTTATCCTTCCAGGTTGGACTCTGCATCTGTGATTGCGTAATGCCTGTATGTGGTCTCTCAATGCACTTATTATACAATTGTATTATTCTGAACTCTTGGAGGTTCAAGGAAGCAATCCAGTAGGGATGGCTGAATATCAGTGATCAAATGATGTCATGATGATCTGGTCACATTTCATCTGTTATTATAGTTCCCTCTGTCTGTTCTCATTCTTAGGCTAGCCCTAAGACTGAGAGGCTGCTAGTTGTCTCAAATTTGAAATCCAAACAGAAAGCCATCTTGTCTCACTCAGTATTTACACATCGAATTTTACGCAAGTGCCCTGATTGGAATTGTTTGACTCATGTTCTTACCCTTGAACCAATCTGAGTTCCAAGAAGTAAACTTGGAGTGAGGGAGGAGTTGTTTCTCAAAGGCACATTTAGTGTATAGACAAAAGTGCAAGTATTTTATGAATATTTTTAAAATAGATCTTTATTGGAGTATAATTGCTTCACAATACTGTGTTAGTTTCTGTTGTACAACAAAGTGAATTGGCCATATGCATACATATATTCCCATATCCCCTCCCTCTTGAATCTCCCTCCCACCCTCCCTATCCCACCCCTCTAGGTCATCAAAAGCACTGAGCTGATCTCCCTGTGCTATGCTGCTGCTTCCCACTAGCTATCTATTTTACATTCGGTAGTGTGTATATGTCGATGCCCCTCTCTCACTTCGCCCCAGCTTCCCCCTCCCCCCACCCCATGTCCTCAAATCCATTCTCTATGTCTACGTCTTTATTACTGTCCTGCCCTTAGGTTCATCAGTACCATGTTTTTTTTAGATTCCATATATATGTTAGCATACAGTATTTGTTTTTCTCTTTCTGACTTACTTCACTCTGTATGACAGATTCTAGGTCCATCGACCTCACTACAAATAACTCAATTTTGTTTCTTTTTATGGCTGAGTAATATTCCATTGTATATATGTGCCACATCTTTATCCATTCATCTGTTCATGGACATTTAGGTTGGTTCCATGTCCTGGCTATTGTAAATAGTGCTGCAATGAACATTGTGGAACATGGCTCTTTTTGAATTTTCTCAGTAGTGGGATTGCTGGGTCATATGGTAGTTGTATTTTTATATTTTTTAAGGAACCTCCATACTGTTCTCCATAGTGGTTGTATCAATTTACATTCCCACCAAAAGTGCAGGAGGGCTCCTTTATCAGCACACCCTTTCCAGCATTTATTGTTTCTAGATTTTTTGATAATGGCCATTCTGACTGATGTGAGGTGATAACCTCATTGTAGTTTTGATTTGCATTTCTCATATAATTAGTCATGTTGAGCATCTTCTCATGAGTCTCTTGGCCATCTGTATGTCTTCTTTGGTGAAACGTCTATTTAGGTCTTCTGTCCATTTTTTAATTGAATTGTTTTTTTTATATTGAGCTCCATGAGCTGTTTATATATTTTGTACGTAAATATTTTTTTAACTGTCTTTTTTAAAAAAGTTAATTTATTTTTGGCTCCATTGGGTCTCTGTTGATGTGCGCAGGCTTTCTCTAGTTGCGGTGAGCAGGAGCTACTCTTCGTTGAGGTGCGCAGGCTTCTCATTGCAGTGGCTTCTCTTGTTGCGGAGCATGGGCTCTAGGCAGGTGGGCTTTAGTAGTTGTGGCGTGTGGGCTCAGTCGTTGTGGTTTGTGGGCTCTAGAGCGCAGGCTAAGTAGTTGTGGCCCATGGGCTTAGTTGCTCCGTAGCATGTGGGATCTTCCTGGACGAGGGCTCAAACCTGTGTCTGCTGCATTGGCAGGCAGATTCTTAACCACTGCACCACCAGGGAAGTCCTGTTTATATATTTTGGAGATTAATCCTTAGTCTGTTGTTTCATTTGTAAATATTTTCTCCCATTCTGAGGGTTGTCTTTTCGTCTTGTTTATGGTTTCCTTGGCTATGCAAAAGATTTGAAGTTTCATTAGGTCCTATTTGTTTTTGTTTTTATTTCCATTACTCTAGGAGGTGGGTCAAAAAAGATCTTTCTGTTGTTTATGTCAAAGAGTGTTTTTTCCTGTTTTCCTCTAAGAGTTTTATAGTGTCTGGTTTACATTTAGGTCTTTGGAGTTTATTACATTTGGAGTTTATTTTTGTGTATGGTGTTAGGTAGTGTTCTAATTTCATTCTTTTACATGTAGCTGTCCAGTTTTCGCAGCACCACTTATTGAAGAGGCTGTCTTTTCTCCATTGTATGTTCTTGCCTCCTTTATCAAAGATAAGGTGAACATATGTGCGTGGGTTTATCTCTGGGCTTTCTGTCCTGTGCCATTGATCTATATTTCTGTTTCTGTGCCAGTACCATACTGTCTTGATTACTGTAGCTTTGTAGTATAGTTTGAAGTTGGGGAGCCTGATTCCTCCAGCTCCGTTTTTCTTTCTCAAGATTGCTTTGGCTCTTCAGGGTAAGTTGTGTTTCCATGTGAATTGTAAAATTTTTGTTCTAATTCTGTGAAGCATTCCATTGGTAGTTTGATAGGGATTGCATTGAATCTGTAGATTGCTTTGGGTAGTATAGTCATTTTCACAATGTTGATTCTTCCAATCCAAGAACATGGTATATTTCTCCATCTGTTTATGTCATCTTTGATTTCTTTCATCAGTGTTTTATAGTTTTCTGAGTAGAAGTCTTTTGCCTCCTTAGGTAGGTTTATTCCTAGGTATTTTATTCTTTTTGTTGCGATAGTAAATGGGATTGTTTCCTCAATTTCTCTTTCTGATTTTTTATTGTTAGTGTATAGGAATGTGAGAGATTTCTGTGCATTAATTTTGTATCCTGCAACCTTACCAAATTCATTGATTAGTTCTAGTAGTTTTCTGGTGGCATCTTTAGGATTCTCTACGTATAGTATCATGTCATGTGCATACAGTGACAGTTTTACTTCTTCCTTTCCAATTTGGATTCCTTTCATTTCTTTTTCTTCTCTGATTGCCATGACTAGGACTTCCAAAACTATGTTGAATAAGAGTGAGGTTAGTGGACATCCATGTCTTGTTCCTGATCTTAGTGGAAATGCTTTCAGTTTTTCACCATTGAGTATGATGTGTGCTGTGGGTTTGTCATATATGGCCTTTCTTATGTTGAGGTAGGTTCCCTCTATGCCCATTTTCTGGAGAGTTCTTATCATAAATGGGTGTTGGATTTTGTCAAAAGCTTTTTTCTGCATGTATTGAGATGATCATATGGTTTTTATTCTTCAGTTTGTTAATATGGTGTATCACATTGATTGATTTGCATATATTGAAAAATCCTTGCATCCCCAGGGTTAAATCCCACTTGTTCATGGCGTGTGATCCTTTTAATATGTTGTTGGATTCTGTTTGCTAGTATTTTGTTCAGGATTTTTGCATCTATGTTCATCAGTGATACCGGTCTATAATTTTTTTGTGTGATATCTTTTCCTGCTTTGGGTTTCTGGGTGATGGTGGCCTCATAGAATGAATTTGGGAGTGTTCTTCCCTCTACAATTTTTTGGAAGCATTTGAGAAGGATCAGTGTTAGCTCTTCTCTAAATGTTTCATAGAATTCCCCTGTGAAGCCATCTGGTCCTGGACATTTGTTTGTTGGAAGATTTTTAATTACAGTTTTAATTTCACTACTTGTGGTAGGTCTGTTTATATTTTCTAACTTCCTGATTCAGTCTAGGAAAATGGTACCTTTTCAAGAATTTGTCCATTTCTTTGTGATTGTCCATTTTATTGGCATATAGTTGTTTGTAGTAGTCTCTTACAATGCTTTGTATTTCGGCAGTGTCTGTTGTAACCTCTCCTTTTTCATTTCTAATTTTATTGATTTGAGTCCTCTCCCTCTTGTTCTTGATATGTCTGGCTAAAGGCTTATCAATTTTGTTTATCTTCTCAAAGAACCAGCTTTTGGTTTTATTGATCTTTGCTATTGTTTTCTTTGTTTCTATTTCATTTATTTCTGCTCTGATCTTTATGATTTCTTTCCTTCTACTATCTTTGGGTTTTCTTTGTTCTTCTTTCTCTAGTTGCTTTAGGTGTAGGGTTAGATTGTTTATTTGAGACTTTTCTTGTTTCTTGAGGTGAGATTGAATTGCTATAAACTTCCCTCTTAGAACTGCTTTTGCTGCATCCCATAGGTTTTGGGTCATTGTGTTTTGATTGTCATTCGTTTCTATGTATTCTTAAAAATTTCTTCTTTGATTTCTTCAGTGATCTCTTGGTTATTTAGTAGTGCACTGTTTAGCCTCCATGCGTTTGTGGCTTTTATAGTTTTTTTCCTGTAATTGATTTCCAATCTCATAGTGTTTTGGTGAGAAAAGATGCTTGATATGATTTCAATTTTGTAAAATTTTCTGAGGCTTTATTTGTGACTCAAGATGTGATCCATCCTGGAGAATGTTCCATGTGCACTTGAGAAGAAAGTGTACTCTGCCACTTTCGGGTGGAATGTTCTATAAATATCAATTAAATCTATCTGGTCTATTGTGTCATTTAAAGCTTGTGTTTCCTTATATATTTTCATTTGGATGATCTGTCCATTAGTATAAGTGGGGTGCTAAGGTCCCCTACTATTATTGTGTTACTGTTGATTTCCCCTTTCATAGTTGTTAGCATTTGCCTTATGTATTGAGGTTCTCCTATGTTGGGTGCACAAACATTTATAATTGTTATATCTTCTTCTTGGATTGATCTCCTGATCATTATGTCGGGTTCTTCCTTATCTCTTGTAACAGTCTATTTTAAAGTCTGTTTTTTTCTGATATGAGTATTGCTACTCCAGCTTTCTTTTGATTTCCATTTGCATGGAATATCTTTTTCCAGCCCTTCATGTGTCCCCAGGTCTGAAGTGGGTCTCTTGTAGACAGCATATATATGGGTCTTGTTTTTGTATGCATTCAGCCAGTTTGTGTCTTTTGGTTGGGGCATTTAATCCATTTACACTCAAGGTTATTATCGATATGTATGTTCCTATTGCCGTTTTGTTAATTATTTGTGGTTTGTTTTTGTGGGTCTTTTTCTTCTCTTGTGTTTCCTGCCTAGAGAAGTTCGTTTAGCATTTGTTGTAAAGCTGGTTTGGTGGTGAATTCTCTTAGCTTTTGCTTGTCTGAAAAGCTTTTGATTTCTCCGTCAAATCTAAATGAGATCCTTGCTGAGTAGAGTAATCTTGGTTGTAGGTTTTTCTCTTTCATCACTTAAGTATATCCTGACACTCCCTTCTGGCCTGCAGAGTTTCTGCTGAAAAATCGACTGATAACCTTATGGGGATTCCTTTGTATGCTATTTTTTTTTCCCTTGCTGCTTTTAATATTTTTTCTTTGAATTTAATTTTTATTTGATTAATATGTGTCTTGGTGTGTTTCTCCTAGGGTTTATCCTGTATGTGACTCTCTGTACTTCCTGGACTTGGGTGACTATTCCCTTTCCCATGTTAGGGAAGTTTTCCACTATAATCTCTTCAAAATTTTCTCATACCCTTTCTTTTTCTCTTTTTTTCTGGGACCCCTATAATTTGAATGTTGGTGTGTGTAGTGTTATCCCAGAGGTCTCTGAGACTGTCCTCAATTCTTTTCATTCTTTTTTCTTTACTCTGCTCTGCAGTAGTTATTTCCACCATTTTGTCTTTAAGCTCACTTATTTGTTCTTCTGCCTCAGTTATTCTTTATTGATTCCTTCTAGTGTATTTTTCATTTCAGTTATTGTGTTGTTCATCTCTGTTTGTTCTTCTAGATCTTTGTTAAACATTTATTGTATTTTCTCAATCCATTCTGGATCATCTTTACTATCATTACTCTGCATTCTTTTTCAGGTAGATTGCCTATTTCCTCTTCATTTATTTGGTCTTATAGGTTTTTACCTGGCTCCTTCACCTGTGACATATTTTTTTGCCATCTCATTTTTTTTCTTTTTTTTTTTATGAGTGGGATTGTGTTCCTGTCTTACTGGTTGTTTGGCCTGAGGCTTCCAACACTGCAGTTTTTAGGCTGTTGGGTAGAGCTGGGTCTTGGTGCTGAGATGAGGACCTCTGGGAGACCTCACTCTGATGAATATTCTCTGGGGTCTGAGATTCTCTGTTACTTCAGTGGTTCAGACTCAGAGCTTCCACCACAGGAGCTTCAGCCTGACCCCCAGCTCCTGAACCAAGAAGCTTCAAGCCGCATGGGGTGGCAAAAAAAAGAAAAAAGTATAACAAAGTAAAAAATAAAAATAAATATATATAAATAAAAATATAGATGAAACAACAACTGGAAGGTAAAACAGAACCACAGTACTAAAAAAGAAGAGAAAAAAAAGGTGGAAAAGGCCTTGGCTGTGGAGGGCAGGGCCTAAGCAGGGGTGAAGTTTGGGCAGTGGGCAAGGCCTATGCTTAGGACTCACAGGGCTGGAAAAGTCCGGGGGGATTGGGGCGCTTAGGCTCAACAGAACAGAAGGGGCCCAGGCATGCCTCCCACCTCTGGTTTCAGAGGGCGGGGGGCCCCACCTGGGAGCCCAGCAGGCTTCCTAGGCTCAAGTGGGCAGGGAAGATGCCCTCTGCTCCTCTCCTGCTCCTCCTGTCATGAAGGACCCTCCTGCCTGCATCCCCTGATCTCCCTGGCCTCCCTCCTATGCCCCTAGCACCCACGCAGCCTGGAGGGGGCTTTGGAGGGTTTGGAAGTGGCCTGGGAGCTCAGCAGGCTCCCCTCCAACCCCTAACCTGGGCCCCAGTGGGCGAGGCAAACGCCCTCTGCTCCTTTCCTCCTCCTCTGGTCCTGGAGAGGACGCATGAGGGCGTAGGACCTGGCCCAAGAGCCGGGCAGACTTCCCTGGCTGATTGGGCAGTGGAAACGCTGGACCTCTTCCCCCCCTGATCTGAGCCCCTGAGGGTCCTTCCAGGCGTGTGAACCCCTCCCCCCTCTCAGCTACCCCTCAGGGGCACCGATCCTGTCTGGCCTCCACTTCTTCTCCCCACTTAGTCCCCCACGTCCTACCAGTTCACTTGGGGGTTCTTCCCGTCTCCTTGGCCATCAGGGTCCCCCACCAGCATCCAGCAGGCGCCATAGTTGTGGGGAGACTTGAACTCTGCGTCTGTTCATGAATATTTGACTGTGTCCATCTCCTCTAATGGACTACATGCTAGAACAAAGGCTGTGTCTTATTAATCTCTCTATATTCAGTATTAGTGAAGGAACTCACCCCTAGTAGGCATTCAGTAAATGCTGATTGAATAAACATAATGTAAAAGAATGTGAATAACCATCTAGGAAGAGAAGAGGGAGAGGAGGATGGACGGTGCTGAAATAAATTCTGAAGCACATCAGAGTGGATGAGTACAGGGGCTGCCAAGGCCAGACCATGTGTAGAGGATCAGAAGTGTCAAGAAGCAGCTCTTAACCTTTAAATTACCTAGAAATGTTCACTGCCTTATTTACTCAGCTGACATCAGTCACAGATAGGCTTCATTTAAATCTTTCTCTCTTTTTAATAACAGATAAGAATGCTCATGAGATGACTGAAATTGTACCACATCCCTGTAGTTTTGTGCTAACTCTGCCACTGAATCACTGAAAGTTCCAGTATGGGATGCATTAAGGACTTGGGGCCCAAGGTACCGGCCGTAAAACCAGAAGGCTTGCTGACCTCAACTTAATTTTCAGGAGCTTTGATGGTGAAAGTGTTCAAAGGCAGAAAATCCTATGCCATTTGTATTATATCCTGATGTTAAATGTTTACATGACTGAATTATTATTTTTCCTAAATGATGAACTAGAGTCTGGATGAATATATCATATTGCCTTGGGGGCAGTGGTGATAGTTCAAAATGGTCCAGCAATTATAAACAGGACCACATCAAAATAAACCAAGGAAAACAGAGTTTTAAGAAAGGGAGGATGTGATTAAATCATCAAGTGCTCAGACAGGTTGAGGAGGCTGTAGCAGCACATCGGAGAATTGTCTGTTACTGGGGACCTTTAAGACATCGAGGGCAGTTGAGACAGGAGCAAGTCAGATGATAAGAGAGAGGTTATTGATGCAAAGTAGCCCAGGGTGGCTTTTTCAAGATATCTAGTAGTAAAGAAAGTAAAGGGGGCTTCCATGGTGGCGCAGTGGTTGAGAGTCCGCCTGCCGATGCAGGGGACGCGGGTTCGTGCCCCGGGCCAGGAAGATCCCATATGCCGCGGAGCGGCTGGGCCCATGAGCCATGGCCGCTGAGCCTGCGCGTCCGGAGCCTGTGCTCCGCAACGGGAGAGGCCACAACAATAAGGGGCCCGCGTACCGCAAAAAAAAAAAAACGAAAGTAAAGGAAGCTGCAAGACAGCGAAGAAAATGGTGGTGTTTTGTTTGTCTGTTTGCTTTCATTTGCTTTTATAAATAAGGAAGGGTTGATGGTGTCTGTAGGTAGAATGGAAGGGGCCAGTCAGGAGTTGATTATTTCAGGAAAAAGGAGCTGTTTCATGGAGGAAGATCCGGAGAAGGTGAAAGATGATGTGTTAAATAGCATAGCTGGACAGGTTACTGTAGGTAAGGAAGAAAAGCCAAAGGCCCAAGGAATGTATTTTTTATAATTAGATCATTTTTATTTTTAAAAGATGCAGTAGTCAGATAATTTCTATACCCAAATAATTCAGTCAGTGCTAAACAACCATTTTTCACATTTGCTTTTCTGATTAAAAAAAAAAGAAAAAGCTGAGCTTACAATGGAAAAATTCAATAATAAAAATGGTTCCTTTTCTTAGGACATCATAAAATAAAAAGGGTAATGTAAATATACAATACACAAATATGAAAGAATTAAACATACTAAAACATTGGGAAAACAAAATAATCAGATTATTTAAAAATAGAATAATTCATAATATTCAGAGTCATTGCCCCAAGAAACAAAATACAATATAAAATTAAAGTACATGAATGCAAATTCATAAATATCTATATTTGCTAGTTATTTTGCTGTTGGGGCTAAAACATTTAAAAGAACTTAGTGTCTTTCTTTAAGAGAGCGAATCCTACGCACAAAAGAAAATGTGGAAAAGCAGGAAAGAAAGCCTTTTTATTAATGCATTATAAGGAAACATCCTATATATACCAATAAAAAAGTAGCGGTGGTGGGGGAAGGAAAGGAATTGATTATTCAACTTGGGGAGGTACATCAGTTCTTTTAGATTTGTTGAGATTTTTTAAAATTAGAGCACTAATGCAAATGTCCTTTTCAATCCAAAGGTTAAATCACCCAAAACAAAAATGAGGGTAGTAATTTGACTTGAACCCTTATTATAATGAAGCACAAGTAAATTTAAGGCAGTTCTCTGAGAACCAACAAAATATGAAACCGTCCCTAGAACAAATAGTGCATAAGTACTTATGGCAGTTCTATTTTTATTCCTGTGTTGGGAAAGGTTTTGGTTATATAACATAATAAAAATAAGTCAGACAGACATGATCATGTTAAAGTGAGAGCATGAGCTAATCAGTCAAAAATGCACTATAGTTATTTTCAAGCTGGCTCCACACCTGGAAGCGAACTTAGTCATCATCCTCATCTTGTCATCACTGAGAATTTTTGAGTGATTGCCTCAGACAGGAGCCGCAGGATTTCAAAAGACCCAGATCCAGACTGATAAATTGCTGAACTCTACTATTTGATAAAGGGTTCAGCATTATTTAGATCCATTTAACTTGGGGAAACTACTTAAGATTCACTGTGACTGAATCATACCCATTCCAAAATGTTGCTGAATGCATTAAACAAATAAATTCTTAGAATTAACATGGGCCCTTGTGATTACTGCCAGGCCCTGTATTAGGTTCCCCCTGCCTTACCAGCCTGGAGATCAAGTGAGGTCACATGACAAAAATTCCCTCCTAACAAGTCTCTCTTCAGTATTTCAGGTAGTCCTCAGGACAACACTCCATGTGTCCCCAAACAGATCAGCTCACATTCTTCCAGTGCAGCCTCTAAGTGATGCCTGGCACCCACAAAGCCATTTGGGGGACACTGGTCACCACAGCCCAGGCCCTCCATGAGATGGCAAAACGTCCCTGCCTTCCCTTCAGCCCTCTGACCTCAGAGGCGCACAGTTCCTTCCTTGTTCACCAAGGAGAGAGTCTCCTTTCTGCCTCACTCTATGTTGAGGGTGAATATATAATTTATTTTCTTAGCTTGAACAGTTTTGAGAGTGAGAGGGGGCTCTAATTAACAGTTACCCCAAGACAGAAGAATAGACTTGACCTATCCCAGGCAAACCAGGACATACAGTCAACAAATATATGGTTCCGGTCTCATCCAGGGCACTCAGGCAATGGGCCTACCTCCTGGTTCTTCACCAGTCATTGAGTTAAAACAGCTCTTTCAGTTCCTTCCTTTTCTTCACAGGCCTCCGACTTAGTCTCCAGGGCTGGCTGGGGGGTTGACCCATGTTGTCTTCTCCATTGCCTACCAGGCTGTCTCCAGCTGCCTACACAGCAAACTCCACTTCACAGATCCTCCCTCCCCCAAGACACACCCAGGCCAAGATGAACAAAACAAATCCAGAACTGAGACACCACTGGGTGGCAAGCCCAGTCTAAGCTCAGTAATCAACACATTATCCCAACGGGGAAAAGAAAAAACAAAAAAGGAGAGCAAATAACCTTTTCATTGCCAAGGCCAGTTAGTAAGTTTGCCTGTTATGAATTATAGAAAAAACTCTTGATCATTTCCCATCTCTTTGTCATTAAATATTGATAATTGCATCTACCCCGTTTCTGAAAAATTTTATAATGAAGCAAAATTAGTGAAATGATGGCTATATGGCATTATTGAGCCCTGGGAAAGGGAATTACATTAGTGGTAATAATAATGTCTTTGAAAGAGTAGGAAATAACAATTTCCCACCAGAAAAGCATCCATGAAATTTCTTTAATATTGATTATTTAAAATGAATATATCAACCACATTTATTAACATTTACTGACTGTGGGTAATCCATAAAAAATTGATGATCACAGTCTAATAGTTAAGTGTGTATATTCCACGAGAGACTCCCCAAATCTCTGAATCGAGTTTTTAATAATGGAGTACACAACAATATTCTGAAGCAGAAAGCTTTAGGGACAGATCATGACCCAATTATAGGTACAGCTTATATAGAAAATAGTTTGAGTGGAGACCTTAACAAAGATATTACTTTGCTTTCATTTTGCATTCTAAATAAGATCATGACATTTGGTTAAACATTAAATAATCAGGCTACTAAATTTAGGTTTGTTCCATTAATCTAGATTGTTCCTAAGGAACAGAGAAAACTATGACATTAGGCAAACATAAAGCATAGGACTTTGCACATTTGGGTTGCTCAGGGGACGTGTGCTGAGTTGATAACCTTGAAGTGTCCCCAACCAGACAGGCAATGGCTTCTCTTAAGATAGGATCCTGATTTTAGGCTAAAAACTAAGGATATCATTTCTGAGAATGGAGGAGTCATGCAATTTCTCAGACTGCTTTTCTAGGCTCAATAAGAAGTTTCACAGGGAAGGAGTGCAACTCTGAAGTGGGGGAGAGGCGGGGCAAGTGATAACATGAAGTCTGTGAATAATAGAACAATTCAGTCTGAATCCAAATCGGGATGACATGTTGCAAAATTGTAGCTCTTAATAAGAGCTTCCATGAGGTCACTGGAGGGGCAGTGTTATCAGGCAGCATACATTAGACCCATGCCAAAATAGTCTCTCCTCCTCTTCATAACTTTCCTGACTTTCTTAACGCCTGAAATCCCACCATTAGAGTGTCACTCGTTTAGGTCATGAAGTCTTTTTGGTCTTCTAGAACCTCCCATCAAAATGCAAATCACCCCTGGGAAGATTAGATATTTAATCCAGTATTTCCAAAAATATATAGTTCTAGTCTCTCAACATGTTTCATGGGGGGGAAAAAAAACCTCTGTGGTCAAAGAAATTTGGTAAATGCTCCGTACTTTGTTAACTCTTTAAACCTCGCAATGCCAAAAAAAAAAAATATTAAAGGCTCCAAAATATATTGCAGAAAAAATATATATAACTGTTTTACCCAGTATTTGCAAAATTATTTCGACTAGAAAATAATTTGGATACTTTTAACATTCAGAATACTGTACTATCAACTCACAATGAATCATAAGGGTCTGGAAACAGGGACAATGTCATCAGCAGCTAGGGAACCAGGAATGGTTACTGGGTGAATAGACCCATGTCATTGAAGATATTCATTGGATATTATTGAATAATATCAACAGCATCAGTGTTTTTCTAAATTTTTTTTAGCCCCGTAGAAAAGTATTTATCGTGGCTCATATATTTAAGAATTTGTCATATGAATTATTAGAGAAATAAGATAGGCCCCATGTGAAAAGTTAATGAATAATGGCCTAGTATTAATTATATGATTTGTGGATAAAATGTAAATTCACAGAGAAAGAACACATTTCTCTACATGATGTTCCATTTACACCAATATGTAGCCACCCACCTATTTTTCTCTGTTTGAATATTCCATTCCATTCCTTTCTGACTTTGGCTACTTGTTTCATGCAGAGTAGATCTGCTCTAGACAGCACGTTCAAAGTACATTTGTAACTAGAAAATTCTTTCTTTTCAGCAGGTGTTCAGGGTGCTGTGGTTTGCCATGGGTACCTTAACAAATCCATTACTTTTGTTGCCTAGAAGCATTCCAGTGGAAAAAATTGTGGCTATTACTATGTGGTAAATTGAACCCAAAACTTAGAATCACAGAATAATGTCTCTTGCCTTAAATCTATTTTATCGAAGGTTCTGAATGTATCAGGTACCTATTCACTTAAGCTGTATTGCATACCTACTATGTGTTAGACATGGTGCTTTCACATATGCAAATTGTGTGCATAATCAAGTCATACTAGTAAACACATTTTACAAATTCTGGCTAAAATATACCCAAGGTTTATTTCCCAGCTTGCCTTTGTCTTTTAGTCAAGCCTAAATAATGAGTTATTTTTATTTTGATTATATTGAATGGGATTGACACTGGAAGTTTTTTTGCCACTGGTCATAGACTTACGGACTTCTAGAGCTGATTCCAAGGTTGCAGTCACAGTGGGGAGACGAAGAACCAAAAAAAAAGTCTTGGGGCCTCCTTCCCAACACTAACCAAAACCCCCTTGTTTTGATCCTTTTTACAAACAGTTTTCTTTCTTTCTTTTTTTTTTTTTTGCTGTATGCGGGCCTCTCACTGTTGCGGCCTCTCCCGTTGCGGAGCACAGGCTTCGGACGCGCAGGCTCAGCGGCCATGGCTCACGGGCCCAACCGCTCTGCGGCATGTGGGATCTTCCCGGACTGGGGCACAAACCCGTGTCCCCTGCATTGGCAGGCGGACTCTCAACCACTGCGCCACCAGGGAAGCCCTGTTCTTTTTCTTTTAAAATAAGATTTCATTTGAGAAAGTCCATAAACATTTGGTATAAACCTTGATAACTCAGGAAGAACAATCTAGTATTTCTCATAAGGTAGTCCATGGCCCTGCATGGACTACCTGCAGGTGTGCCTGGGATGCTTGTTTTCTTTTGTTTTTATTTTATTTTATTTTTTTACATCTTTATTGGAGTATAATTGCTTTACAATGGTGTTAGTTTCTGCTTTATAACCAAGTGAATCAGTTATACATATACATATGTTCCCATATCTCTTCCCTCTTGCATCTCCCTCACTCCCACCCTCCCTATCCCACCCCTCTAGGTGGTCACAAAGCATCGAGCTCATCTCCCTGTGCTATGTGGCTGCTTCCCACTAGCTATCTACCTTAAGTTTGGTAGTGTATATATGTCCATGCCTCTCTCTTGCTTTGTCACAGCTTACCCTTCCTCCTCCCCATTTCCTCAAGTCCATTCTCTAATAGGTCTGTGTCTTTATTCCTGTCTTACCCCTAGGTTCTTCAAGACATTTTTTTTCTTAAATTCCATGTATATGTGTTAGCATATGGTATTTGTCTTTCTGTTTCTGACTTACTTCACTGTGTATGACAGACTCCAGGTCCATCCACCTCATTACAAATAGCTCAATTTCATTTCTTTTTATGGCTGAGTAATATTCCATTGTATATATGTGCCACATATTCTTTATCCATTTATCCGATGATGGACACTCAGGTTGTTTCCATCTCCTGGCTATTGTAAATAGAGCTGCAATGAACATTTCCGTACATGACTCTTTTTGAATTATGGTTTTCTCAGGGTATATGCCCAGTAGTGGGATTGCTGGGTCATATGGTAGTTCTATTTGTAGTTTTTTAAGGAACCTCCATACTGTTCTCCATAGTGGCTGTACCAACTCACATTCCCACCAGCAGTGCAAGAGTGTTCCCTTTTCTCCACACCCTTTACAGCATTTATTGTTTCTAGATTTTTTGATGATGGCCATTCTGACTGGTATGAGATGATATCTCATTGTAGTTTTGATTTGCATTTCTCTAATGATTAATGATGTTGAGCATTCTTTCATGTGTTTGTTGGCAGTCTATATCTTCTTTGGAAAAATGTCTGTTTAGGCCTTCTGCCCATTTTTGGATTGGGTTGTTTGCTTTTTTCTAATTGAGCTGCATGAGCTGCTTGTAAAGTTTGGAGATTAATCCTTTCTCAGTTGCTTCATTTGCAAATATTTTCTCCCATTCTGTGGGTTGTCTTTTGGTCTTGTTTATGGTTTCCTTTGCTGTGAAAAAGCTTCGAAGTGTCATTAGGTCCCATTTGTTTATTTTTGTTTTTATGTCCATTTCTCTAGGAGGTAGGTCAAAAAGGATCTTGCTGTGATTTATGTCATAGAGTGTTCTGCCTATGTTTTCCTCTAAGACTTAGATAGTTTCTGGCCTTCCATTTAGGTCTTTAATCCATTTTGAGCTTATTTTTGTGTATAGTGTTAGGGAGTGATCTACTCTCATACTTTTACAGGTACCCATCCAGTTTTCCCAGCACCGCTTATTGAAGAGGCTGTCCTTTCTCCACTCTACATTCCTGCCTGCTTTATCAAAGATAAGGTGACCACATGTGCATGGGTTTATCTCTGGGCTTTCTATCCTGCTTCACTGATCTATCTTTCTGTTTTTGTGCCAGAACCATACTGTCTTGATTACTGTAGCTTTGTAGTATAGTCTAAAGTCAGGGAGCCTGATTCCTCCAGCTCCGTTTTTCGTTCTCAAAATTGCTTTGGCTATTCGGGGTCTTTTGTGTTTCCATACAAATTGTAAAATTTTTTGTTCTAGTTCTGTGAAAAATGCCAGTGGTAGCTTGATAGGGATTGCATTGAATCTGTAGATTGCTTTGGGTAGTAGAGTCCTTTTCACAATGTTGATTCTTCCAATCCCAAGAACATGGTATATCTCTGCATCTATTTGTGTCATCTTTAATTTTTTTCATCAGTGTCTTATAATTTTCTGCATACAGGTCTTTTGGCTCCTTAAGTAGTTTTATTCCTAGATATTTTATTCATTTGTTGCAATGGTAAATGGGATTGTTTTCTTAATTTCACTTTCAGATTTTTCATCATTAGTTTATAGGAATGCCAGAGATTTCTGTGCATTAATTTTGTATCCTGCTACTTTACTACATTGATTAGCTCTAGTAGTTTTCTGGTAGCATCTTTAGGATTCTCTATGTAGAGTATCATGTCATCTGCAAACAGTGACAGCTTTACTTCTTCTTTTCCGATTTGGATTCCTTTTATTTCCTTTTCTTCTCTGATTGCTGTGGCTAAAACTTCCAAAACTATGTTGAATAAGAGTGGTGAGAGTGGGCAACCTTGTCTTGTTCTTGATCTTAGTGGAAATGCTTTCAGTTTTTCACCATTGAGGATGATGTTGGCTGTGGGTTTGTCATATATGGCCTTTATTATGTTGAGGAAAGTTCCCTCTATGCCTACTTTCTGCAGGGTTTTTCTCATAAATGGGTGTTGAATTTTGTCAAAAGCTTTCTCTGCATCTATTGAGATGATCATATGGTTTTTCTCCTTCAATTTGTAAATATGGTGTATCACGTTGATTGATTTGCGTATATTGAAGAATCTTCGCATTCCTGGAATAAACCCCACTTGATCATGGTGTATGATCCTTTTAATGTGCTGTTGGATTCTGTTTGCTAGTATTTTGTTGAGGATTTTTGCATCTATGTTCATCAGTGATATTGGCCTGTAGTTTTCTTTCTTTGTGACATCCTTGTCTAGTTTTGGTATCAAGGTGATGGTGGCCTCATAGAATAGTTTGACATTGTTCCTCCCTCTGCTATATTTCGGAAGGGTTTGAGAAGGATAGGTGTTAGCTCTTCTCTAAATGTTTGATAGAATTCGCCTGTGAAGCCATCTGGTCCTGGGCTTTTGTTTGTTGGAAGATTTTTAATCACAGTTTCAATTTCAGTGCTTGTGATTGGTCTGTTCATATTTTCTATTTCTTCCTGATTCAGTCTTGGCAGGTTGTGCATTTCTAAGACTTCGTCCATTTCTTCAAGTTTGTCCATTTTATTGGCATATAGTTGCTTGTAGTAATCTCTCATGATCTTTTGTACTTCTGCAGTGTCAGTTGTTACTTCTCCTTTTTCATTTCTAATTCTATTGATTTGAGTCTTCTCCCTTTTTTTCTCGATGAGTCTGGCTAATGGTTTATCAATTTTGTTTATCTTCTCAAAGAACCAGCTTTTAGTTTTATTGATCTTTGCTATCATTTCCTTCATTTCTTTTTCATTTATTTCTGATCTGATTTTTGTGATTTCTTTCCTTCTGCTAACTTTAGAGTTTTTTTATTCTTCTTTGTCTAATTGCTTTAGGTGCAGGGTTAGGTTGTTTATTCGAGATGTTTCCTGTCTCTTAAGGTAGGATTGTATTGCTATAAACTTCCCTCTTAGAACTGCTTTTGCTGCATCCCATAGGTTTTGGGTCGTCATGTCTCCATTGTCATTTGTTTCTAGGTATTTTTTGATTTCCTCTTTGATTTCTTCAGTGCTCACTTTGTTATTAAGTAGTGTATTGTTTAGCCTCCATGTGTTTGTATTTTTTACAGATCTTTTCCTGTAATTTATACGTAGTCTCATAGCGTTGTGGTCAGAATAGATACTTAATACAACTTCAGTTTTCTTAAATTTACTAAGGCTTGATTTGTGACCCAAGATATGGTCTATCCTGGAGAATGTTTGATGAGCACTTGAGAAAAGTGTGTATTCTGTTGTTTTTGGATGGAATGTCCTATAAATATCAATTAAGTCATCTTGTTTAATGTATCATTTAAAGCTTGTGTTTCCTTATTTATTTTCATTTTGGATGATCTGTCCATTGGTGAAAGTGGGGTGTTAAAGTCCCCTACTATGATTGTGTTACTGTCGATTTTCTCTTTTATGGCTGTTAGTATTTGCCTTAGGTGTTGATGTGCTCCTATGTTGGGTGCATACATATTTACAATTATTATATCCTCTTCTTGGATTCATCCCTTGATCATTATGTAGTATCCTTCTTTGTCTCTTCTAATAGTCTTTATTTTAAAGTCTATTTTGTCTGATATGAGAATTGCTACTCCAGCTTTCTTTTGGTTTCCATTTGCATGGAATATATTTTTCCATCCCCTTACTTTCAGTCTGTATGTGTCTCTAGGTCTGAAGTGGGTCTCTTGTAGACAGCAAATATATGGGTCTTGTTTTTGTATCCATTCAGCCAACCTGTCTTTTGGTGGGAGCATTTAGTCCATTTACATTTAAGGTAATTATCGATATGTATGTTCTTATTCCCATTTTCTTAATTGTTTTGGGTTTGTTATTGTAGGTCTTTCCTTCTCTCGTGTTTCTTGCCTAGAGAAGTTCGTTTAGCATTTGTTGTAAAGCTGGTTTGGTGGTGCTGAACTCTCTCAGCTTTTGCTTGTCTGTAAAGGTTTTAATTTCTCCATCAA
The DNA here is from genome assembly GCF_003676395.1 of Aethalodelphis obliquidens. Classification (NCBI taxonomy): domain Eukaryota; kingdom Metazoa; phylum Chordata; class Mammalia; order Artiodactyla; family Delphinidae; genus Aethalodelphis; species Aethalodelphis obliquidens. The sequence continues at coordinate 1,924,474 of NW_020838025.1, forward strand.
ATCTGAATGAGATCCTTTCTGGGCAGAGTAATCTTGGTTGCAGGTTTTTCTCCTTCATCACTTTAAATATGTCCTGCCAGTCCCTTCTGGCTTGCAGAGTTTCTGCTGAAGGATCAGCTGTTAACCTTATGAAGATTCCCTTGTGTGTTATTTGTTGTTTTTCCCTTGCTGCTTTTAATATGTTTTCTTTGTATTTAATTTTTGACAGTTTGATTAATATGTGTCTTGGCGTATTTCTCCTTGGATTTATCCTGTATGGGACTCTCTGTGCTTCCTCAACTTGATTAACTATTTCCTTTCCCATATTAGGGAAGTTTTCAACTATAATCTCTTCAAATATTTTCTCAGTCCCTTTATTTTTCTCTTCTTCTTCTGGAACCTTTATAATTCGAATGTTGGTGCATTTAATGTTGTCCCAGAGGTCTCTGAGACTGTCCTCAGTTCTTTTCATTCTTTTTTCTTTATTCTGCTCTGCAGTAGTTATTTCCACTATTTTATCTTCCAGGTCACTTATCCGTTCTTCTGCCTCATTTATTCTGCTATTGATCCCTTCTAGAGAATTTTTAATTTCATTTATTGTGCTGTTCATCACTGTTTGCTCTTTCGTTCTTCTAGGTCCTTGTTAAACATTTCTTTTATTTTCTCCATTCTATTTCCAAGATTTGCATCATCTTTACTATCATTATTCTGAATTCTTTTTCAGGTAGACTGCCTATTTCCTCTTCATTTGTTCGGTCGGGTGGGTTTTTATCTTCCTCCTTCATCTGCTGTGTGTTTTTCTGTCTTCTCATTTTGCTTATCTTACTGTTTGGGGTCTCCTTTTTGCAGGCTGCAGGTTCGTAGTTCCCGTTGTTTTTGGTGTCTGTCCCCAGTGGCTAAGGGTTCTTCAGTGGGTTGTGTAGGCTTCCTGGTGGAGGGGACTGATGCTTGTGTTCTGGTGGATGAGGCTGGATCTTGTCTTTCTGGTGGGCAGGTCCACGTCTGGTGGTGTGTTTTGGGGTGTCTGTGGACTTATTATGATTTTAGTCAGCCTCTCTGCTAATGGGTGGGGTTGTGTTCCTGTCTTGCTATTTGTTTGGCATAGGGTGTCCAGCACTGTAGCTTGCTGGTTGTTGAGTGAAGCTGGGTGCTGGTGTTGAGATGGAGATCTCTGGGAGATTTTTGCTGTTTGATATTATGTGGAGCTGGGAGGTCTTTTTGGACCAGTGTTCTGAAGTTGGCTCTCCCACCTCAGAGGCACACCGCTGACTCCTGGCTGTAGCACCAAGTGCCTTTCATCCACCCGGCTCAGAATGAAAGGGAGAAAATGTAGAAAGAAAAAAGAAAGAAAGGAAGGAAGGAAGGAAGGAAAAGAAGAGGGAGGGAGGAAGGAAGGAAGGAGGGAAGGAAGGAAAAAAAGAAAGAAAGATGATAAAATAAAGTAAGATAAAATAAAATAAAGTTATTAAAATAAAAAATAATTTTAAGAAAAAAAATTTTTTTTAAAAAAAGAAAAACGGACATATAGAACCCTAGGACAAATGGTGAAAGCAGAGCTATACAGACAAAATCTCACACAGAAGCATACACATACACACTCACAAAAAGAGGAAAAGGGAAAAAAATCATAAATCTTGCTCTCAAAGTCCACCGCCTCAATTTGGGACGATTCGTTGTCTATTCAGGTATTCCACAGATGCAGGGTACATCAGGTTGATTGTGGAGATTTCATCCGCTGCTTCTGAGGCTGCTGGGAGAGATTTCCCTTTCTCTTCTTTGTTCTCACGTCTCACAGGGCTCAGCTTTGGATATGGCCCGGCCTCTGCATGTAGGTCGCCGGAGGGCATCTGTTCTTCGCTCAGACAGGACGGGGTTAAAGGAGCCGCTGATTCGGGGGCTCTGGCTCACTGAGGCCGGGGGGAGGGAGGGGTACGGAGTGCGGGGCAGGCCTGCGGCGGCAGAGGCCGGCGTGACGTTTCACGGCTTGAGGCGTGCCGTGCTTTCTCCCGGGGATGTTGTCCCTGGATCCCGGGACCCTGGCAGTGGCGGGCTGCACAGGCTCCCCGGAAGCGGGTGTGGATAGTGACCTGTGCTCGCACACAGGCTTCTTGGTGGCGGCAGCAGCAGCCTTAGCATCTCATGCCCGTCTCTGGGGTCCGCGCTTTCAGCAGCGGTTTGCGCCCGTCTCTGGAGCTCCTTTAAGCAGCGCTCTTAATACCCTCTCCTCACGCACCAGGAAACAAAGAGGCAAGAAAAAGTCTCTTGCCTCTTTGGCAGGTCCAGACTTTTCTCCGGACTCCCTCCCGGCCAGCCGTGGCGCACTAACCCCTTCAGGCTGTGTTCACGCCGCCAGCCCCAGTCCTCTCCCTGCACTCTGACCGAAGCCTGAGCCTCAGCTTCCAGCCCCACCCGCCCCGGCAGGTGAGCAGACAAGCCTCTCAGATTGGTGAGTGCCGGTCGGCATCGATCCTCTGTGCAGGAATCTCTCCGCTTTGCCCTCCGCACCCCTGTTGCTGCGCCGTCCTCCATGGCTCCGAAGCTTCCCCCCCTCCACCACCCGCAGTCTCCACCCGCGAAAGGGCTTCCTAGTGTGTGGGAACCTTTCCTCCTTCACAGCTCCCTCCCACTGGTGCAGGTCCCGTCCCTATCCTTTTGTCTCTGTTTATTCTTTTTTCTTTTGCCCTACCCACGTACGTGGGGACTTTCTTGCCTTTTGGGAAGTCTGAGGTCTTCTGCCAGCGTTCAGTAGGTGTTCTGTAGGAGCTGTTCCACGTGTAGATGTATTTCTGGTGTATCTGTGGGGAGGAATGTGATCTCCGCGTCTTACTCTTCCGCCATCTTCCCTATCGAGCCTGAGATGCTTGTTTAAAAAAGCTGAACCTGAGGTGTCCCCTTACTCCCCAGACCTGCTGAAACACATACCCTGTTAATATATGTTTTAAGTAAGAATTATTATGCACACTAAATTTAATAATTTGTGCATGAACTTTATTTCATGTACATAGGAATATATGTAACATATGTCCATTAAGGACTAATACCCCATTTGCCCACTACCCAACTTAATAGATGACCAGTTCCTTTGAGGCCTACCATATGTCCCTCCAAAACTGCATCCTCCTCTTTCCTCACTCCCTAAGTAGCCATTATAATGAATTTTGTGTGAATTATTCTCTTGCTTTTCTTTATAGTTTTACTCTATGTGATTGTATGTAAACTTAAACAATGTATTGTTTGATTTTGCCTGGGATTGGCAAAATCATGCTCTATGTATGGCAAACAATGTATTGTTTGATTTTGCCTGGGATTGTTTGATTTTGCCTGGGATTTTGCCTGGGATTGGCAAAATCATGCTCTATGTATTATTTTGTTACCTGCCCCCTTTTTAGTAAGTTCATGTGATTCATCCATGTTGACACGTATAACTATGGCTTATTCATTTTTATGTGTATTGTAATCCAGGTGTGAATTTTCCAGGATTATCCAACTTCCTGTTTGTGGGTTTTAGTAGTTTCAATTTTGCTTTCACAAACAGTGCTGCCATGTACATTCTTATATATATCTCTTAATTGTGAAAAAGTTATGGTTATATATTTAGGATATATAGTAGGGTATATACTTAGGTGTAGAACTACTGTGTTGTATGTGCAAGTTCAGATTTACTAGGTGATGCCAATTTTTCCCCACTATGGTTGTATCAGTTATTAAAGTATAAGAAATTCTGTTGGAAAAAAAAGTTAATGCATAAGAAATCCTTGATTGAATAATGAATAGGTTATACAATATGTTTTTGAATTCTGGTAAAGAAGTGGAATTAAGCTAAGCTTTGAAGTTTGGGCAGCCTTTGAATGGGCAGAGGAGGAAGGAGGGCCCTGCAGGGGGAACAATGGGAGCAAAGGAGGGGTGGTGGGTGCCAGGAACCACTGCCAGAGCAAACCACTCCTGAAGCTGGGAGAAAACACCTGGAGCCGTTGCAGTCAGGTTAGGCACTATGCAGCCCAGGGTGGGGCTCCCCAGAGACATGCTTCCACAGAGTCTTTCTCAGTGGGAGATGCCTTGGGCAAGAGCTGCTGTCAAGAAGCACAGCTGGGAGCCTCTGACAGGAACCTGGAAACACGAGGTAGGCAAACAAGAAAACTGTCTCTGACCAGCCATTGGCAACGGGAACTATCATCTCAGGAGCCAGCAAATGTATCAGGCTGAAGTTGCTTATTACTCAAGAATTCTAGCCCTCTCATGATCTTTTGGCAACACTCAAAATTTGTTCTCGTTTTGAGAGTCGTGGCCATGAAAATACACTGCTCAGATCTCCTGCTGCTGGGAGCATGGTTGATTGATGGCCCAGATGTTGCCTCTCTGGATCCACCACCACATCTGATCTCAGGCTACATTTCCTATGAGCACTCCTGGCCGGTGACTGAGCATGGGGAGGATTGGGGCAAGCCCATTCCTGGGATGCAGGACTGTCCTGATGGGCAATTTAGGTATAAGATTTCCCATTGATCTGGCTGAACATTTCTTGGAACTGTGCTGAAAACTGAGACTTTTCCTATCCAACCATCCTTCCTTTTCTGTCCCCTTCACAGGAGTCAGACCAGCATTATGATTGGAACGCTCTCCTTGCCTTCTCCAGATACTTCTCTTATCCTTCCCTTTATCCTTCTCAGGCATTTCCCGATACATTTTCTGCACATCTAATATTAATTTGTCTGCTTCTTAGAGGACCCCAACTAACACAGATACTCAACTATGATGCAATCCATTATGAGGTTTCATTCTGTTAGGGTTGTAGATGAAGTCTTTCTCTCTGGCAAGCCTCCAAACCCTCCGCAATCATACAAAGAAGGAGAGACTCTCCATTTCCCATTGCCACCTTTCCCTTGATATTGACTGCCAGGCTCACATCTGCCCTTCTTCCAGAAAGAGGTTCGACTTGGAAAGGATCTTGTCATTCGATAAAAGCAAAGGAAAGGAAATTAGCATTGGGAAATGGACCACTCGAATAAAGTGGAAGAGAACGTACATGAAGAATAGAAGCACTTGTCTAAAATTATCTGTAGAAGAGCTTAATAGAAGGTACTACTTATTTTTCAGTTAGCAAGTACTTACTATTTTTTCATACTTAGTGTATTAGTTAGATTCCTAGGGCTGCATAATCAAGTACCACAAACTGAGCAGCTTTGAACAACAGAAGTTTATTCTCTCAAACAGTTTTGGAGGCTAGAAGTCTGAAATCAAGGTGTCTTCAGGGCCATGCTCTCTCTGAAGGCTCTAAGGGAGAATCTTTTCCATGCCTTTCTCTTAGCTTCTGGTATTTCTAACAATCCTTGGTGTTTCTTGGCTTACCACTCATGAGTCCAATTCCTGCCTGGGTAGTCACATGGTTTTCTCCTTAGATGTCTTTACGTCTCTTCTCTTAGAAGGACAGCAGTCATAATGGATTAGGGCCCACCCTAGTGACCCCATATTCACTTGATTACATCTGCAAAGACACTATTTCAAAATAAGGTCACAGATACTCAGGGCTAGGACTTCAATGTATCTTTTGGGGAGATACAGTTCAACCCCAGCACTTGGGTAGGGGCATGTTTCTTTGAATGGAAAAATTAAAAAGTGCATAATTAAAATTTCTCAGCTACTTGGGATATAAGCAAACAGTTCTGCTTTTAGGTAGTGATTTGTTCTGCTGCTTGTATTGTGTCCTTATTATATGTCTGATGTATCCACATCCTCTACATCTTCAGATGCAGCTGGCACCTAGCACTTTGGGACACTGCTGAATATTGCTGGGTGGGAAATGAAACCGATACGGGTCTTCTAAACATTGGCCTGTGGGTGATATGAATTGACAGGCATGTTTATTACAACTGGTAAAAGCACTGCTGGTTTGAATTAGTGACCTTTCTAGCTGAAATTAACTGGGTCCTTTCAATGACACTACTTGTCTATGAATGAATACACTTTCCTAATAATTCAGAGAAAACAGAATTTTTAAAAAAAGCACCAAATCAATCAGCTGGAAGGGATTTCATGAAGCACTTTCTAGATAATGAATCACAGCACAGTAAGACTTCACAGATATATGACTAAACGTCTTGAGCAGCTTCCAAATTCTTGCCCATCCCATCTGCCACAGGGAAGTAAGTGAACTAGAATGGGAAATTTAGCAAATGTTATGGACGGGCTATTCAAAAAACATTCACATAGACCCTTCTTCCTGCTCTATTATAGACGCTGTTAAAGCTAATAATTTGAACTCCTAGCTTTTACCATGACTAGAGGTGGCCGTGTGATACACTTCTGACCAATAATATGTAGGTAGAGTCACTAGGGAGGGCATCCCTTCTCAATAAAAAGATGGCCTCTTTGGGAGGAGTGTTCTTGCCTCTCATTATTTGTTAATCTTCTCCTGCCAGAAATGTGTATGTGACACTTGGAGATGCAGCAGCCATCTTACTATCATGAGTTCAAAAGTTTCCATAGAAATGGTGGAACAAGACCATTAAAAGTGGATAAAAAGCACCAAACTTGGATTTTAGTATTGGATTGTCCAATGATTGAACTTAGCTTCTATGACAGTGATTATCAACAAGGTGATATTTTGCCTGCCAGGTCACATTTGGCAATGTCTGGAAACATTTCTAGTTGTCACAACTGTGTGAGGGGAAAGCTACGGCATCAAGTGGAATAGAAACCAGGATGCTGCTAAACATTCTCCATTGCATAAGACAGCCCCCAACAACAAAGAATTATCCAGCCCTGGGCTTCCTTGGTGGCGCAGTGTTTAAGAATCCACCTGCCAATGCAGGGGACATGGGTTCAATCCCTGGTCCAGGAAGATCCCACATGCCGCAGAGCAACTAAGCCCGTGAGCCACAGCTACTGAGCCCGTGCTCAGTTTTATCTTTAAAACTGTTTTATCTTTTAAAAAAACAGTTATAAAGACTAAGTAACAATAGCAAAAGTTGCATATTTATTAAGTGAAAAAATTCAGTATACAATAGTGTAGGCATTAAATGACTACTACCATTTAAAAGGAGAAAGTGAATGTAAGCGATTGTAACAAAGCGATGACAGTAGTTGTATTGAGTATTTTATGTGAATTTGTTCCTGCCTATTTTGCAAAGGTTACTCAGTGTGATTATGCTATCCTTATAGTTTGAAAAATAATTTTTTAAGTAATTAAAGGGAAGAAGATTAAAATACTCAAATCAGTGTTTATTTCTCTAACATTTATGAAGTTTCTTCTTGGCCTTACAGAAACCTTAAAGGCTAATGCAATAGCTTATGCAATTGGATACCATTTCTATTGAATCATCATGTCAGCAACATTCCTTTTCTAGTTCTTTATATCTCCCTATATATAGAATTCTTGTAGTTCAACTCATAGGACTATTCCTCTCCAGGGTTTTTTGTGAAAACATCAGAACTACCTGCAACATTAAAGAGATGGGGTGAAAATTTGCCACTGTAAAAGTCTGTATGTTTTAGATTCCTGTGGCTGCTATAACCAATTACCAAAACTGGGTGGCTTAAAACAACAGAAATTCATTCTCTTACAGTTCTGGAGGCTAGAAGTTCAAAAACTGACATCACTGGGCCAAAATCAAGGTGTCACAGGGCTGCACTTCCTCTGGAGGCTCCAGAGGGAAATCTCTGCCTTTTCCAGCTTCTGGTGGCTACAGGCATTCTTTGGCTTGTGGCTTCTTCACTCCAATCTGTGCCTCTGTCTTCATATGTCCTCCTCTGTGTAATTTTCAAGCCCCCTCTGCATGTCTTCTGTAAGGATACATGTGATGGCACTTAGGGACCACACAGATAATCCGGGATAATCTCCCCATCTTGAAATTCTTAACATAATCACATGTGCAAAGACCCTTATTCCCAAATAAGGTAAAGAAAAAGTTCCAGATATTAAGATATGATATCTTTGGAAGCCAGCATTCAATTTACTAGAATATTATATAAAGAATATATAAATCTAATTACTAATCTCATCAGATAATCTGAACTTCCATTCATACCTAGCTAGAAATTAAAATCTGGTGGGATCATCCAGTATCTAAATCCTGGGAAAGTAGAGTGAGAGTAAAGAACCTATTATCCTACTAAATGAAATAAGCATGAAATGAGAAATTTGGGGAAACTAATTTTTTTAAACACATCAAAGTGTTTTTTTTAAATTGTGAATGGACCAATAAAATTTGTTTTACCTCTATCAACATTTGAATACATAATGGCCCTTTATATCTAAAACTGGAAAGCTTAACATTGTTTTATCATATTGCAGCAACTACGAAATGTTCTGAAAACTAATTTGAGAACTTAATCTTAATAGCACAGTTCAATAAACATAGACTGTGAAATTAGTAAAAAGGCAGGACTGTACTTATTTTGAGTTGACCAAGAAGCTGAGAATATCTTAATTACCTTTCCAATTAAAAGATATTTTAGCAAAATTATGAGAGTACACAAATAATTAAAGCCCTAGAGCTTTCATTTCTTTTTCCCATTTGGTTAGTTTAATTCTTCAGATTTAATTTCAGAATAACTCCATCAAAGGTTTAGATTTTGGGGTACTTAACATATGATAACTGTTTTTACATTTCTGTTTTTGGCCAGGAGCACTTCTATATCTAAACATTAATTTTCATAATACTTGAAATATATTTGATCTTCAAGTATAACAGCCTTTAATGCTACTAATTTAGTTGCAATTACAGATTCCCCCCATATCCAAATGTTAAGCAAAAATGGGGTAAAGTGGCAAAGCAATTGCCTTAGGACACTTCTTGCTAACAGATGCACAGACTAAATTGAGATAAAGCACAGATACTCATACAGTTCAAAGCTTTGTGGCTTGAGGCTGAAATGCTGAGTGTAGTTCCCAGGAAAGGAGCTTGGTGGCGCCACTCTCACCACTGCACAGTTCAAGGTATGTGTTGCGTCTGTAAGGGCTACTGCAAAACAAACACTGAATGCTATTTTCACTTTTCGTCTTTTTTCGTAAAAAGGAAAATCCTCTTCGGATTTTTTTCAGTTAGCAAAAATGGGTACTAATGTAGGTCTTTTGTAAAAGCGAAGTGGCTTTAAAAATCGAATACCTGTAATCATTAAAACCTACTCAATCCCTTATCAGAGAAATGATTTGCAAATATCTTCTCCCATTCCATGGGTTGCCTTTTCACTCTGTTGATAGTGTCCTTTGACGCACATAAATAACATGGCACTATTTTAAGCACAACTCATTTTATCTTCATAACAACTCTATGAGGTAGGAACTATTATTATCATCCCTATTTTACAGATAAGAATACTGAGACATAGAGGGTTTAAATAATGTGACAACATCCCCCATGGTAATGACTGAGCTTAGATTTGAGTCTGTTATGGGCTGAATGTGTCCTCCCAAAATTCGTATGTTAAAACTTTACCCCTCAATGTCATGGTATTAGGAGGTGGGGCCTTTGGGAAGTAATTAGGATTAGATAAGGTGATGAGAGTGGAGCCCTCACAAGTGGAATTTGTGCCCTTATAAGAGTCATGAGAGAGCTTGCATCCCCTCTCTGCTTTCCTCCAGGTGAGGATATAATGAGAATTTGGCAGTCTATAACCTGGAAGAGGGCTCTCACCAGAACCAACCATGCTGGCACACTGATCTGGAACTTCCAGCCTCAGAACTTGAGAAAAGCCACTCAGTCTATGGTACTTTGTAACAGCAGCCCAAACTAAGAGCCCATGGGGGTATCCCAGAAACACTATGTCTCACACACACTTCTTTTTTTTGTTGTTTTCTCAAATTTGAATTCATCTTTTTTTTAATTTTTTAAAAAATTATTTATTTTATTTTTGGCTGCGTTGGGTCTTTATTGCTGTGTGCAGGCTTTCTCTAGCTGCAGCAAGTGGGCCACTCTTCCTTGCGGTGCACAGGCTTCTCATTACGGTGGCTTCTCTTTGTTGCGGAGCACAGGCTCTAGGCACCTGGGCTTCGGTAGTTGTGGTTCGCAGGCTCTAGAGGCACAGGCTCAGTAGTTGTGGTGCACAGGCTTAGTTGCTCCGTGGCATGTGAGATCCTCCTGGACCAGGGCTCGAACCTGTGTCCCCTGCATTGGCAGGTGGATTCTTAACCACTGCGCCACTAGGAAAGCCCCCACACACACTTCTTATAATGGACATCAGTGACCTCCTGATCACCAAATCCAGCTATCTTTTCTTAGTCCTCATTTAACTGCCTAATTTTTTCTCTATCATTTAAAATCATGACCCTTTTTACGTGAAACTTTCCTTCTCTTGGCTACTACATTTTTCTTGGTTCTCCTCCTATTTCCATGAGATAGTTACATCTCCTTCTTCAGTCTTCTATGCCTTTGTTCATGCTCACAAGTTCAAAGACCTTACTTCAGCCCCCCTCTTTGCTTATTCTACATTCCCCAGGAACCATCTTTCCTCTGTTATGGGTTAAATTGTGTCCTCCAAAAAGATGAAGTCTTAACCCCCAGTGCCTGTGAATGTGAACTTATCTGAAAATAGGGTCTTTTCAAAGGATCAAGTTAAGATGAGGTCATTTGTGCAGGTTCTAATCTAATCTGACTGTGTCCTAATAAAAGGGCAACATTTGGACACAGACACAGACATGAATAGAGGGGAGACTATGTGAATACACAAAGAAAATACAATCTACAGCCAAAGAACACCTGAGCTACCAGAAGCCAGGAGAGAGGGATGTAACAGGTTCTCCCCTCAGGCCCTCAGAAGGAACCAACCCTGCTGATACCTTGATTTCAGACTTCTAGACTCCACAACTGTGAGATGATAAATTTCTGCTGTTCAAGCCACTTAGTTTGTGGTAATTCATTATGGCAGCCCCAGGAAACTAAACACTTTCCAAGGGCTTAGAGGCAACTATTCTGTGAACAGTCTCAAACTCACACCTCTGGTCCTAATTTTCCTTTTGAGTTCTAGGTGTATGGTATCAACAGCGACTCATGACTATGCAACCATGATCCTGCCTTTCCAGAATATTACTCTTCTCCCATCTCCCTTCTTTCTCACCTTTGGCCCCCAACTTAGCAACCTTTGTAAATGAGATATCTGTGGCCCCAGCCACCCTGGCTAAAAACCACAAAGTCACCTTTGAGTCCTCATTTTCCACCGCCTTGAAGCTGTCTCTATTTCTGTAATCCAAGAATCATGTGTGGTCCATTAGTTTGGGAGACTAGTATCAGGTTCCCAGACTTGGCAGCCATTACATCCCATGGTCAGAGCCTGATAAAAGGATTGGTGGCACTTGAGCCAAATATTGGGATGCAGACTCAAGGAATCCTTGCTGTTCTCACAGATGATATTATGACCCAGTATCTGGGCAGTGGCTTTGTTACGACCTATTTAAATACCCAAAGTTTTGCCTAGCATCTTAATGTACTTAAACCTGGGGCTTTCTGCCTGAACCCCAGACCAGAGGCTGGAGTTCTGATAGCTGCTCACAGATGTCCTTGAGATCTAAGCTTCTGACCTCGCTCAGATCTGGATTACCCATCATGGCACCTGACCACCGGCTAGGACACCACTATTATGCCACATCAGTGATTCAGGCTCAGCTTGATTGTCTAATGTAGTGTCCACTGTCCACCTTTTTTTTTTAATTAGCTCAAATGTACTTAATAATTTATAGTTCACAGAGCACACAATGTATTTTCTTATTTAATCCTAACAGCCATAAAAAAATCCAGAACAGTGAAAAGTTAAATAACTCACATGAGCTCGTGTAGTTAGCATTTGTTGCGTCAATGATCAGATTTAAGCCTCCTGGCTCCAAATCCCATGCTGTTTTCTCTTCACAACATTGCATGCTCCTGTGTTCCTGGAATCCACTGGCCAGAAAGAACTTCTTTCCTGCCTATATCAGCCCCACGGGGGCCTGTAGCTCCAGATCCCTACCCTCTCCTCATCTGCCCTTGCCCCTGCTGTAGATAAATGACCCGTGTTCTATCATATCCAAATATTTGACAGATAGCTGATTTTTTTTTTTTTTTTTTTTTTTTTTGCGGTACGTGGGCCTCTCACTGCTGTGGCCTCTCCCGCTGTGGAGCACAGGCTCCAGACGCGCAGGCTCAGCCGCCATGGCTCACGGGCCCAGCCGCTCCGCGGCATGTGGGATCTTCCCGGACCGGGGCACGAACCCGTGTCCCCTGAATCGGCAGGCGGACCCTCAACCACTGCATCACCAGGGAAGCCCCAGATAGCTGCTTCTGAAGTGACCTTAAGACTAATGATCCCCCTTCTCAAAAGGTTGAAAATGATTTAAGGAATTGCAAAACTACTTAGTACCATAAACAAATATGCGAGCTGCCAAGTGTAAGGGAAACATAATATTCCTACGTAGAAGACACATTTTCAGAGGAATTTTTAAAGATGATACATGAGATTCCATGCAGTGCCAGTGTAAGCTGTAATCGTAAGAGGAAAGAGCACAGATACTGACTTGAATAAGTGGCCACCTAGGATGAATTTCTCTCCCCAATTTTTTGTTTACTTTTCCATTTCAAGATGATGAATGTTAATCTTTTATTAATCCTCTCTTACTCAATATTAAAAGATAGCATGATGTCTTGTGTGTGCCAGTTTCCTGCCCTGGCCTGTGAGATGCTGTGCATATGGGGAAGAACACGGGCTCTGATGCAAGACTGTCTGAGTCTTAGCCCCCCATGATTAGCAGTGACCTTGAGCAAGTTACTTAACCTCTCTATACCTTATTTTCCTCACTATAAAATGGAGCTATTAATAGTATACTTGCCGCAGTGTTGTTGGAAGGATTAAATAATTAATGTAAGTAAAGTGCCTACAACAGCACTTTGCCTGTGGAACTTGCTATTTAACTATTTGCTGTTCTATATGTACAGGAATGAGGAAGTAGCACACCCAAATCACTGGAGGAATCATTACTACTGGTTAGTCAGAGGAGATTTAAAAATGAAGACTTCAGAAAGCTCACACTATTAGTGCCATGAAATGTCTCCATCCTCCCTCTCATACAACACATGTAAATAATTAGTTTCTATAAAAGACTATCCTTTCAATCTATTAAATATGTGCGACGCTTATAGTATTAGTTAGAAGATGCCAGCCACCTTAGACTTAGAGTGAACAAATTCTGTTGCAGAGAAAATAGTTGGTCATTAAGAAAGAAAAAAAACATTGGCAATGGGTATAGGGTCAGAACAGCCTGCCAAACACAATTTCTTGAAAAAGATGAGATGAAGGCCCATTATAATTTGTCTCCAGTGGCCCACTTATAACTGTTAGAAAATTCAAGATCTGTAATAAGTTACATCGTCCTGTGTTTCCTTTTGTATAATCTTAAAACTTACAATCTGAGTTAATTGTCACAGAAGAAAATGATTAATCAAAACAACAATATAATTGTACCACATCTTGTGCTTCTGAGTTACTTCTTTACAAAGAAAAAACAGTGTTTCCTATGATAGTGTCAAGTTATACAGACTCCTTAATAATATAACATATACAGAATTATCCTTATTGTTAGATCTACTCACTTATCAATTGTAAAAACTAAGCCTGCAATCAGAAACATTTTAACAAACTGTATTATTTCCATAGATTACAATGTAACTTAAGAAATTAAAATATGAACACTATTTAGAGATGCAAAGTAATGTTATATAAAAACAAAGCTGACACAATTATATCAATTATCATGTAAAGATTATATAGGTAAATTGTTAAGGAAAGGAAAGAGCCAGGAAATGTATTAAATTATCTATATTTGTAGGTATAAGGGTCTATAGTTTTTTATAATATGCCTCATACATTCACTTTTTAAACAAATCGTGACTGAAAATGAGTGTCACTTTTCAAAACCCTATGTAGAGTTACATTACAAGAGAAGTAACCACCATAAAATAAAGACCAGGAATAAGAATTTATTTAAAGAGGGAAAAAAAGGAGATATTGATCAAATGAAATTTCACTGTCTTGATGAATTAATTTCAAAGTTTCCTTGTGATCTTGATCTACAGAATGTTGTGATACATCATTACCATATGCAGCTCTCTTAACAGACCACATAGTAATGCTGGGAAAGGCCGATTAAACTAGTTCTTTTTGGATTGTTAAAAGCTAGATTGAATGTCCAGTGGTAAGACTCCTGTTCTGATAAACTCGTCTTTATCTAAATACCTGCCTTTCTCCTAATCTCACTGACTCAGCCAGCCCTGAAGATAGCAGCTGTGCCATCTGATAGAAGATAAACCTTTGTGCCTGTTTTCTACCCTTGTTGAAGAAAACCTTTGAATTTGTAACTTGGGCTGAAGATACTTATCAAACAATCTTTAGTTGCCAGGAATTCAAAAGTGGGCCATGGCGGCCACTGCTGGAATCTGGTCTCTCTGCTTCTATTTGCTTAAAAAAAGAAAAAAAAGAAAAAGTATCAGCACAGAATACTTAAGCAAAGTTTAGTGCACTTAACCAGAAAGATCCTGCAATACCTTCTGCAGGAATTTACTGCAACTATGTAGCAGGCCTGCTGAAGAAAAGCTGTTCAAATGTTGCAGATAATGCCCTAGATCCCATTACAGTTCTAATTTCATTGAGGCTCTGGATTCTTTGAAAATAGCATGTGTTAACACAGTTTCTAACCTAACTACACAAAGTAGATTTTGCTTTTGAGAAGTCAACTCAGAGGAGACCCAAGGCCGATACAAAGTTAAACTGACATTCTAAAGTTAAACTGATCCAAACTTGTTTTAGGAATTTTTTTCCCCCAAGTTTTTTAAATGCACCTCATATCACAAGAAGTGTTAAAAAAAAAAAAATTAGCTTTTTAACATTCATTTCCATTAAAAAGAGATTTTTTTTTTTTAAAGGTTTCATTTCCATGTTCCAAAGACCCAAAGATCCTGGAGTTAGAGTGTTTTTACCCTCAGTTAGGCCAGTGTAGCCAGTGGGGAATTATTTTCAGCAATGTTTTGTCCCCAGATTTTGCTCTTGCCTGCAGTTTGTCTCCCTAGGCTACTGTCCTGCTCTCCCCTCCTTCATCATATTTAAGCTCCCTCGGTTGGAACATCAAACTAACCTGACTAATAAATAAATCCATGTTGGTATCTGAAAGGACCCCAAGAAATACAAATTCAACTGGGCTCTTTCTAAACTTAGTAACTTTTTCCCTGTACTGCTGAATAATTGTACCACTTTCCTCCAATAAGAACTTCCCATATTGGCAGTCAGTGAGTCATTTATTTTCGGTTCACTCGTGACCAACTACATTTATTATTTATTTTTCTCCCCAGCATCTAAAACTCTTGGTCTCCTTCCTCTATTAATATTCAGCCAACATTTATTAAGAACCAAACATGATGCAAAGTGTTGAGGGCTGAATAATTCAGAAATGATAGCCCAACACCCTAGAGTATAAATAAAGCATAAGTAAATAGGAATGTTTCATGAAGGCAAGACCCACGTCTGGTTGTCTTTTTGGCTTCTTCAAGGGCCCACAGTTTCCAGGTTATGAACACCTGTTTTAGACTCATTTAAAAATTAGTTTGTATAAGACGGCGTACTAGGAGGACGTGGAATCTGTGTCTCCTCACGACTAGGGCACCTACCAGGCACCAGTGGGGGACTACAGACACCTAAGGGGACAGGAGGAAGCCCCCAGCGACCGGGTAGGACATGGGGTGTGGGGAGAGTGATGGGGGAGGAGAAGTGGAGGGGGGACAGGACTGGTGCCCCTGAGGGGAGGCTGGGGGAGGGGAAGGGATCCCATGCCCGAAGGGGGAAACTGTGGAACCATCGGGAGGGCAGAGGATCAAAAGGGAGCATGGCCAGGTTTCCCCTGCCCACATGGGCCCCCAGGAACCTGCTGAGATCCCGGGCCTGATTCTCTGCCCACCAAGGCCTCTTCCAGCCATGTGGGTCTGGAGGGAGTGGGAGGGAGGGAAGGGCGAGCAAAAGTAAAGGCCAGACCTATGGGACCGGCACCCCTGAGGGGTGGCTGGGGGAGGGGACCCCTAACCACACACGGTTAGGGGTCCAGCGGCGACCCCTAACCACCCACGGTTATGGGTCCAGCGGCGACGGGGGAGACCCTGGGGAAGATGGTGGGGGAGGGACGTGGAGGCATGGAAGGGAACGGGGCCAGTGCTTTCCCTGTCCACGTAGGAACCGGGAAGCCTGTTGGGCTTCTGGGCCTAATCCACTGCCCTTGGAGCCTCCCTCCTGCCGTGCAGAGCCCAAGCCCCGCCCCTACACCCCCACCCAACACCCCACCTCTACACTCCGAGACCCCCTCCAACAAGCTGGGCCTAAACCCCACCCACACACCCTCACTCAGGGCGCTACCTCCAAACTCCGGAACTCCACACTCCAGAGGACCTCCTTCTGACGTGCTGCCTCTCCCCTTCGGCGCAGGTCCCAAGCAGAGGCCCAGCCCCATGCTTGAACGTCACCACTCCCACCCCACCCTAAACCCTGCCCCTGCCTAAACTCTGCCCCCACAGCGAAGGCTTCTTTTTTTTTCTTTTCTTTTTTCCTCTTTTAGATTAGGGTTCTGTTTTACCTTGTTGATTCATTGTTGTTGATTATTTTATATTTTTCCTAATAAATCTTTTATTTTCCTAATTTTATTTTTTATACTTTGTTAGTGTTCTCTCCTTTTGGCTTGTTCGCCCCCCACCCCACTTTTTTTTTTCTTTTTTCTGTTGCAGTTTTATTTTACATCGTTGCAGTTGTTTCCATTATACTTTTATTTTCCCTAATATATTTTTAATCTTTCTAGTTTTATTTTGTTTTTTATTCCATGATATTGTACCACTCCTTTTTCTCTTTCTTTCTTTCTTCTTTTTTTTTTTTTAACTGCACCACAAAGCTTGTGGGATCTTGGTTCCCAGGCTGGAGGTCGGGTCCGAGCTCCTGTGGTAGAGCTCCGAGCCCAAACACTGGACTAACAGAGAACCTCAGACCCCAGGAAATATCAGTTGGAGTGAGGCCTCCCAGAGGTTCTCAACTCAGCACCAAGACCCAGCTCTATCCAACTGCCTTCAAACTCCAGTGCTGGAAGACCCACACCAAACAACCAGTAAGACAGGAATACAGCACCACCCGGTTTAAAAAAAAAAAAAAAAAAATGACAAAAAAATTTGTAACAGACAAAGGAGCAAGGTTAAAACCTACAAGACCAAATAAATGAAAACGAAATAGGCAACCTACCTGAAAAAGAATTTGGAGTAATGATAGTAAAGATGTTCCAAAATCTCTAAAACAGAATGGAGAAAATACAAGAAACATTTAACAAGGATCTAGAAGAACTAAAGAGCAAACAAACAGTGATGAACAACACAATTACTGGAACTAAAAATACTCTAGAAGGAATCAATAACAATAATTGAGGCAGAAGAATGGATAAGTGAGCTGGAAGATAAAATGGTGGAAATAACTGACAGGGAGTAGAATAAAGAGAAAAGAATGAAAAAAACTGAGGACAGTCTCAGCTCTGGGACAACATTAGACCCATCGACATTCGAATTATAGGGGTCGCAGAAGAAGAAGAGAAAAAGAAAGGGTATGAGAAAATATTTGAAGAAATTATAGTCAAAAACTTACCTAACATGGGAAAGGAAATAGTCAATCAAGTCCAGAAAGCACAGAGAGTCCCATACAGGATAAACACAGAGACACATGCTGACACATATTAATCAAACTATCAAAAATTAAATACAAAGAAAAAATATTGAAAGCAGCAAGGAAAAAGCAACAAATAACATAAAAAGGAATCCCCATAAAGTTAACAGCTGATTTTTCAGCAGAAACTCAAAGCCAGAAGGGAGTGGCAGGACATATTTAAAGTGATGAAAGGGAATAAACTACAACCAAGATGACTCTACCCAGCAAGGATCTCATTCAGATTTGATGGAGAAATTAAAACCTTTACAGATAAACAAAAGTTAAGAGAATTCACCACTACCAAACCAGCTTCACAACAAATGCTAAAGGAACATCTCTAGGCAGGGAACACAAGAGAAGGAAAAGACCTCCAATAGCAAACACAAAACAATTAAGAAAATGGTAACAGGAACATACATATCGCTAATGACCTTAAATGTAAATGGATTAAATGCTCCAACCAGAAGACACAGATTGGTGAAATAGATACAAAAACAAGACCCGTACATATGCTGTCTACAAGAGACCCACTTCAGACCTAGGGACACATACAGACTGAAGGTGAGGGGATGGAAAAAGTTATTCCATGCAAATGGAAATCAAAAGAAAGCTGGAGTGGCAATTCTCATATCAGTAAAAATAGACTTTAAAACAAAGATTATTACAAGAGACAAAGAAGGACACTACATAATGATCAAGGGATCAATCCAAGAAGAAGATTTAACAATTGTAAATATTTATGCACCCAACATAGGAGCACCTCAATACATAAGGCAAATGCTAACAGCCATAAAAGGGGAAATCAACAGTAACACAATCATAGTAGGCGACTTTAACACCCCACTTTCACCAATGGACAGATCATCCAAAATGAATATAAATAAGGAAACACAAGCTTTAAATGACACATTAAACAAGATGGACTTAGTTGATATTTATAGGACATTCCATCCAAAAATAACAGAATACACTTTCTTCTCAAGTGCTCATGGAACATCCTCCAGGACAGACCATATCTTGGGCCACAAATCAAGCCTTGGTAAATTTAAGAAAATTGAATCGTATCAAGTATCTGTTCTGACCACAATGCTATGGAAATAGACATGAATTACAGGAAGAAAACTGTAAAAAATTTAAAAAAAAAAGTTTATAGCAATACAGTCCTACCTCAAGAAACAAGAAACATCTCAAATAAATAACCTAACCTTATACCTAAAGCAATTAAAGAAAGAAGAACAAAAAAATACCCAAAGTTAGCAGAAGGAAAGAAATCATAAAGATCATGAAAAAGAAATGAAGGAAACGATAGCAAAGATCAATAAAACTAAAAGCTGGTATTTTGAGAAGATAAAATTGATAAACCATTAGCCAGACTCATCAAGAAAAAAAGGGAGAAGACCGAAATCAATAGAATTAGAAATGAAAAAGGAGAAGTAACAACTGACACTGCAGAAATACAAAGGATCATGAGAGGTTACTATAAGCAACTATATGCCAATAAAATGGACATAAAATGGACAACCTGGAAGAAATGGACAAATTCTTAGAAAAGCACAACCTTCCGAGACTGAACCAGGGAGAAATACAAAATATAAACAGACCAATCACAAGCACTGAAATTGAAACTGTGATTAAAAATCTTCCAACAAACAAAAGCCCAGGACCAGATGGCTTCACAGGCGAATTCTATCAAACACTTAGAGAAGAGCTAACACCTATCCTTCTCAAACTCTTCCAAAATATAGCAGAGGGAGGAACAATCCCAAACTATTCTACGAGGCCACCATCACCCTGATACCAAAACTAGACAAAGATGTCACAAAAAAAGAAAACTACAGGCCAATAACTCTGATGAACATAGATACAAAAATCCTCAACAAAATACTAGCAAAGAGAATCCAACAGCACATTAAAAGGATCATACACCATGATCAAGTGGGGTTTATCCCAGGAATGCAAGGATTTGTCAATATATGCAAATCAATCAATGTGATACACCATATTAACAAATTGAAGGATAAAAACCATATTATAATCTCAATAGATGTAGAAAAAGCTTTCGACCAAATTCAACACCCGTATATGATAAAAACTCTCCAAAAAGTAGGCATAGACGGAACCTACCTCAACATAATAAAGGCCATATATGACAAACCCACAGCAAACATCATTCTCAATGGTGAAAAACTGAAACCATTTCCTCTAAGATCAGGAATAAGACAAGGTTGCCCACTCTCACCACTATTATTCAACATAGTTTTGGAAGTTTTAGCCACAGCAATCAGAGAAGAAAATGAAATAAAAGAATCCAAATCAGAAAAGAAGTAGTATAACTGTCACTGTTTGCAGATGACATGATACTATACGTGGAGAATCCTAAAGATGCTACCAGAAAACTACTAAAGCTAATCAATGAATTTGGTAGGGCAGCAGGATAAAAAATTAATGCACAGAAATCTCTTGCATTCCTATAAACTAATGATGAAAAACCTGAAAGAGAAATTAAGGAAACAATCCTATTTACCATTGCAACAAAAAGAATAAAATACCTAGGAATAAACCTACCTAAGGAGACAAAAGACCTGTATGCAGAAAACTATAAGACACAGATGAAAGAAATTAAAGATGATACAAACAGATGGAGAGATATACCATGTTCCTGGATTGGAAGAAGCAACATTGTGAAAATGACTATAATCCCCAAAGCAATCTACAGATTCAGTGCAATCCCTATCAAATTACCACTGGCATTTTTCACAGAATTAGAACAAAAAATTCCACAATTTGTATGGAAACACAAAAGACCCCAAATAGCCAAAACAATCTTGAGGAAGAAAAACGGAGCTGGAGGAATCAGGCTCCATGACTTCAGACTCTACTACAAAGCTACAGTAATCAAGACAGCATGGTACTGGCACAAAAACAGAAATATAGATCAATGGAACAGGACAGAAAGCCCAGAGATAAAGCCACGCACATATGGTCTCCTTATCTTTGATAAAGGAGGCAAGAGTATACACTGGAGAAAAGACAGCCTCTCCAGTATGTGGTTCTGGGAAAACTGGACAGCTACATGTAAAAGAATGAAATTAGAACACTTCCTAACACCATACACAAAAATAAACTCAAAATGGATTAAAGATCTAAATGTAAGGCCAGACACTATAAAACTCTTAGAGGAAAACATAGGCACAACACTCTATGACATAAATCACAGCAAATCCTTTTTGACCCACCTTCTAGAAAAATGGAAATAAAAAGAAAAATAAACAAATCAGACCTAATGTAACTTCAAAGCTTTTTCACAGCAAAGGAAACCATAAACAAGACAAAAAGACAACCCTCAGAATGGGAGAAAATATTTGCAAATGACACAACTGACAAAGGATTAATCTCCAAAATTTACAAGCAGCTCATGCAGCTCAATATTAAAAAAACAAACAGCCCAATCCAAAAATGGGCTGAAGACCTAAATAGACATTTCTCCAAAGATATACAGATTGCCAGCAAACACAGGAAAGGATGCTCAACATCACTAATCATTTGAGAAATGCAAATCAATACTACAATGAGGTATCACCTCACACCAGTCAGAATGGCCATCATCCAAAAAGTCTACAAACAATAAATGCTGGAGAGGGTGTGGAGAAAAGGGAACACTCTTGCCCTGTTGGTGGGAATGTAAATTTGTACAGCCACTATGGAGAACAGTACAGAGGTTCCTTAAAAAACTAAAAATAGAACTACCATATGACCCAGCAATCCCACTACATACACCCTGAGAAAACCATAATTCAAAAAGAGTCATGTATCACAATGTTCATTGCAGCACTGTTTACAGTAGTCAGGACATAGAATCAATGTAAGTGTCCATCAGTGACAGATGAACAGATAAAGAATGTGTGGCACATATATACAATGGAATATTACTCAGCCATAAAAAGAAACAAAATTGAGTTATTTGTAGGGAGGTGGATGGACTTAGGTTCTGTCATACAGAGTGAAGTAAGTCAGAAAGAGAAAAACAAATACCATTTGCTAACACATATATATGGAATCCAAAAATAAAAAATGGTTCTGAAGAATGTAGGGGCAGGACAGGAATAAAGACACAGACGTAGAGAATGGACTTGAGGTCACGGGGAGGAGGAAGGGTAAGCTGGGATGAAGTAAGAGAGTAGCATTGACAAAGATACACTACCAAATGTAAAATAGATACCTGGTGGGAAGCAGCTGCATGGCACAGGGAGATCAGCTCAGTGCTTTGCGACCACCTAGTGGAGTGGTATAAGGAGGGTGAGAGGGAGACGCAAGAGGGAGGGGACATAGGGATGTACGTATGCATATAGCTGATTCACTTTGTTATACTGCCGAAACTGTATAACACAAGACTGTAAAGCAATTATACTCCAATAAAGATGTTTAAAAAAAAAAATTAGTTTGTGTTCCCAGGGAGGGGGCCAGTATGAAGTTGGAGGAGGTGGGTGTACAAACTATTGGGTGTAAGATAGGCTCAGTGATGTATTGTACAACACAGGGTGTATAACCAATATTTTGCAATAACTATAAATGGAAAGCAATCTTTAAAAATTGTATATAAATGAAAAATTTTTTAAATAAATAAATAGGTCTGTAATCCCTGCAATGGGAAGATGAAATGAGTCCACAATGTCCTGTTTACAAAGTTGGAAGAAAACCAGGTTTGGAACGTTGCTATAATCCGTAGATAATCAAATCTCTATTTCTGAATTTCAGGGACGTCAAAATCAAAATAGTAATCAAGGTGAAACTACTTTGCTAACCATGAAAAGGATACAAATTAGTGAATAACCATTTAAAAATATCTAATGAGGGCTTCCCTGGTGGTGCAGTGGTTGAGAGTCCGCCTGCCGATGCAGGGGACACGGGTTCGTGCCCCGGCCCGGGAAGATCCCACATGCCGCGGAGCAACTAAACCCGTGCACCACAACTACTGAAGCCCGCGTACCTAGAGCCCGTGCTCCACAACAAGAGAAGCCACTGCAATGAGAAGCCCACGCACCGCAACAAAGAGTAGCCCCTACTTGCCCCAACTAGAGAAAGCCTGCGCGCAGCAACGAAGACCCAACACAAACCAAAAATAAATAAATTTAAAAAAAATATATATATATACATTATAGTTTTTTTTATAAAGCGATTTCTCAAGGTATTAGCAAAGGCTTCACTGTGAGTGTGACTTTAGAGCCAGGCCTTGGAGGGTCAACTGAAGTTCCATATCAGGGAAGAGGGGTCAAAGAATTACAGAGAGAGTGGTCTGCACGAGGGCAAAAGGGCCACAAACGGCCCAGCTTGGCAATGGGGAAACAATTGGCCTGGCTACGGGGTGTGTAGTGCACGTGAGAATCACAGAACTGATAAGAAGCAAGATATGATGGGAGATGACAGCCAGGTGGCCAAGGACTTAACAGCTGACTTTAAAAGATTAATTTCTTTTAGTCAAAGGAAAGATAGGGTAATGTTGGAACTGGGATGACAGGTCCAGATTTGTATTTTCTAGAGAATACTCTGGCAACAGCACTTCTTGGTGAATCCGTTTAATTTTTCTTAAGAACTATGTGGAAAGCTGTACCTGGGAAATGGGAAGGCAGGAAGGAAAATTTAGACACATCAGAGCATGGGATACTTTGGCCTAGTATCATCCTGCAGGGGATTTAGAACAACACAGGTGTTCAGCGTGCATGAGGGAGATGGAACAGGAGGCAGAAAGAGAATTTTAGCAAATGTGAAGTTAAACATGGATGTTTTTCCTTAATATTTATTTATTTACTTATTTATTTATTTATGGCTGCGTCAGGTCTTAGTTGTGGCATGCAGGCTCTTCGTGCGGCGTGCAGGCTTCTCTCTGGCTGTGGCGCATGGGCTCCAGAGCATGAGGGCTCTCGTTGTGGCATGTGGGCTTAGCTGTCCCGCAGCATGTGGGATCTTAGTTCCCCAGATCGAACCCACACCCCCTGAATTGGAAAGCAGATTCTTAACCACTGGACCACCAGGGAAGTCTCAAACACAGATTGTTTTAAAGCAGGGTTGGCAAACTATGGCCTGTGGGCCAAATCCAGCCTTCTGTCTATTTTGTCCAGCCCAGGTAAGAATGTTTCTATATTTTTAAATGGTTGGGGGGAAAAAAACCCTCAAAAGAAGTATAATATTTGTGACAAGTGAAAATTATATAAAATTCAAATGTCAGTATCTGTTAGTAAAGTTTTACTATAGCACAGCTATGCTCATATGTTATGTATCATCTTTGGCTGCTTTCACACCACAGCAGCAGAGGTGCATACTTGTGACAGGGACTGTATGGCCTGAAAAGCCTAAAATATTTACTGTCTGGCCCTTTAGACAAAAGGTGGCAGGGATGTCCAAAGAAAGCTGTAAGTCTAGACATTGGGAAGCCAGCCCTCTGCCTTCGTCCTGCTGTTGGGTTCCGGAAGGTATGTGTGACCTGAAAGTGGTGCTGCATAGGCTTTGCAAAGACTGGGGGACTTGCTACACTGGTCTATTCAGGCCTTTGGGGTATACATCTCTCTCTGACAAACTCCATCCCTACTCCCCAGTTTCCTGCACCAGAGGTCCATGACCCAGAATCCATAACTTTGAGTACAACTATTAGCATTTATGGTTCAGCTGTCTTTAAATAAAGTTTACAAAAGGATTTGATGGGCTAGTTTGGGAATTTATGAAAATGCTCTCCAAGCTGCAGACACTGATGTGAAAATGAACTTCTAAGTACAGCCTCTTTGTAAATTGTGGACCTGTATGTACATACTGGCTTAGAGTATCGTGGAATTTTCATTCATGTGGTTGAGCCTAAGTCAATGTGACTTAATAGTGTTAAGGCTCATAAACGATGACTAGGGCCTGGAAGCACGCCAGTAAAGGTTTCCTGATTACTACATGCTGACTACTTCAGATTATTGTTGGAAAGCTAGTGAATGAGGCAGACAGGATGTAACACTAGAGATTAGTTTTATGAATTAGAATTTATCACTGATTTCAAGTTATGTCTGGAAGAAAAGATACTGGGGTGGGGATTAACTAAGGTACCGATTAGTTCATAAGACTTAAACCTAAATGCCTTTATTGATAAAAATTTATAAAGAACTACTCTGCAAAAACATTTCTAGTTTTTACGCTTAAAAGCATGAAATGTTTTACAGAATTGTTTTTTAATCCGTTGTAGAAACACTTATAGAGTGCTTATGAGGTGCCTAAAGCCATGGCTGGTCCTGGTGATACAAAAACAGGTAAAACACAGTCCCTTTCCTCAAAAAAAACAAGTACTCTTACAGAGAGAAAACCAGAAGAGAAAAGCAAAATTAATAAATTCATTCATTCATAGATAAAATGAAAGTATTGTTCAGTTCAGTTTTGACACAAAGGGAGTAGTCATTTCAAGATAAACATGCTAATGTCTATAAAGCATCTGGAGTTTCTTAGCAGAAAGACTAAACAAATACAAAATTATCAAAGACCAAGTCAATCTTTATTTTTAATTCTGGTCACAGTAGAGGAAAAAAGACTTAGGTGGTACCTTTTGGTCACTGATCCTGAAGTTGGAAAGGGCAATCACAGTCATCAGAATCTGAGGGGGATTGGACCCACCACAGATACCAGAATCCACGGATGCTTGAGTCCCATATTTGCCCTCGGTATCCACAGACTCCAAATCTATGGATTCATCCAGCTGCAGATCCAGATCATAAATATTACATGATCTGCGGTTGGTTGAATCCACAGATATGGAACGCCGTAGATACTGAGGGCCTGTGTATTTATTGAAAAAACTGAGTATAAGTTGCACCCACTCAGTTCAAACCCGTGTTGTTCAAGGGTCAGCTGTATTATTCAAGATAAGCTACCACATGCCAGTGATCAGAATCCTGATTTAGTTAAATCTGTATCCCCAGAAGTTAATACCATGCAATATATACAAAAAGGGCTTACTATGTTTGTTGAATAAATGTTTTACTACTTTATTGTGAACCTAAATTTTGAATGTGTTTGTAAAATATAATTCTGAAACTGGTTTTAGGAAATTCTAGCCTATGGTCATAATAAGAGTATTTTGGCTGCATTAAGTTACAAAGCAGGGCTTCCTTGGTGGCTCAGGGGTTAAGAATCCACATGCCAATGCAGGGGACGTGGGTTCAAGCCCTGGTCCGGGAAGATCCCACATGGCGCAGAGCAGCTAAGCCCGTGCACCACAACTACTGAGCCTATGCTCTAGAGCTCGCGAGCCACAACTACTGAGCCTGCGCACCACAACTACTGAAGCCCGCGTGCCTAGAGTCCGTTCTCTGCAAAAAGAAGCCACTGCAATGAGAAGCCCACACACCGCAAGGAAGAGTAGCCCCCACTTGCCACAACTAGAGGAAGCGTGCGCGCAGGAATGAGGACCCAACACAGCCAAAAATAAATTTAAAAAAAAAAGTTACAAAACAGTGTGAGGCCAGAAGATTGCCCCTGACAATTATTAACCCTCTGTATTGAGCAAGGCAAAAGGAAGAAAGTTCCCAAACTCAACCCATCATTTGAATTTATTATTCTGTACCACCTTGATAAGGATAATGGGACTTTCTGAGACTCTTGTGAAAAGAAACTGCTTTAAAATATCCAGCATGAGCATAGTTAACTCTTTGTTAAACTAACTATAACAGTCATAATAATAAATTCTAATAGGTGTAATGTAATATGATATCATAATGTCATATACAATGGGAAGATATGTACTATTTTTAATGTGCTTACACAGTATCTGGGACATAACAATTGCTTAGAATGTAATATTTTATTGTTATCCACACTTACTGGAAGAACAATGGTGCAAATAAACTAAACTATTTCTTCTGAAACTTGGGAATAATTGTATAAATTTTCATTCAGCAATAGACTTCTTTACTTGAATTCAATCTGCCCTTGTTAGTTTCATTTTTTATTTATTCATTCATTCATAACGTATTCATTAAAAACCATTCATTCAAGTAAACATTTAGTGAGCTTAATCAATGTTGTCTTCCCTTATATTTTTAGGGCTGGACTAAACATTCAAATATATCTTGATCCCTACTCTCAAGGAGATCACAGTCTACTAGGGAAGCCAGACAAACAAATCAGAGATTAAGCTGTCTGCCATGATATAGGTATGCTTGTGTACGGTGAGGTAGAGCTTCCAGTCCACAATTCAGTGTTAAGCTTCCTTTAAAGAGGCAGTGCTTGAGCAAAAATTTTAAGAAATTAGTAAAGTTTAGCAAAGTAATGGAGGTAGGAGCCAGAATCATTCCAGGGAGAACATGACATTTTTAAAAATACAATTTTTTTTTTTTTCTGAAGCAACGAATACATGTTGGGTGTCTATTTGGCTCCTAAAAATCTGATTTAGAGACAAGGATTCATTGTATCAATGGGGTGATCCCAGGAGACACTGGGTGGACCGTGGGAAAGTAAGCTGGGAAAGGAGAGACAGCCACAAAGGTTACTTTATCAAGTCTGTTACCACTGTGGTAAATACAGATGAATGGAAATCAGTTACACTGGGGAATTCTGGGAGCTGATATAGGACACAGGCCTTAGAGTTATCTAACAAGAGGAAGGAAGTTGGATTACTCATTCGTGCATCAGTTTTTGATATTTGTTGGTTGAGGACAGCTAGAGGAGAAAGACATCAGGCAGCTGGAAGTCACTCTCACTAAAATGGTAAGGTCTTGGGATAGGGTGGCGGGGTGGGATCTCAAACACTACTTGCTGGCTTTGGCAGACCTAGAAATTAGACTGATGGGCAAGGATGGACAATGAAGAGGTTTTCATATAGTGCCTGTGAACTTGAACTTTCTCCTTAACATTACAAGAGCTTTTGAAACGTTTTTTAAAAGAGGTAAGGGAAATAAGTTTTGGTTTATAAAGTTGTCTTCTGCTAACTCTTTGGAAAATGGACCAGAAGGGGCTAGGCTAATTTAGAAGCTACTGCAGTTCTCCTCACAAAAATTATGCTGGCTTGGAGAAGCTTCAAGATAGCGGAAGAGTAAAATGCGGAGATCACCTTCCTCCCCACAGATACACCAGAAATACATCTACATGTGGAACAACTCCTACAAAACAACCACTGAACGTTGGCAGAAGACCTCAGACCTCCCAAAAGGCAAAAAACTCCCCACGTACCTGGGTAGGGCAAAAGAAAACAAAAAAAAACCAGAGACAAAAGAATAGGGACGGGACCTGCACCAGTGGGAGGGAACTGTGAAGGAGGAAAGGTTTCCACACACTAGGAAGCCCCTTCGCGGGCGGAGACTGCGGGTGGCAGAGGGGGAAAGCTTCAGAGCCGCAGAGGAGAGCGCAGCAACAGGGGTGTGGAAGGCAAAACGGAGAGATTCCCGCACAGAGGATCGGTGCCGACCAGCACTCACCAGCCCGAGAGGCTTGTCTGCTCACCCTCCGGGGCGGGCGGGGCTGGGAGCTGAGGCTCGGGCTTCGGTCGGAGCGCAGGGAGAGGACTGGGGTTGATGGTGTGAACAGAGCCTGGAGGGGGCTAGTGCGCCACAGCTAGCCGGGAGGGAGTCCAGGAAAAAGTCTGGAACTGCTGAAAAGGCAAGAGACTTCTTCTTCCCTCTTTGTTTCCTGGTGCGTGAGGAGAGGGGATTAAGAGCGCTGCTTAAAGGAGCTCCAGAGACGGGTGAGAGCCGCGGCTATTAGCGCGGACTCCAGAGACGGGCATGAGACGCTAAGGCCGCTGCTGCCACCACCAAGAAGCCTGTGTGTGAGCACAGGTCACTATCCACACCTCCCCTCCTGGGAGCCTGTGCAGCCCGCCACTGCCAGGGTCCCGTGATCCAGGGACAACTTCCCCGGAAGAACACACAGAGTGCCTCAGGCTGCTGCAACGTCATGCCAGCCTCTGCCGCCGCAGGCTCGCCCCGCATCCATTCCGCTCCCTCCCCCCGGCCTGAGTGAGCCAGAGCCCCTGAATCAGCTGCTCCTTTAACCCCGTCCAGTCTGAGCAAAGAACAGACGCTTTCAGGCGACCTAAACGTAGAGGCGGGGCCAAATCCAAAGCTGAACCCTGGGAGCTGTGAGAACAAAGAAGAGAAAGGGAAATCTCTCCCAGCAGCCTCAGAAGCAGTGGATTAAATCTCTACAATCAACTTAATGTACCTGCATCTGTGGAATAACTGAATAGACAATGAATCATCCCAAATTGAGGAGGTGGACTTTGGGAGCAATGATATATATATAGTTTTTTCCCTTTTTTCTCTTTTTCTGAGTGTGTATGTGTATGCTTCTGTGTGTGATTTCGTCTATACAACTTTGCTTTTACCATTTGTCCTAGGGTTCTATCTATCTGTTTTTTGTTTGTTTTATTAGTATGGTTTTCAGCACTTGTTATCATTGGTGGATTTGTTTTTTGGTTTGGTTGTTCTTTCTTTTTTTTTAATTACTTAAAAATTTTTTTAATAATTATATTTTGTTTTTTATTTTACTAAATTTTAAATTTAATTTTACTTTATCCCTTCCTTCCTTCCTTCCTCCCTCCCTCCCTCCCTCCCTTCCTCCCTTCCTTTCTTTCTTTCTTTCTTTTTTCCTCCATTTTATTCTGAGCTGTGTGGATGACAGGCTCTTGGTGCTCCAGACAGGTGTCAGGGCTGTGCCTCGGAGATGGGAGAGCCAAGTTCAGGACATTGGTACACCAGAGACCTCCAAGCTCCACTTAATATCAAACGGCGAAGATCTCCCAGAGATGTCCATCTCAACGCCAAGACCCAGTTCCACTCAAGGACCAGCAAGCTACAAGCTGTACATCCTATGCCAAACAACTAGCAAGACAGGAACACAACCCCACCCATTAGCAGAGAGGCTGCCTAAAATCATAACAAGGTCACAGACACCCCAAAACACACCACCAGACGTGGACCTGCGCACCAGAAACACAAGATCCAGCCTCATCCACCAGAACACAGGCACTAGTCCCCTCCACCAGGAAGCCCACAAAACCCACTGAACCAACCTTAGCCTCTCGGGGCAGACACCAAAAACAACAGGAACTACGAACCTGCAGCCTGCGAAAAGGAGAACCCAAACACAGAAATTTAAGCAAAATGAGAAGACACAGAAACATACAGCAGATGAAGGAAGAAGATAAAAACCCACCAAACCTAACAAATGAAGAGGAAATAGGTAGTCTACCTGAAAAAGAATTCAGAATAATGCTAGTAAAGATGATCCAAAATCTTGGAAACAGAATGGAGAAAATAAAAGAAACGTTTAACAAGGACCTAGAAGAACTAAAGAGCAAACAAACAATCATGAACAACACAATAAATGAAATTAAAAATTCTCTACAAGGGATCAATAGCAGAATAACTGAGATAGAAGAACGGATAAGTGACCTGGAAGATAAAATAGTGGAAATAATTACTTCAGAGCAGAATAAAGAAAAAAGAATGAAAAGAATTGAGGACAGTCTCAGAGACCTCTGGGACAATATGAAATGCACCAAAATTCGAATTATAGGGGTCCCAGAAAAAGAAGAGAAAGGGACTGAGAAAATATTTGAAGGGATTATAGATGAAAATTTCCCTAATATAGGTAAGGAAATAGTTAATCAAGTCCAGGAAGCACAGAGAGTCCCATACAGGATAAATCCAAGGAGAAACACGCCAAGACACATACTGATCAAACTATCAAAACTTAAATACAAAGAAAAAATATTAAAAGCAGCAAGGGAAAAGCAACAAAAAACATACAAGGGAATCCCCATAAGGCTAACATCTGATCTTTCAGCAGAAACTCTGCAAGCCGGAAGGGAGTGGCAGGGTATATTTAAAGTGAAGAAAGGGAAAAACCTACAACCAAGATTACTGTAGTCAGCAAGAAACACATTCAGATTCAAGAGAGAAATTAAAACATTTAGAGGCAAGCAATGCGAAGAGAATTCAGCCCCACCAAACCAGGTTTACAACAAATGCAAAAGGAACTTCTCTAGGCAGGAAACACAAGAGAAGGAAAAGACCTACAATAACAAGCCCAAAACAATTAAGAAAATGGTAGTAGGAATATACATGTCAATAATTACTTTAAATGTAAATGGATTAAATGTTCCAACCAAAAGAAACACACTGGATGAATGGATACAAAAACAACACATATGCTATCTACAAGAGACCCACATCAGACCTAGGAACACAAAAAGACTGAAAGTGAGGGGATGGAAAAAGATATTCGATGCAACTGGAAATCAAAAGAAAGCTGGAGGGCTTCCCTGGTGGCGCAGTGGTTGAGAGTCCGACTGCCGATGCAGGGGACACGGGTTCATGCCCCGGTCTGGGAAGATCCCACATGCCGTGGAGCAGCTGGGCCTGGGAGCCATAGCCACTGAGCCTGCGCATCTGGAGGATGTGCCTGTGAGCCATGGCCACTAAGCCTGCGTGTCTGGAGCCTGTGCTCTGCAACGGAAGAGGCCACACAGTGAGAGGCCCACGTAACGCAAAAAAAAAAAAAAAAAAAAAAAAAGCTGGAGAAGCAATTCTCAATCAGACAAAATAGACTTTAAAACAGACTATTACAAGAGACAAAGAAGGACACTGCATAATGATCAAGGGATCAATCCAAGAAGAAGATATAACAATTGTAAATATTTATGTACCCAACATAGGAGCACTTCAATACATAACGCAAATGCTAACAGCCATTAAAGGGGAAATCAACAGTAACACAATCATAGTAGGCGACTTTAACACCCCACTTTCACCAATGGACAGATCATCCAAAATGAAAATAAATAAGGAAACATAAGCATTAAATGATACATTAAACAAGATGGACTTAATTGATATTTACAGGACATTCCATCCAAAAACAACAGAATACACTTTTTTCTCAAGTGCTCATGGAAAATTCTCCAGGATAGATCATATCTTGGGTCACAAATCAAGCCTTGGTAAATTTAAGAAAATTGGAATTGTATCAAGTATCTTTTCTGACCACAACGCTATGAGACTAGATATGAATTACAGGAAAGAAATCTGTAAAAAATACAAACACACGGAGGCTAAACAATGCACTACTAAATAACCAAGAGATCACTGAAGAAATCCAAGAGGAAATCAAAAAATACCTAGAAATAAATGACAATGAAAACACAACGACCCAAAACCTAGGGATGCAGCAAAAGCAACTCTAAGAGGGAAGTTTATAGCAATACAATCCTACCTTAAGAAACAGGACACATCTCAAATAAACAACCTAACCTTACACCTAAAGCAATTAGAGAAAGAAGGAAAAAAACCCACAAAGTTAGCAGAAGGAAATAAATCATAAAGATCAGATCAGAAATAAATGAAAAAGAAATGAAGGAAACAATAGCAAAGATCAATAAAACTGAAAGCTGGTTCTTTGAGAAGATAAACAATATTGATAAACCATTAGCCAGACCCATCAAGAAAAAAAGAGAGAAGACTCAAATCAATAGAATTACAAATGAAAAAGGGTAAGTAACAACTGACACTGTAGAAATACAAAGGATCATGAGAGATTGCTACAAGCAACTATATGCCAATAAAATGGACAACCTGGAAGAAATGGACAAATTCTTAGAAATACACAATCTTCCGAGTCTGAACCAGGAAGAAATAGAAAATATGAACAGACCAATCACAAGCACTGAAATTGAAATTGTGATTAAAATACTTCCAACAAACAAAAGCCCAGGACCAGATGGCTTCACAGGCGAATTTTATCAAACACTTAGAGAAGAGCTAACACCTATCCTTCTCAAACTCTTCGAAAATATAGCAGAGGGAGGAACACTCCCAAACTCATTCTACAAGGCCACCATCACCCTGATACCAAAACCAGAAAAAGATGTCACAAAAAAGGAAAATTACAGGCCAGTATCACTGATGAACATAGATGCAAAAATCCTCAACAAAATACTAGTAAAGAGAATTCAACAGCACACAAAAAGGATCATACACCATGATCAAGTGGGGTTTATCCCAGGAATGCAAGGATTTTTCAACATATGCAAATCAATCAATGTGATAACCATATTAACAAATTGAAGGAGAAAAACCATATGATCATCTCAATAGATGCAGAGAAAGCTTTCGACAAAATTCAACACCCATTTATGATAAAAACCCTCCAGAAAGTAGGCAAGAGGGAACTTACCTCAACATAATAAAGGCCATATATGACAAACCCACAGCCAACATCATCCTCAATGGTGAAAAACTGAAACCATTTCCACTAAGATCAGGACTAAGACAAGGTTGCCCACTCTCACCACTATTGTTCAACATAATTTTGGAAGTTTTAGCCACAGCAATCAAAGAAAAAGAAATGAAAGGAATCCAAATCAGAAAAGAAGAAGTAAAGGAGTCACCATTTGCAGATGACATGAAAGTATACATAGAGAATCCTAAAGATGCTACCAGAAAACTACTAGAGCTAATCAATGAATTTAGTAAAGTAGCAGGATACAAAATTAATGCACAGAAGTCTCTTGCATTCTTATACACTGATGATGAAAAATCTGAAAGTGAAATTAAGAAAACACTCCCATTTACCATTGCAACAAAAAGAATAAAATACCAAGGAATAAACCTACCTAAGGAGACAAAAGACTTGTATGCAGAAAATTATAAGACACTGATGAAAGAAATTAAAGATGACACAAATAGATGGAGAGATATACCATGATCTTGGGATTGGAAGAATCAACATTGTGAAAATGACTCTACTACCCAAAGCAATCTACAGATTCAATGAAATCCCTATCAAACTACCACCAGCATTTTTCACAGAACTAGAACAAAAAATTTCACAATTTATATGGAAACACAAAAGACCCCGAATAGCCAAAGCAATCTTGAGAAAGAAAAATGGAGCTGGAGGAATCAGGCTCCCTGACTTCAGACTATACTACAAAGCTACAGTAATCAAGGCAGTATGGTACTGGCACAAAAACACAAAGATAGATCAATGGAACAGGACAGAAAGCCCAGAGATAAACCCATGCACATATGGTCACCCTATCTTTGATAAAGGAGGCAAGAATATACAATGGGGAAAAGACAGCCTCTTCAATAAGCGGTGCTGGGAAAACTGGAAAGCTACATGTAAAAGAATGAAATTAGAACACTCCGTAACAGCATACAGAAAAAAAAACTCAAAATGGATTAAAGATCTAAATGTAAGGCCAGACACTATCAAAATGTTAGAGGAAAACATAGGCAGAACACTCTGTAACATATTTCACAGCAAGATCCTTTTTGACCCACCTCCTAGAGAAATGGAAATAAAAATAAACAAATGGGTCCTAATGAAACTTAAAAGCTTTTGCACAGCAAAGGAAACCATAAACAAGATGAAAAGATAACCCTCAGAATGGGAGAAAATATTTGCAAATGACACAACTGATAAAGGATTAATCTCCAAAATTTACAAGCAGCTCATGCAGCTCAGTATCAAAAAAACAAACAACCCAATCCAAAAATGGGCAGAAGACCTAAATAGACATTTCTCCAAAGAAGAGATACAGATTGCCAAGAAACACATGAACGAATGCTCAACATCATTAATCATTAGAGAAATGCAAAACAATACTACAATGCGATATCATGTCACACCAGTCAGAATGGCCATCATCAAAAAATCTACAAACAATAAATGCTGGAGAGGGTGTGGAGAAAAGGGAACCCTCTTGCACTGTTGGTGGGAATGTAAATTGATACAGCCACTATGGAGAACAGTACGGAGGCTCCTTAAAAAACTACAAATAGAATTACCATACGACCCAGCAATCCCACTACTGGGCATATACCCTGAGAAAACCATAATTCAAAAAGAGTCATGTACCAAAATGTTCATTGCAGCTCTATTTACAATAGCCCGGAGATGGAAACAACCTAAGTGTCCATCATCGGATGAATGGATAAAGAAGATGTGGCAAATATATACAATGGAATATTACTCAGCCATAAAAAGAAGCGAAATTGAGTTATTTGTAGTGAGGTGGATGGACCTAGAGTCTGTCATACAGAGTGAAGTAAGTCAGAAAGAGAAAAACAAATACTATATGCGAACACATATATATGGAATCTAAAAAAAGGAAAAAAAGGTCATGAAGAACCTAGGGGCAAGACAGGAATAAAGATGCAGACCTACTAGAGAATGGACTTGAGGACACGGGGCGGGGGAAGGGTAAGCTGGGACAAAGTGAGAGAGTGGCATGGACATATATACACTACCAAATGTAAAATAGATAGCTAGTGGGAAGCAGCCGCATAGCACAGGGAGATCAGCTCTTTGCTTTGTGACCAGCTAGAAGGGTGGGATAGGGAGGGTGGGAGGGAGGGAGACGCAAGAGGGAAGAGATATGGGGATATATGTATATGTATAACTGATTCACTAAAGCAGAAACACACCATTGTAAAGCAATTATACTCCAATAAAAACGTTAAAAACAAACCAAAAATCATGCTTGCTTGAACAAAGGTGGTGACAGGGGGGATGCAGTAGAGTGGGTGGTGTAGAAATATATTAAGGTGAGGAATTCTGAATTCATGTGGAAGGAGGAGGAGATGGAAGAGGCAGAGGAGATTCCAGGTTTCTGTCTTGAAAAACTAGATAGAAGGCAGTTTCCTTCACCCAAATTGAGGATTCCAAGAGGAGGAAACAAATGAGGAAATGATCAGCGAGATCAGATTTGGAAATTCTGTGTGTGCAGTAGGCTGTACAAATCCAGAAATTAACAGATATTTCTGAAATGGAGACATAGCTTTGAGCTTTCTCAGAGTATAAATGGTGGTTGAAACTTAACACATTGTCTACGGAGGCTCTAGGCTCCTGGAAGATGAAGAAGTTAAGGTCTAGTGGGGAGCAAGGCAGGTAAGCAATTATGGGATGGAAGTATTGGCATAAAATGCCATAGGAGACTTAAATTTTAGGGGAAGCAAGAAAACTCGACCCAGAGGGTCTTTTTATGTCAAACATGAAGGATGAATCTGTATTGATTAGTGGAGTGACTGGGGACTGGAGCATTGCTGGCAGGACCACCTGTTGCAAAAACAAGTTAAGAGGGCAAATCATTGAACTTGTGATAAGTTAATATACAACCAGGCTAAAGTTTGCTTTATTGCTGAATAAAGGCACTCCCTGAAAGTGAATGTGAACTCCCTGAGTGCAGGAACAATCTGTATCCCCAGTAGCTAGCACACATTAGGTGCTCAATAAAAGTTGGTTGAAACGA
This sequence comes from Aethalodelphis obliquidens, assembly GCF_003676395.1. Lineage (NCBI taxonomy): Eukaryota > Metazoa > Chordata > Mammalia > Artiodactyla > Delphinidae > Aethalodelphis > Aethalodelphis obliquidens. The sequence continues at coordinate 1,960,406 of NW_020838025.1, forward strand.
TGGGGTCTGTTCAAATAAATAATGTAACGTAATATAACACAAAATAATTTCAGAAAGACTACTATCCTACTTAACTGAGAGAAAAACTTGTAATCAGGTCATTTTATTCATTCAATAATTATTTAATTCACTACTATACAAATTGCAAGCCGGGGTATCTATTCCTCAAGTCCCGGTAAGAACACCCAGCAGGCAAACAGTGTTTACCTGCCTTCCTTAGTTAATGGAAACAACAGTCCATTGAAAAGGCCTCTGATTCAGACTTTTATTTACATAAACAGGCTCTTCCCTTAGTCCTGATTAGAGACTTCCTATTATAAACATATTCAATCTAAACTAGCCCACCTACTATTTGCCTTAATTTGTTGCCCTGACCTCTAGTAACTTTGTTATTATTTCCCTAACACCTAATATAGCACCTGACTCAGAGTACTAGTTGTGTAATAAGTATTTGTTAACTAACTCTCAGAAATTAGGTGACTTATGGTTAAAATGACGACTTCACATTCAGTATTCTAAAGTTTTCTGCATCATGGTGAATCTATCATTTTTGACCACATGGAACTCTTTCTTCAGTCTTCTTGTAAAGGTACTACTATTTTGCTTTAGAGATCTACCCCTCAGTCACTAGATACAGTTCTGGAAAGCACTCCTAAGCTACACTCCCTCTCCTGGCCAAGATATGGGAACAGGACCATGGTAGACAAAGCCTATACTTTTTAAATGTAATGTGAATAAAATGACACAGGAAGTGAAGACGGTAGGTCCTTCTTACTCTACTCTAACTCATAAATACTTTTTCTTAACACTGGGCCTTCAGATTTCTTTTTGACTTATGAGCTACTCCATAAATTGGAATAAATTTTATTTTAGCTTAACTCATTCAGAATTAGATTCTGCTGCTTGTAACCAAAGGATTCTAATCGCACTTAGTTCTAAAATTCTGAGACTTACTTTAGTAAGAGGAGAGAGAAAAGGAGAGCAGAAAATAACGGAAGCACACTGAATGGAGAGGCAAAGCAAATATAAAACCGAAAGATAAATTTTACCAAACTAATCTTTTTTTTTTTTTTAACCAAAAGATGAGTTGTATATTTTTTAATTATTAAGTGTGAGCCTGCAGTTACTGGCTTTCAAATTTGGTGAGCGTAATGATCACGTGGGACACTTGTGTAAATGTAAATCTCCAGGCCCTGCACCCAGAGGTTCTGATTCTGTTGGTCCATGTGGGGCCTGGGTATATGCATAATTACAAGCTTCTTAGATGATTCTCAGGCCATGCTTTGGAAACCACTGCTTTAGGTTCTACTGTATATGAAAAGTGGCAGTTAATCAGGTCTGTGAGCACAGCAAAACAGGCCTGATCCCAGCTCAGTTTTGCTAAACAATCCCAAACTTCTAGTTTTGCTAAACAATCCCAAACTTCTAGTCACAACAACAGTCTGATGAAATGTTCTAGCTTTGCCAGTGACAATGGTGGCCTATCAAGTGGATTGCAAGATATATGTATGCATAATAAAACAACGAAGGCTAATTTTCAATTTTCATTTTGCCAAACAAGGGCCAATGAAATTACAAGAGGGAGAACTTAGAAAACTAAAACCATCATCTTTATTTTATAGTCCAGTTTTTGTTATTTAGAGAAAAGCACCTTTCATATGGGTATAACTTTATTTCCTATTGATCTTTTATATACACTTGTGTTCATTCAAAATACCACCATCTGCATGAGAAGAAAATCTTTATTATAAAGGGTGAAAATTCATTATTACAGAGAATTCCTTAAAGTTGAGGTGGGGTGGTGCCAAGACATTAAATTTTTTTTTAAGACTTTCATTTGTTACTGGACCAACCCTACAAGTAAAGTTATCTATCGAGCCAACATATGTACATACCATGTAATGTTCATAGATTTACTGGAAAAATTGAGTTTACTTTTTCAAAAGCCAAAACAGTGGGTCCCATGTGGTCCTACCTTAGTATTTGTACACAACAAAGAATTCCAAATACTTTTCAAAAAATGTGGTTAATGCTTTTACATAAAATCTTTATATAAAAACTATAAGACAAATATGTTATAGGAAATGGCAAAGGTGTGTCTGTGTTTGTATGCAATGACAATTTTTGGTTACAATATTTTTTCAATATTTTATGATATTTAGCTTGTAATAATTTAGTTTGTAATAATTGTTCGATTATACCACAGACGCCATGCAAAACTTTCATCCTGGAAACAAAGAATAGTATTTTTAAATTCCTTTTAAATTTTTTAAATTCAGTTCAACATGATTAAATTGTTAATTGGAAACCCACAAGATGCTCATGACTCCACTAGACACTGGGGAAAAAAAATGTATAAAGTGACAGATTTTATAATACAACTCTAAAAAGCAAGAGATTCAAAAGTAGATTTTTAAAAACCAGCAGCTTGCCAAGGCATCTAAAGATGACTATTCACGGTTGTAGAACATGGAACCCAACACACAGTCCTCAAGGAAGTCCATGTAATAGCACTAAAGTTAACAGAAGACCTCTGTTCTCTGTCCTACTTCCTGCACATGACACTCACAAGGTTTACATTAGGGAGGAAAATGTGCAGTAAAAACTAGTGTCTGAGCACTGAGTTAATATTTAGGAATTAGTCATGGACTTGGAGAAGCACTTTTCATTATTTATACACAAGCTTACTAATCATAGGATCAAAGAAATAAACACTAAACTTTTTTATTAGAAATTCAGGCCTAAAAAAAAGTTGTTTTGCTCTATGCTGCTGGTACATGTGACAATCACAATAGACCATGTGGGCTATAACTTTCACCAAACATTTACCAAACATTCCCTTTTTGCAGCAGAGAGACGACTAGGTTAAAGGGGAGTTATCTTTCTTGTAACCCTTCTTTGCACTATTTTTCATTGGTCTTTGGCTTTTCCTTCCTGGTAATCTTCATTTATCTGATAATCCTTACTTTTGATGATAATTCTCAGACTGTGGAGAGCAGGGGTAGGTTCAGTTGCTTCCTTCATTAGCACCAGGAATATGGGAATTTTTAATTCAATTCAGCATGACTCAGCAATTGCTTATTGGATATCCATGTGATGCTCAGTACTCCATTAGACACTAGGAAGGATGCAAAAGATGTATTACAGGATTCCTGCCCCCAGGAGCTGGAAATACTATTGAAAGGTAGGTAAATAAGAACCAGATGGAGGACTACGAGATAACAGGTGAAGCTTTGGGAATGAGGGTGTTGATGGTGGCAGTGCCCCTTAGCAAGGAGCTGTCCTGTGTTATTAGACTTGGTTTTTGTTTTTTTCTAATTAATATATGCATAGTATGTCTCTTGGCTTATACTTGCTTTTAATGCTCAAGAGAATAACAGTAGGAATATTTTTACGAAAACCAGGCAGGACGGTATTCAGCAGAATAGAAATTTGCAAATTATGGGTAGATGGTTGTCTCTCAGTGCTAGGAGAAGGTTGGATTACATAAAGCGGATGTGGATAATAAAGGAAAGGAATTCCATATCTGTTGGAATGTACACCTAGATGATTCTCCTGTCAAAAAACAGTGATCTTCAGACTCCTTTAACCCTGAAGCAAATTTAAATGAAAATAATACATGGTTTGCCATTTCAAAATCTTGACCAACCAGAGTCAAACACAGAATTATCAGTAATGAGTAATAAACTGAGAAATGAAGTTAGAAGGAGAAGTATAAAATGGAATTAAGCCCCAGGGAAATGATCTTTCCCCAGCTTGGAGCTAGGACAGCCTTAAGTATCTTCTGGACGTTGTCTGTTTTTCACAAGGATCCCAATGTTGTCATCTGCTTTCCCTCTGCTAAAAGTGATTGACTAACTGGAGGTAAAAATCAGTTTGGTACTACCACAAAAATGATAGGTTTTTACGTGTTAACTTTATTCATGGTTGTGTGAGAGCCATCTGGTTCCAGAAGAAGATGCTATAGAGCTTTTGCATAGTTTTTCTGGGTGAAGGAGGCAACTGGAGATGGAAAACAGCTCACTTAGAGCCCATGGGTCAGTTTAAACTATTTCATAAGCAATAAATTAAACGATGCTTCAGCAAGCAGAAAGGCTTGCTAAAGAGTGGGAATTTGCTATATAAAAAGAGGGTGACAAACATTAGAAGACTAAATAATCAAGATAACAAAATACTGTTACTGGGAAATTCTGAGCAAGAGTTTACCGGCTCAAACTTTTTTTGTTTTAAAAATAACAAAAAAATATAAGGCCCAGAGGTCACACATTAGTGTATTTGTGGAGGGAAATTATGAAACTAGATGAAGGCAAGATTTCTCAGCTTTCGGTCTGGGGCACTTTGCATCACACTGGTGGTTTCCAACTGGCAGCATCAGCATCATGTGAGAACTTGTTAGAAATGCTACCTCTTAGTCACCGCCCCAGACCAATGAATCGGAAACTCCAGGGGTGATGCCCAGTAAGCTGTGTTGTAACAAGTTCTCCAGGTGGTTCTGATGCACATTAAAGTTTGAGAACCACTGCACCGCCATGTGGCTCTGTCACAGAAGGCTGGAGAGGCTGATTTGGACCAAGACTGTACCTATGCAGTCAGAAACCCAAGCACCAAGCTGGAACATTCGTGGGAGGAATGAGGCCTCACTCTGACAGGGGAGATGGACTTTTGGGTTAAATAGTAAAAGAAGTAGAAGGTTAATAGTAGAAGGGAAATTCCAAATTCAGGATCTAAGTAAGAACTCCAATTCTCTAAGAAATACGGTGTCTTTTACGGCCTAAGCCTTACTTCCACCTTAACTCCTTCAGTAAATGTTTCAACTGTGTGGATTTGGGAACTGTAAGGGTGTATTTCTAATTTTATAATGAAAACCAGTAGAAGAAGAAAAAGTCACTTTTCAAAATTGACCTATTTTGCTTCCTGTGTTAAACATAATTATTTTGAAAATGAAAAACCTCTCTAAATTTAGTTTATGTAACATATGGAAGATTAAGGGGAAGGGAGGAAAAAAAACCTCAGAGATGAGGCAAGGTTGAGTTTGCCTATTTTACATTATTACTGTAAAATTCCTTTGCCTTGAAAAACACTCAAGTTTCTTTTCCATGTGACTCACTAGCAAACTTCTGTTCCTTAGATGTGGATCCTGTATTGTGTGGATAGGGATATCAAATAACCAAAATATGAAAAAAAAATCACAGCTTATATTTAGTGTAAGAATAAGGAACTAAACAAGTAGAAAATCCCCTTTCATGATTGAGAAACTCATGTTAAGCTTAGCAATATTAGTAGCATTAAAATACTTAAAAAAAATACTTTTATGTTATGTCCTCAGGATATCCATGAATAATGAAAGCTACAACCAACACTGCTGCCATTAGTTAAATGTGGCTCACACAAAGATCTTATAAACTGCTTCTAAAAGCTACACTACGTTTCACTCATTTCCTTTTATCCCCCTCTATCCTTTTTAAAGACGTGGACTCATTTTTCTGGATAATACCTTTTAAACTCTTTATCAAATATGTACTCAGTAACTATCAACTACTGTAGGAAAATGCAACTCAGTACCTGACACCATAATATACAAGATAATTATCAGGGTCATACACTCAATTTGTCAGATAGTTTTGTATTTACCACCCATAACTGAAGCCATTTCCATAGCAGAGATTGTAGGTACAAAGAGAGTAAGAATTTTGTTAGGAGATAACTGTGAAATAAAATGAAGACCTTGTAGTAAAAAGTTTGTTACTATTTAAGAATGTTTCTTCTGGTCTTTGTGTCTTTCCTTTGCAAAGTATACTTTATTTTTAGATGTGCAGATATAATTAGAACCCAGTGTTTTATGTTTCCAAAATTGTGGAAAAGAATGCTACTTATGTACTTAAGTATTTAGGGCTAACACAATGATACGGTGCTCAAATCTCTACAAAGCTTGCCTGAACAGAAAACTATGATGCTTCAGGCATATAACAGGGTGGTGCCGGTGTGTTTGCTGAGATAGTTCTCAAGACTGTTTTTCTTTCAACACAAGCAGTCTTTCAAGTGTACTAACAAACTCCACATTCATAAAAGTGTCCATGAAAAGTAGAGAATATCATGAAGTGTACTGAATCTAACCTGCACTGATATAGAAAAGATACTGACTTGTTATTTTCTACTCTGAAGTGTAAAGTCAGCAAGAGATTGAGAAAAGGAGCTGTTTGTTTAATAAAATAGTTACCATCTTGAGAACTGATCCAGCTCTCATGGATAAAAAGTTTAATTGTGTGAACAAAGTAAAATATTGAAAATATCTAATTCTCTACTGCACAGCAGTGACCACTATACAGCTTAATCTCTCTCCTCCAGTGAATACTCAGTATGACAGGCCAGGTTTCTGGTTTCTGAGGCAGCTACTCAATGACTAGCAATTTAAATTCATTCCTACAACTGAATTCATAACAACTTCCCTACCAGAACCCTAGAATCAAGTTATATTGTTATGATCAGACAGTGTTAAAGAAAATAAAATGCATTTTTAATAATTCCTCTTCCATCACAACTTTTTTTCAAGTCTCTGATACAAAGTTACTTCCAAATACACTTTATGAGAACAATCAGACTATTTTCCTCATGGTCAGCAAACTCCTTCATTTATACTATTCTGTTATTCCTCTTTCTTATACTTGTCCTTCCTCTTCCTCAGTATTGCTGTAGGCACTCTGAAAAATTTTCAAATACCTAATTAATGATTCTAAAGATCTTTGTCTTATTTCTATTACCTTGAGGAAAAATGGAAAAGAAAGGGGAGTCCATATTTGGGGTGAACCTATTGCGTCAAATACAAAGATGTGGAATTCTTACAAATAGTCCTTGTGATTGCTATAATCATAAGAGGTAGCTGTTATTGTACCCATTTTGCAGAGGAGGAAATTGAGGCCCAGAGAGACTTAGCAATAGCTATGGGGTAAAATGGTGTTTGAACCTAGTTGTGTGTAACTCCATAGCTCATGCTCTTTGTAACCTAAGTAAAATATTGCCCCTGGAATTTTTACTAATGTTAATTATACCTTTATATAAAAATACTTTTATTTAATGACTACTATTTTCAAAGCATTATCGTATACATCATCCCATTTCAAGGCAGCTGGTAGAATGGGGTGCTTGTTGTGGGGTGTTGTGAGGAATAGCAATAATGTATATAAAGTATAATATCCAATGTAAGACAAGTGCTCAGTAGCTATTATTATTATTATTACTGATCCTCCCAGCAAGCTTAGCAGTTAAGTAGTACAACTGTCATCATGCCCCCCGACAGACTTTTCCTACAAAGATTAATCCCGTTCACGTTATACTCCACAAGCAAGAATTACTTTAAAATTTTTATTTTTAAGGCATTTACTTACAGGAATCTTAAAACCCCATATTCAACTTCAGTTTGTTGGCAATGCAGGCAGGCAGGCAGGGAGTAGAAGGGAAGCAGGTGTGAGACGGGCTTACAATCTTTCCCAGCCGAGTCAGAACTGGAAATTTTGCCTTCCTTCTCCAAAATGAGACTCCTTTCCACTGCACCAAAGTGATACAGGAGGATTTTCTTTCTCCTAAGTGTCACCATCCTCTTCTCACAAAGGATAATGTAATGGCGAGCCCATCCTTCAGTTCCTTGCCTGCACAGGGAGGGTGTGCCCCCTGATATCGGGGCAGACCACACTAGTTTACCGCGTGAGAGCCGTTATCATGACGCAGAGGATGGTTCCAGTTTGACTTCTGTGGCCGCATTCCTGCTCTCCGGATAGTAGGCAGAGAAGTGCAAGAAAAGTACTTGGTATCAGTGACTCACAGCAAGACAGGAAATGTCAAGCGGGTCCACCCTTCCTTCCTGCCCTCCCGACCAGCTGAGTTGCAGAACCACAGGCCACAAGGAGCCTAGAATCTTGGGGAGCAGGGCTAGAGCCACAGACAGAGTCTGGGCCACTGCGGTGGGCTCGCCAAATGGATTAAAACGTCAGGACCCAGCTGCCAGGAAAACATGCTCTATTCATCCTAGAGAGCACTGTTTCTGTTGAGATTTCTCTTTTCACTTTTATGCAGTATCTGCCTGGTATATTCTGGTCCTCGCATTGTTCTTAAACAGTGGGCTTGACACAGTTAACTGAGTGGTCCTCATTTATACTCTGTTTAAAAAACACGCAAGAAATGATATCAATCATCTTTATCAAGCAACGCCTTCACAATGCAAAACGGCAGTGTCTCTCCAGCAAAATGTAAACACATCTACAGCAGTGTTTTGAACCTAGAGTAAAATTGCTTCAATAAAGTTACATTATGTTTCTCTTCATGAGAGCAGCAAACGATTATCATGATGATAAAGGCTAACAATTATTACATTAAGAACTGCCCTAAGCACTTTATATATTTTAAGTCATTTAAGTCTTACAAATACCCTTTGAGATAAGCGTTATTATTGTTCCCATTTTACAAATGAGGAAGTTATCAAAATGAATGAAAGCCTTTTCACTGTCTCCCCAAATTGTTTTGAAACCTCACAAATAATAAACAAAGCTCAAGCAAAAACAAAAAAAAATCATAAATGAAGCTGCTGCTTACAGTGATTTGCTGGAAGAGTCAAATGAATAAGTGACACAAAATGATTATACACATGTTTCTCACAACTGGCCAAGTTCAGTAGTACATTTCCAATTCAAGTTAAAACTCTGAAATGAGTCATTACAGCAGACCAAATTTGTCAGTATCTTTTGTCAAGGCCACTTCCCTCTCTTCCTGCTGTCAGAAGGTGGCAGAAGTCGGCATTCCTGTGTGTTATTATATATAACCTTTCAGTTCTCACCTCCTTTTATTTTCTTGCTCTCTCCAAGCTCAGCTCACACCCTGTGTTCTGACCATGCCTGAATACTTTTAGCGCGCTTGGTCCTTGCTATGTGTCTTTTTTTTTTTTTTAATAAATGTATTTATTTTTGGCTGCGTTGGGTCTTCGTTGCTGCACGTGGACTTTCTCTAGTTGCGGCGAGCAGGGGCTACTCTTCGTTGCAGTGTGTGGGCTTCCCATTGCAGTGGCTTCTCTTGTTGCAGAGCACGGCCTCTAGGTGCGCGGGCTTCAGTAGTTGTGGCTCATGGGCTGTAGAGCACAGGCTCAGTAGCTGTGGCGCATAGGCTCAGCTGCTTCATGACATGTGGGATCTTCCCGGATCAGGGCTCGAACCTGTGTCCCCTGCATTGGCAGGAGGATTCTTAAACACTGCACCACCAGGGAAGTCCCTTGTTATGTGTCTTTGAATAAGGTGCTCTTTTCTCTTTTCTCCCCCTCTGTTCCACCCAGGGAGTGCCTGCAGCATTCAGAATTCTATTCATCTGTTCATACACTCAAAGAGTATTTACTGAACACTTATTATGAGGCAGAAACGGGGAGATGGGAGAGGGAAGAAGGTCACTGTTCTGATGAAACTTTCATTTTACTGCAGAAAGAGAGACCAAGTTAAGAAAGAAAAAAAAGAAAGCATGGATGAGGGAGGGAAGGAAGGAAAGAAGTAAGGGAGCAAGGGAAGGGCAGTGGGAGGAAGGAAAGAAGAAGGCAGGAGGGGAGTTGCTAACTCATTATGGTTAGGGTTAGGCAGGCCATATGACATTCAGTGACACTGGATGTCAGGAATCCAGTCACTTAAGCTGAGCTCTGAATGACAAGAAGGAGCCAGTTGTGCAGAGCCAGGAACCATTCATTCAAAGGCGCTAAGCTAGAGAGCGAGCCTGGTTCCCAAGAACTGAAAGAAGCCAGCGTGACTGAGGTGCTGCCAGAGGGCAAGGCAGCCATCAGACCCCACTGGCTTTGTAAGGCCTGTAAGAAGTTTAAATTGAAAATTTAAAGCAGAGGACTGATAGAATCTAATATAGTTTAATAAACCTCTCTGGCTGTTGAGTGCACATTGGGTTTTAGGGGGTCAGGTATAGAAGCAGGAAGACAAATTAGGATACAGGTGCAGGAGGGGCCAAGGCGATGCTTTCTTCTCTGTGCTCACACAACGTTTTGCCAGGACTCAATGTTATGGTTACACGTTCTTTACAAACTGATATATGATTTTTCCTCTTCTACTAGAAAATCAGATCCTTGAAAGCAGGAATGAATCATCATTCCACAATAAACATTCCCTGCATAAATAAATTAATAGAAGAATGAATGAATAAAATAAGGTCCCTGCCCTCAGAAAGCTTAAAGTCTCTGAAACAAACATCCATTCAAGTAACCAGACTGCAGAGTAGGTTATTTACATTGTGGAAGAAAAAGAAAGCATTATATGTGAGGGCAGAGGAGGGAGAAAGAGGATTATCCAACTGAGAGTGTGATACTGAATCAAAACATCAGGGTCTGCCGTTCCTTAACACAGTGGGATGTTAAAACAAGGTGGCAGGAGTTTGCCAGAGAACAAGTTGAGTCGGCTTCCCCTTCTGATGTTTCACAGTTTTAGATAAGGGCTGTATTTAGACTGAGTTCTGGGTCAACATGCAACTCAATGACTCTGTTGAGAAATGATTTATCTCTGCTGGACTATTAAATAAAAAGTAAACAGGAGTGTCAGATTGCTTTTGGATTGTTCAAATTACAGCAAAACCCTGACATTTAGGTGAAGTGTTCATGCTTTAAATGTTTCTTCTTGGGAGTTATAAAACGATCAACTATGAGGAAGTATTCTCTTCCTCCTTTTCTGTAGTTCACTCTCCCCAGGGGCTCCCCTGTCTCTACCCAAGATTTCACAGCCCTCCAGTGGCACACATATAGGCCTTTTTCTCTCGCTCCCTTTCCCTTTCTGTTTCACTCCCCCTTCCCCAACCTACCTCTACTACCTATCCATCTAGCTATCTATCATCAGTTAGGTTTTTGTCCCATAACAAAACAACACAAAATCTGACTTAAAACAACCATCTATAATGTATCACAATCCTGTGCATGATCTGGCTAGCTCTTCTGGATTAGGCCAGCTCATTTGGGGCTGAATGCTCTAAAACGGCCTCCCTCTCATGTCTGGGGTTACAGCCAGGACACCTGGGATGCTTAAGGCCTTTCTTCATGTGGTCTCTCATCCTCAAGGATGTCTGTCCACGTGGTGACAGAAAGGTCCCTAGCAGCAGGAGAAGGAAAACCCTATTGGAGGCACTTTTCAAGCCCTTGCACCACATTTTCTAATGTCCCATCAGCCAAAGAAAGTTAGCTGTCCAAGCCCAGGTTCAAAGGATAGAGAAATAAACTCAATTTTTTGATGGGAGTCATGGCAAAAATTCCACTGCAAAGGGATACAGGGATATAAGTAACTTGTGTGAACCATCACACTATCATTTTGGAGAAATCCCATAAATTTAATTCACACGAAGGTGATTAAGGACCCCTAACAAGGTGGTTTGCTTCATAACTTGGCAAAATATCTCACCTCCAGGGAACCAATGTCTAGAGTCAGAATTGGAGGCACAGTGGTAGATGAGAAAGAGCTTTTCTTCTGCAAAGGCCTTTTCTGCAGCCCTTCCAGTCCTGATCTACAGGCAGCCACCTATCTGAACACAGATTCCACACCCGCTCCTTAGAGAGTTACACCCCTTAGAGAGTTACATCACAGTGTGCTTGACAAGCATGATTTGACATATGGAAGGGAGTAAGTACATCAATCACTTGACTCTACCAAACACCTGGTACATAACTGCTCAATAAATACTGAATTAGTTAATTCACGTGTGCATGAGTGTATGTGTATGTGTGAGCCTAAGAGTGTATCAAGAGAGGAGGAAGGGTGAGCATGCAAAAATACCAGCTCCATTCCAAATACTCCCCTAGGGAGTTAAGAGACAGCATGGCAGAGTAGAACTGACATGGGCTTGAAAGCCAGCTGAACATATTGCCTGTGTAACCTGGAACAAAATTCTTAACCTCTCTAAACCTAGTGCCCTAATCTATAAAATGGGCATAATAATACCTTTGCTACAGGGTCATTATAAAAATTAAACAGAATGATATACATGGAATACCTAGACCAACACATGACACATTAGACACATTTAGTAATTAGCAGGGAGCAGAAGCCAAGCCTAGCTTCCCACACAAATTCCATTCTTCACTTCCTCCTTCCTCCAGTCCCAGTGCCATCTTCCCTTGGTGGTCTGCCTCCTTCCACCTACCAGCCCTTGACCAGCCCAATCAGAGAAATGAGCATGGCAGGAAGTGGAGAAATTCACCTGTATCTTTAGGTTCTATCAGCAAGATGTCATTCCAGCTGTGTCACTGGGAGGTAATTAAAGCAATGGGAAAGAGTGACCACAGTTAGTCTTACCTCTAAAAGTAAGGGCTCTGGCTACTCATTGTCTGCCATTTTGGCTCTCAGAAACTCACAGCAGAAGCAACTACCCAGACCCAGATTTGACCAGCAGCATCTGTGCATTTGGCATTCAGTTAAATCTGTATGGACAGATTTCAGTTAAATGTTGGAGACAGACACATGAATTTCCTTCTCTGCCTTCCCACCTCACATTCCACTGAAATACCTGTTTAAAAAATATATAAAGGAAATAAATGCATAATAATCCCCATATCAGGGAATGAAAGATTTCTATATATTTGTCCAAGATATGCAGAGGATGGGATCATAGACTGTCTGGATTCAAATGTCAGCTCCATGAGTCATAAGCTGTATGACTTTGAGCAACTGTTTGCTTATTTAAAATGTGAAAAATCATAGGACCTATGGCACTGGGTTGTTGTGTAGGTTGACCAAGTTATATGAAGCACTAGGATACTTCCTGGAACACAGCTCAATAAAAGTTAGATTTCACTGTTATAAACAGAAGCCAAAGAATTTACAACTAAGAAATTACACAGAAGAAAGCTGGAAGCTCAAAGCTTGGAACTGGCAAGAATTCCAGGGGAACATGAATGAAAAATCAAGGGTATTAGTTTAATGTGTACAGAAAAACTACAAGAGTCCATCTTCCCCCTGCTCTCTACTCCCACATCTACATGTAGGGGTGATGTGTCCCCTAATTAAACTAAAACCAAAGAAGTATTCTCTAAAGAAGTTGAATAACTTGTCTGTGAAGGGCTAAGGCTCCTGTTCTAGGCGCCTGGTACATAAGGAGTAGCCTCTCTATTTTTAATAACTAAATGAATGATTTAACTTTAAAGGGATCACAAAATGATACATGGAAAAAAAAAATCCACACCTCGGCAACTTTTCTGAAACTTCACTATGTCAAAGATAAGAGCCTAAACATTTCTGAGAAGAAACAAGCTATCTATAAAGAAATGAGAATCAGACTGGTGTTAATCTCCTCCCCAACTAAACTGGTCACTAGAAGATAACAGAAAATGCTTTAAAAGTTCTGAGGGGGAATTCCTTTGAAACTAGAATTATATACCTATCTAAATTATTTTTCAAGTCCAAAAGACATTTTTAGACGTTCAAGAGCTGAGAAAATTTTATCTCCCATGCATACTTTCTGGAAAAAAAATATTGGGGGATGTATTAGAGCAAAAAGAAAAAATAATCCAGCAAAAATAAGGTCATGGAAGCCAAGAAAAAGGTGAACATGACAGCCATGAAAAAAGAAATCTATGAAAAATAATTAGATAAAAGTGGTTCAGCAGGCTTAGAAAATCAACAGTCCAAAGAGCAACAGGAAATCAGAAAGCTCTGAGGAGCAAGTCCTCACATTGGAAGATTCCTGTAGGAAATATTATTAATAAACTGAATGATCTTTGACAAGATGAAAGCATACTACAATTCTGTCCACAAGAAAAGTATTTAATTAGAATTTCCAAACAACAAACATGATATATAAAGAAATCATGGCCTAAATATAAAAAAAACTATAATGCTGTGTGATATTTAATACATTGAAAGAGAAGAATCAATTTGACCTTGACACTTGGAATATTCTTCTTCAACTAGCATAGGTTAATTAACACAAGGCTATATTTCCTCCTTTATGGGTCTAATCATACTACTTTGTACCTTAAGTAATAATACTCGCATTATATAATAGTAAAAAAGCTTTTTATTAAAAAAATTTTTTTTCACTCAGCCTATTGGCAAAGTGTAGAATAATCAACCATTTAGAACAACCCAAGTGATAGAAACATTGACAGTGTAAAAAGTTGGGACATGTAAATAGAGTAGAGATGGAAGAAAGCATAGGGGGCATTTAATCTCCTCATTTTATGTGATTATGAATACAAATTTCTGAAGTTGACAGACCAAGAAAGAAATATTAATATTATTTACAGATATAAAGGTCACCTCTCAGGATCTGTTTTGTTTCCTGAAAAATTGGATTGATGATGTACACTCTGTATCTCACAGCAGCTTTGCCACGAATATCAAAACAAAGGTATGGGAGTACTGGGGGAAATAAAAGTGTTTTTATCATCAAAGTGTGTAGCTTCTACAGAAGTTTGGCCGTTTGCTTATGCATCCTAACTGCAAATCATCAAAACATATTTAATATGTCCAGTTACTTTCATCAGCTTTCTGCTCTGTGCAGTTCTCATAGTTTCCATCCCATGTAGAATCATAGGCCTTTAAAGTTGAAAAGACTTTCAGAGACTCTTGAGCTCACCTTCCCCTTTTCATAGGTGAGGAAACTGAGGCCATACAAAATTAACTGACTTGATAAAGTCAATGGCAATGAAATGACAAATTAGTCCTAAAACTAAGTGTCCTGAGTCCTAGGGTAATGTTTTTCTGCTACATAAATAAAGAAATGGCCAAATAATAATAATAATAATACAGTTGACCCTTGAAAAACATGTGTTTCAACTGCTAGGTCCACTTATATGTGGAATTTTTTCAATAAATATGTACTACAGTACTGCATAATCCATGGGTGGCTGAACCTGTGGATGCAAAACCAGGTATACGGAGTGCTGACTGTAGCTACACTTGGATTTTCGACTGTGTCCAGGTCAGCACCCCCAACCACCCCTCTCCCCAGCCCTGTTACTCAAAAGTCAACTGTATGGGGCTTCCCTGGCAGATTCTGGTTAAGAATCCGCCTGCCAATGCAGGGGACAAGGGTTCGAGCCCTGGTCCGGGAAGATCCCACATGCCATGGAGCAACTAAGCCTGTGCACCACAACTACTGACCCACCCTGCACTCTAGAGACTGAAAGCCATGACTACTGAGCCCTCATGCCACAACTACTGAGGCCCACGCACCTAGAGCCCGTGCTCCGCAGCAAGAGAAGCCACCGCAATGAGAAGCCCGTGTACCGCAACAAAGAGCAGCCCCCCCTCTCTGCGACTAGAAAAAGCCCGCGTGCAGCAACAAAGACCCAACGCAGACAAAAATAAATGAATAAATAAATTTATATTAAAAAAGTCAACTGTATGATAAACAGGTCCAGATAATAAATTGAATCTATGCGATTTCAGGAAAAAAGTTAGAACCCTGTAGTTTCATATGATCAGGGAATGTCCATGGTGTAAATAGATGTGCATTCTTAACTTATAAAGGTTTATTCAATAAATAGTTGTAACTATTTTATTATGTAAGATCCATTGATTTAATTGTTTTATATGCTAATGTAGTCTTCTCAAGTATATTTACAAATTCTAATGGGAAGTTCCATGTCTCTTAGCTCCTCTCTGCTTTTACAGATGAATTGGGCTACAGCAAGCTTTCTATAAAAATGAGTTGGCTTATTGTTTCTCTTCTGTATTTTTTTCTTTTAAATTTGTATTTGAAGCCATTTCAAACTTACAGAAAAGTTGTAAAAACAGTACAAACACCTGATTACTGTCTACCAAGATTTAGCAGATTTTAACATTTCTCTCTCATCTACGTATCCATCTATCTGTATCTATTTATCTACCATAGATCTATTATATGTTACACTTTTAAAAATATACATAGTTTTTCTTATCCATGTGAGAGTACATTGCACACATCATGCCCCTTTATCCCTCCACACTTGAGTTTGTTTCCTAGGAACAAGATGTTTCTTTTACATAGTAACAGTACAATTAACAAATTCAGGACACTTAACATTGATATAACACTTTAAAGTCTATATTTCAACTTTATCAATTGTACAAATAATATCCTTTTTAGTTTTTTCCCCTAATTCATGATATTGTCTAGGATGTCATACTGCATTTTATCATGTCTTTTTAGTCTTATTTAATTTGGAACTGTTCCTCAGCCCTCCTCTGTCTTTCATACCATTGGCATTTCTGATGAATACAGGCCAGTTATTTCATACTGATTAAGATTCTGGTTTCTCTGTTGTTTCCTGGTGATTAAACTCAGAGTACCCATTTTTAGTTGGGTTGCTACATGATGGATGTGTCTTTCTCATGGTTTCAAATTTGGAGGAACTGGATGTAACTTTCCCTCTTATTGGTTAGGTTAACGTAGATCTACTTGTTTAAGATGTTATGCCATTTCACTGTACCCTATTTTCCCTTTTATAATTATTAAGTAATTTGTGAAGAGACAGTTTGAAACTATGTAAATATATTGTTCCTAATCAAATTTCCTCCCCTAGGTTTAGCCTATTGCTCATTCTAGCTTGAATCAATTTCACTGGGATGGTTGCAAAATGGTAATTAATTTACATTTTATTTATCTATTAGCCTACTCTATCTACCTGGCAGTAAGGAACAGCTTTATTTTATTCCTTATTTATTTATTAACAGTTTGGACCCATGAATTCTTGCTTTATTCAACTATTTTCCATTAATGTAACTCTCTCTTTTTTATTTTTCTCTCTCTCTCATGCCCAAATTGTCCTATATTTGGCCTGTGGGAACTCATTCAAGCTGGCTTCTGTGAACTTCTGACATGTTCTCATCATTTTTTGAGCACTTCCCTATTTCTGGCATTAAAAAAAAAATCTCAGGCTCATGGTGTACTCTCACTGCCGCTGCCCAGGAATCGGCCATTCTCAAGGAGTCCTCATTCCTTTTAGTGGGGAATGGTAGATTGCGTGTTTTTTGGGGTTTTTTTTTTGCGGTACGTGGGCCTCTCACTGTCGTGGCCTCTCCCGTTGCGGAGCACAGGCTCCGGACGCGCAGGCTCAGCGGCCATGGCTCACGGGCCCAGCCACTCCGCGGCATGTGGGATCTTCCTGGACCAGGGCACGAACCCGTGTTCCCTGCATTGGCAGGCGGACTCTCAACCACTGCGCCACCAGGGAAGCCCTAGATTGCGTTTTGAAGTTGACATCATGGAGGTCAATCATGTCCTTCTAAAACACATCTCCTGGTTTAGTAGGAAACAGAATCAGAACTGAAAAGACATTAGGTCTCATCCAGAATGGAAATACTCTGTGCTTGATTTGTTTTTTCTTTTTTCCAGGATTAGGTAGTAGATGTGAGAAATGAATACACAGCAACAAAATGTGCTGAAGTGTGTATAAAGGAAACATTTCAATTACCACATGAAATTAGTCTGCAAAACAAATCAATTCAATTAAAAATCTAGTATTGGGCTTCCCTGGTGGCGCAGTGGTTGAGAGTCCGCCTGCCGATGCAAGGGACATGGGTTCATGCCCCGGTCCGGGAAGATCCCACATGCCGCGGAGCGGCTGGGCCCGTGAGCCATGGCTGCTGAGCCTGCGCGTCCAGAGCCTGTGCTCCGCAACGGGAGAGGCCACAACAGGGCGAGGCCCGTGTACCGGAAAAAAAAAAAAAAAAAATCTAGTATTTTAAGTGAGTTGAAAATCATTATAATTCCAAATGAAAATATAAGTTGTATCTTGGAGGTCTTCAAAATGGCTCAGCTTGAAAATAGTATATAAACACAAACTCAAAATATGTTTTTAAGCACACAGTATGAAATACACAATATGAAAAAACCAATTATGAAATATGAAATTTAAAACCCTTAATGTTTGGCATAAAAATGTGCTAACATCTTTATGAATGAATTGAGATTTAAGAAAAAGGTAGCCACTCATAAGAATTCAAATAAAAATATGTATATGAAATGTATAAAATTGTATAGGTGTATGTAATAGGATGCTACACATGCCCTCTCTACCTGAATAGTGTATGGCCATTTTCCAATTTAAACTCCATTTCTTCTAAAATTTGACTTTTTTTTTAAAGAGCTAGCTGAGAAAGCAAAAAATACAGAAGACCAGTATATCAAACATAGTATTACAAAGGCAGGCTGGAGTGCATGTTGTCTTTGCCCAAGAAAAGCAGGCCAGCCTAAACCAGAGTATCCCGGCAGTAGCCTTTCATTATGAAACCAGCTTGTGGCAATACTTCTTCTCCAGCCGTGAGGCAATTAAATAAGAATGGACAATCCTCCAATTGCCTCACAAGTGTTAAAATCAGCACCAGAGCATGTTGCAACTCACCGTATGTTGTAATTAAATGTAGGAACTCACACTTCTGTGTGGCCATAAAAACCTCTGTTTGGGGAGGGAGGCTGCGCCGTCTACAATTGCCGCCAACCTGAGATCAGACAGTGATGTGGGGGACACACCTGGTTTCATACCCTTACAAACACATCCTCATACAATCCCTTGGTTTATTTCAGATTCCCCAGGCTTCTCAGCTGCCACATTTGTAACAGCGAGAAAGAAATTTAGATCAAAAGAGACCACAGGGCGAGACAGGAGTCCAGGAGCATGACTGGACTACAGTTTCCGGGTTCTGCTGTTTCCTTTCAAGTAATGAAATAAGTGAACATAAAAGAGGAGGCCAGGTCAAAAACAGAAAGGAGGCTGGGCAAGAAGCAGCAATGGGAAACCAGCTAGGAAGAATCAAGGTTAGCTGTGCCAGGCCTGCTGAGTCTCGCTCATTTAGAGGGAGGCTACCTCCTATTGGTGAAACTACAGAGATTTCTAAAAAAATGTATATATATATATTTTCTTTTTTTTTGCTTTTTTTGCCCTAATGCTGCAGGAGATTACAGCATACTGCAGTGAAAATACTTCAGGTTCCAATGGTAACTGATGGAAATATCCCTCAGACAAATGGTCTCAGCTGGAGGAGCTATTTATGAACTGGACTCATTGTAAACAGCACCTCTCATCAGGCGTTCAACAGGAAATGCAGCCTTCCAGGAGGACTTGACTCAGCAGGAAGCAGCAGCTGGTGAGGAGAATTACCTGATTTACCTGCTCAGAAAAGTGTTAACATTGGGAACAGAGCAGATAAACTCTAATTACATTTGAAACAGAGTGAGGAGGAATTATCCCAGAGGAAAGTGGGACCAGAAGCTGTGGAGTTGGCTCTCTCCTCTCTGCCTGGTGATGCGGAGAAGGGAAGCTTTGCCACTGGCTCACCGCCTGCCACATTCCTAGGGAGGCAAATCAGCCGGCCTGAGGGGAAGCAGGAATGACTCAGGAGGACAGGAGACCCTGCGCTGGAGCCCTGAAATGTGTCTATCTTTCCATAACCCAGCAGGTATAGAGTTCCAAGGGATGTGAGGACTCCCCATGGGGTGGAAGGAAGTGAAGAGAGAGATCACACTGACAGTCAAGTCATCACGTGGTGACTAAGCTTGGGGGCCTTCCACTTAATGTTTGACTTGAGCTCCCTAAGAAAGAAAAGAATGGGCTGGCATTGTCCCATCACTGAGACCGTGTAACTTGTCTCAGTTCCCTCTCTCTGTCCCTGCCTCTGATTACATTTATGGTAGATCCTTGTGGAGGCTGGCTAACATTACTATTTCTTATATACTGTAATACATTTATACAATAAAGAACTATGTCCCCCACACACCCATGGATCATCCTCTCATTATCTCACTCTCTCCACCCCCTTCTTCCCTTCCCCTCTATAAGAAAGAGACAAGTAAGCAAGTTATAGAAAGGGCTCCTTTTATCAAACAACTTGTAGAATATTACAGGAGGAAGGCTGTTTCAGCCCACTTCCTATATTTTTTATAGCGACAGCATAATTATCATTGATGTTTGTAACGGAGGTCTGCACAACTGCAAATTCTACATCCTGAAGGCCTAAACTGTATTCTTTATAGATGGACTGCTATTTTAACTGCATTCAGATTTTCGTCAATCCACGTGTAACATATTCGGCAGTGGTGATAATAAAGTAGAAAACCCCATTCTTCCACATTTTTCAAGGAAGCTTCCTGAATCAGATACTGACAGGAACAGGGGAGAGCAATAATGGCCTGGGGTTCCTTTGGGAAGGTTGTTATTACCAGCAGGATAAGTGCAGAGTAGATGAGCTGAAAAACAAGGGCAGAATTCTCATTCTGGGTTTGAATCTTTAATTGTAAAAGAAAACTAAAGAATGATCATTTAAAAATACTATTACAACCTGCTGTATAAATAAGCAAATAAATAAAATTAAATTAAAAAAAATACTATTACAAGGGTCAATATTCTCTATATGTGTCATATTTTAGATTCTACATATAAGTGATATCATACGGTATTTGTGTTTGTCTGACTTGCTTTACTTAGTATGATAATCTCTAAGTCCATCCATGTTGCTGCAAATGACATTATTTCATTCTTTTCTATGGCTGAGTAGTATTCCATTGTATATATGTACCACCTCTTCTTTATCCATTCATCTGTCAATGGACATTTAGGTTGTTTCCATGTCTTGGCTACCAAATACTCTTTTAAAGGGAAGTGAAGAGAAGGATAAAGTTGCCTGGTTTGATTGCCTGATCTGGATGATAAATGAAAACTGGATTTAATTATAAAGATAATGATAAGTATTGGCATTGGAAAGCAATGAAATTTTAATGTTAAGCCTAGTACACAGAGTTACGTACCTGGCGTTTCTTAAAATAGGTTGAACTACCAATTGCATGAAAAATTTTAGAGACCTTCCAAGCAAACTTTAAATTACAAAACTGGTGCAATAAGGGATAATTTGACTTTTATGTCTTCTCTGAATCTTGTGTATCTATAGGCACTTAATACCAAAAAGCATTTAAGCTATTCTGGAGTTCAGTATGTGAAGATGTACAAGCTTTTAGCTGATCCAGCCCAGCAAACCTGTTACCAAGGTAGAAACAAACCTAGAGTTTTGGAGGTAAATATTTAATTTTTTAAAAGTCAAAGGCAAGATTTCCTTTCCTATAATCTACTATTATTAGAGAAACTATACGTGATATTTAAAATTTGCCAGTAGCATTTAAAATTATGCTTACAAATGCTAGCTGAGGGGACTAGATTCACAGCTCATATTCTTACAGCCCTGGGAAATCTTCATAAACTTTCAAAGCAAAGTTCTCAAGTCCAACCTATTATTGGCCACAGAGTTCCTCAGAGCAAAGTTTTCACACGTCCCTGGGACAGTTGGTGAATCTCAGTCACCTTTGACATGAGATGCCTGGAGTTAATAACCACATTGGCTGATTGTGGCCCTGCCTCTCTTCACTTTTACACGCCAGTGAAAGGAGGGGTTGACACCACTTGTGTAGACAGCAATTTTGTGTTAAAAGCTAGGAGTCAAACAAATGAAGGCATGCAGCTCCTTTCTATTACATTCTGTTTCCTTCCTGTGGAGGAGAAAATCGAGACTTCAACATAAGCGTAGAAATGATTGAAAATTGAATCTAGTTCTCAATATGAATAGGATTGAAGTATTAGGGAACTTAATAATTCATTAATAAAATAGTTCAGTAAATAGTATTAGTATAGATTTGAAGGAATTATAAATAAAATGCTGTTAAATGTTACTATTTAACATAAAGTCTTTAAAAACTTTGAATTCTTAGGAATTATACATGCCTTAAAATTGCCCAAAATTTCATTCTGAATTTTCTATTAAACTTCATTTTGCCTCATTAATGCCAGAGACTGATTTTCAAAGTATGGATTTAATGTAGCCAGCTCACAAATATTTGTCCTAAAAGTAGTCAGGTAGAAATGTGACATTAAATTTCAGGTCCTATTTTTGTTTAAAGAATACATCTGTGTTAAAGTAGTTATAACACTGTAGTGTTATAACATAGTAGTAGTTATAGTAGTTATAACATAGTTATTAAAAACTATGACTGTGTTTTTAAAACATTTCTTGTTTGCTTTCACTTGTGTTTTCCAATGGTAATACAGTGTTTTTAATTTTTACAATCAGATAAAAATACATCAATTAAAAAATATCCAATGCTGAACCAAACCCTAAAAAGAGGCTTTCACTTGCCCACCAGCACACCCAGATATGCCCATGCACTGAACAGAAGAGATGGAATACCTTCATTATTCAACTAGTATTTATTAAGAGCCTGCTATACATCAGATGCTGTGTTAAGTCCTGGATAGTTATGGAGCCTCCTTAATCCCTCGAGCCCATCTCTTCTTTATAAAATAATCTTTATCCACAGCTTTTCCACAGCAGAAGAGAAACAACATGAATAATTGTAACCTGGATCCAAATTTCAAATCCACGAAAGCAACATCAAAATTTAAAACAAGGGCTTCCCTGGTGGTGCAGTGGTTGAGCGTCCGCCTGCCGATGCAGGGGACACGGGTTTGTGCCCCGGTCTGGGAAGATCCCACATGCCGCGGAGCGGCTGGGCCCGTGAGCCATGGCCGCTGAGCCTGCGCATCCGGAGCCTGTGCTCCGCAACCGGAGAGGCCACAACAGTGAGAGGCCCGTGAACCGCAGAAAAAAAAAAAAAAAAATTTAAAACAAGACTTCAAAAGGAACTGAATCCTGAATCAAAACTAGGGTAAAGCAAAGTGAAATTAATCTAAACTAAGTATATATCCATAATTAATCTAAACTATAGGTATAAAACATTTGTTTACTAGTTTTATTTTTTAAGAAAGAACTAAAGAAAGGAGAATCCTTTCTGTCAGGCATTAAGCATAATTTACAAGCTGCATATAATTTAATCTTCACAATAACTGTACATGTCATTCCTTATTTTTCAAACGGAGAAACTGAGTCCCAGAGACCTAAAGAAACTTGCCCACGTCACCCAGCTGATGGAAGCAGAGCTAGAATTATAATCTACTTGTTCTGATTTCAAAGACAAACTGAATCTTTCAATTTCTTACAGCTACTAAAAAGGGAAGTAGGAGGGGCTTGAGGTGAAGTACCAAATACTATATAACTACAACAGATAATTTATTAAGTAAAAGATTTTTGTTTAAAACTCCTTCTTCCTCAATCACTTATTTTACCAAGGCAACAGAAGAAATAGAAAACAAATGGATAATTAATATTGGCCTTTCTCTGCCTACGGGTAGAAAATGTCTTAGGAGTCTTAGACAAAATATTGGAGCAGAAAAGACACAGAAGTCAAAATTCCCAGCTAATTCATAAAAAAAAAAGCACATGAAAAATTGAGAATGTTCTCTGTAAAAGTGATGAAATATTATCAACACCTCTTGTTTTATTAACAATTCCTTCTGATATTCACTGTAGCTTAAGAAGCTAAGCTTTTGTAAGACACTGAAACTTAAAAAAAAAAACAACTTGCTCTTTATATTTAAAAAGCATTGAGTCAAATTTTAAAATAAAAAAAATTCCAAATACCTGGTCCAGCCATAATCTGTTAAGTTATCTCTAATACTGGGAAGCAGTTTCACTTGGCCACTAAGTATGTGATTCTGACTAAATCCATTCCTTCTTTGGAGTGTAAGTTTCCTATTTTAAAACAACAGGGATTAGGTAGCTAAAAATTCGATGAATCTGAAAACACTGAAGCTATCCGTTTTATTCCAATTTTTTATGTAGGTAGTATGAAAAAGCAAGAATTTTATTTTTGTTTCAGAACTTTTGTTCACAATGCATCCTATTGCATGACAAAGAAATACAGTAAAATATCTTTTGGAATATGCAGTATATGTTATAAGTAAAACACTTTTATTTGTTTGTTATTGCGGTACGCGGGCCTCTCACTGTTGTGTCCTCTCCCGCTGCGGAGCACAGGCTCCGTACACGCAGGCCCAGTGGCCATGGCTCACGGGCCCAGCCGCTCCGCAGCACGTGGGATCCTCCCGGACCAGGGCACGAACCCGTATTCCCTGCATTGGCAGGCGGACTCCCAACCACTGCGCCACCAGAGAAGCCCAGTAACACACTTTTAATTTACTTTGTTGTAATGATACTAACCAGAACTAACCAGAGTTGGAGGTAAGAACTAGAGAAGGTAGGTGATAAGGAAGACCTGGAGCTCTCATATACCCATCAGTCTCTTCTCCCTCCATCCTTAACTATTTTACCAACATGAACAGATTAACTCCGTTCTCTCACTTTAGCACACATCCCTCCAGCAACATTTTTCCTTCTCCTTTGACACAGAACTTCCTGTTCCTTGAAATATACTCCTATTGGAGGAACAAAGCATTTGCTCTCTGACTACAGAAAGCTACAGTATTTCTTGAGAGTGGTGCTATTGTTATTGGCATTTGGGGTAGGACTTATTGGCTGCGAAGTAATTTAGCAACCCTGACCCTGGGGTACTGAATGCCAGTGAACCCCCTTCCTAACTGCAACAACAAATTCAATAAAACAAAAGCCCATGTTACATATATCTACAACCTCTAGGGAGGGAGTATTTCCCTGATTGTCAATCAATAATTTAAGCCGGGCTTCCCTGGTGGCGCAGTGGTTGGGAGTCTGCCTGCTGATGCAGGAGACACAGGTTCGTGCCCCAGTCTGGGAAGATCCCACATGCTGCGGAGCGGCTGGCCCCATGAGCCATGGCCGCTGAGCCTGCGCGTCTGGAGCCTGTGCTCCGCAACGGGAGAGGCCACAACAGTGAGAGGCCCGCGAACCACAAAAAAAAAAAAAAAAAGTTAAAAAAAAAAGACCCAATGCAACCAAATAAATATTTTTAAAAATACTAATGTAATTTTTTGATATTGTATAATGAAATGTATTAACATTTGCAAAATTAACATTTTGCAGTATTAACGAATCAGTATTTTCCAAATAACCAATGCATGTTATAGAATTCATTCAAAATGCAAGATTGCCAATCGATTGTAATATAATAGAAACAAGAAGTTCATTGATACAGTTTTGGATCCACATTGCAACCAAATTTTAAGAAACTACCACTTGAAAAGTTTGAGTGTAATATCAAATAAGAATATCCACAAGTATATAAAAAGAAAAGAAAAAGAAAAAGCTATTTCCAAATACATATCTACATATCTAGGTAAGGCCAAGTTTTCTTCTTAAATTTCAATCAAAACAACATAATCAAAACATATTGAATCTAGCAACAAATACGAGAATCCAAATATCTTTCATTAATTCAGATATTGAGGAGATGTGTGAAAATATGAAATGGTGTCATTCTTCTAATTATTTTGTTTAGAAAATAGTTATTTTTTTCATTAAAACATAGATGTTAGTATGAAATGACTTGCTATTTTTTAATAAACTGAATATTTCTTAAAATTTTCTAGGTTTCTAGTACGATGAGTATTAATAGATAACCAACAAAAGCTTTTTTGTGAATCTCAATAATTAGTAAGAGCAAAAAGATGTTTTAGGACTGAATATTTTAGAGCTGTCATGGTAGGTGGTTAATGCTGTGATTGTTATCCAATTCCATTCTTTCCAAAATATTACTGTTTTGGAGCACTAACATTCTAGTCCATGGACTTTTTAGTTTTAATTTTGAAAATCAACTTTGTTATAATAAAAAAGAATTCCAACGGACCTTTGACTGTCATAGTCATTTAAATTCCGCCCCCCCCAAAAAAAAGGAAGAGAGAGAGAGAGAGACTCAGTCTTTAATATAACATCTGTGTGATTCTTCAACACAGTGGGAGCCATGCTAGGAGAAATTTTTGAAGTCTTTTGTAAGATTCTACTAAGTTCCATTGAGCCAATTAGTTTAAATATTAGCTTCTTGAAAGACACAGTCCTTGATGAATTCCTAAGGAAAGTCATGTTTTATGGGAAAATTTAGCTAAACCTTAACTGGTTCCTGGCATCTTCTCCAAAGTTCATTGATGGGTATCCTACAGAAAAGCCTCAGCTATCTTTTAGAGCTCTTTAACTACTCTGTGGACACTTTTGCCCTTTCAGAGGAGAGACATTCTACCCTCCAGGCAGAAGGCTTCATGAGAGGTCATACAGTGTTGCACACCCAAGCCAGGATGCTTTCATCTACAAGCTATGTATTCATAGGCATAACACAACTTCCTTGACTTAGTTTCCTCATTTGTAAAAATAGTACCAAGGGGCTTCCCTGGTGGCGCAGTGGTTGAGAATCTGCCTGCTAATGCAGGGGACATGGGTTCGAGCCCTGGTCTGGAAGGATCCCACATGCCGCGGGGCAACTAGGCCCGTGAGCCACAACTACTGAGCCTGCGCGTCTGAAGCCTGTGCTCTGCAACAAGAGAGGCCACGATAGTGAGAGGCCCGCACACTGCGATGAAGAGTGGCCCCCGCTTGCCACACTAGAGAAAGCCCTCACACAGAAATGAAGACCCAACACAGCAAAAATAAATAAATTAATTAATAAAATTAGGAATTATATATCATCAAAAAAAACTAGTACCAACATCCAGGAAACGTTTTTAGAATAACAGTTGCATGTAGAAATACTCAATAAGTGTTAGCTTTTATTTTAAGAATAAATTAAGGAAAAGTCAACTTGCAAGAATGAACCCAGATTAGAATCATAGAAATGTAGAGATTATCTATAAATATGAGGTCCATTATCGGGACATTTACAAGGACTGAATGTGTGATAGGGCTGAATGATTTGACAGACCTGAAGATCTAGACATTAACATATAATGAGAAGTTTGTATCTAATCAACAGTTGCAAAAACATAAAAAAAATTCTAAGTGTGAAGAATATCTTCATTCTTAGGTAGATTAATACCAATATTATTTTTATACCTTTTAGTCTTTGGATTACTTTTATATATAATGAATTACAAGTAAACTGAATGAGTTAAAGTTAAAAGCCAAATTACTATGAACCTCAATTTTTTAATAAATATCAATCTGTATATTTTATTTTTTGTATATTTATCTGCAGCAGTTACATCTTATCAGTTATTTTCAGCCTATATAAAAATAATACACATTCATCTCAAAATATTATACATTGTTACAATTGTAACTGTTTTCTACCTTGCTATATTTCCACTGCTGCTTTTGCCACATGACCTCAATTTGTCAACACTAAAGAAAAACATAAAAAAAAAAAAAAAAATCCTGGGCTTCCCTGTTGGCACAGTGGTTAAGAATCCGCCTGCCAATGCAGGGGACAGGGGTTCAACCCCTGGTCCGGGAAGATCCCACATGTTGCGGAGCAATTAAGCCCGTGCACCACAACTACTGAGCCTGTGCTCTAGAACCCGCAAGCCACAACTGCTGAAGCCCGCACACCTAGAGCCCGTTCTCCACAACAAGAGAAGCCACTGCAGTGAGAAGCCCGCGCACAGCAACAAAGAGTAGCCCCTGCTGCAACTAGAGAAAGCCCACGTGCGGCAACAAAGACCCAACTCAGCCAACAAATAAATAAATTAATTAAAAAAAAATCCTTTTCCTAGGCAGTATTCTTGTTAATATAGCACATTAAAATGCACAATATATATCATAGGAATGTGACATGCAGCTATTAGAGATCACATTAATTTTAACAGATGAAAACAAAAAGAAAGCAAATATATAACTTGGTATACAATATTTTTGCCATGTAATCAAATGTTTCAGCATTATTGTAGATAAAATTTGATATAATCTTGACTTTATCACATTTTAGATTCTCATATATCAGTGCTTTCAGAAATGAGCATAAGGTCCTATATGAGCATCTGCTCCCATACCTTGTACCATATAAATGATAAGCTGGTTCTGGGGAGAAATTGTTAGATTGCTTTCTCATCCTCTTTTCAGATAGGAATATTTTAGGCCTGAGTGTTATGTTTCATCACCTTGAATAGATGTTTAATAGTTTTTTCAACATTATTAAAACAATTTCAATGATGTGTGACTGTGGTTTGGCCTGCAAACTTTAACATTATGGTGGTGAACTAGTTAAAGTTATGGTTTAGCTTTGTAATAAACCACAAACAGATTAAAAAGAAACATTTCTGGGAGCTGCTGCATAGACCCCCTCCTAAAATTCAACAGAGGCCTGATTTGTGGGAGCACAATATGTTCACACAGAATACTGTATGTGCAATAGGACATTCTTCATTTCTAATTTCATAAATAAACATTTGAGCCAAACCCTGACCTACAGATGTCAAGAAAAGGAACATAGAGAGAGAAATTCTTAAAAACCACAATTCTTATTCTTAAAACCACTTATTTTTCTTTTCATAAATATTCTATAGACTCTCTTTACATAAATGCATTTTTTGAAATAATGTGGTATGTATTGCTACGTCAACATCCTAGACATTTTACTAAAACAATGTTAGAACACTAACATGAACACGTTAAAAGAAAAGTTAAACATCACATTAAATCTATGCTGCAGATATGTTTTTTCCTTGCCTGGCATCTCTATAGAGCACCACTCCCTTCCAATTCTGAATATATGTCCTTCTGGTTTGGTAACCTTACACCTGAATCCAGAGGAAGCATGTGAAAATTCTAGATCCAAGTAGCAATAGCCACAATGAGTAATTCAGACTGAGCCAGTCAGAATGAATCCCAATCACAGGCTGGAGTTATGAAAGAATCTAAAGTAGTAGGATATACTACCCTGCCCAAGAATAAAGCCCATCAAGAAGCATGCAGTGCTGACTACTAGAGAAACAGAAATTGAATCCTGTATCATTATTTGAGACCCTGGATCCATCACTGCCCAAATTCAAATAACCTCTGAACTTTTTAGTCTTATAAGAAAATAATTTGTTCTTTGTTTTAAGGAACCTTGAGTTAGTTTCTAACTAACTTCTAGCGTGCAAGGAAAAACATCTTCATTAATACAGTCCATTACTCTAGCAATTTAAAGAAAAAAATACTTATACTCAACATGGGTGAGATTGTGATAAATCTTATTCCCCCAATACACCAGGGGATTGTAAATCATTTTAAAGGTTTGTAAAGCAATATGAATATAATGAGTATTTTAACATTTTGTTTAAGAATACAATATGACAGGTGAATAACTGTTATTGTAGAGTTTTATATGATCTCAAACTATTAAGTGAAACCTAAATCTTAACTATAGGACAATGGATAAATACATAATAGTATGTCAATATATTATGCAAATTTTAAAGTATAACTATTATGCAAAAAAGAAATACTTATGAGATAATACTAAGTGAAAGGAATAAAAAATCATTGCACTTATTATAATAATTACAGCTATGTAAAATGATATATACATGGAGACAAGCAATTCTCAACCCTGGTTGCATATTAGAACCTCTGAGAAGTGTTAAAAATGTAAAAAATGTTGATGCCTCAGAATTTCTGATTTAACTGGTCTGGGGTAGAGCCCAGTTATTGGTATTTTCCTAAAGCTCCCTAGGTCATTCTGATGGGCAACCATTAACAAAAGCTTTAGGGTAGAAAAAAGAAAAGAACAATAAGCCCCTCATAGTAATAGAACAGGGGAGAAAAGGAGATTTTGAGGGCATCTTTTCAGGTATGAATTAATTCATAAATACACAAAAATCTAGAACATCCTGTTCTCCTGTTTTAGTAATTTTAATGGTTTTGCTATTACATTTGCAACTTAACTTGTTTTCCGGAGGCAACTTGTAATGTGTGTCACTTACATATACGTGGATATATATATATGGATATATAACCGTGGATTACCTCCTACCTCACTCTTTTGTTGGACCCTCCCCCTCTAAATGTTGGAGAAACCCAGGGTTCAGACCTCAGCTCTCCACACACACACACACACACACACACACACACACACACACTGCTTAGCTGATGTATGCAAATATGACTATCAACTCTCTGTCTCTAGGCCTGACCTCACTGAATTACACACATTCAACTGCCTCCTCAAAATCTCCATTTGAATGTCTAATAAGCATCTTAATCTAAACTAAAACCAAACTCTTAATTTTTGCACCCATACTTTATCAATGCTCCCCTTCTCACCACTCACCTAACTATCTGAACCAACACTCAGTATCATCCTTGATTCTAAATCTCAACCCGTGTCCAATTCAGCCAATCCCTTTGGCTATGCCTTATAAGTATATCTTGGGCTCAACTCACTTCCCATCAATTTCAGTTTATTCCAAGCCATCAGGATCTAAAAGCCATCCTGCTTTTACTCTTACCCCATTGTCTAAATTAGGTCACTCATTTCTTTCCCTAGCTTATAAGCCTCTAATAGCTTTCTATCACAATCAAAATAAAACTGATGTCTTCATCCCTGCTGACTAGGCTCTCTGTGATCTGGGATCAGACTAACTCTCTGATTTCCTCTCTCATGCTCTCCCATGACTCACTGAGCCCCAGCCTCACAAGCGTCTTACTGTTCCTCACAGGTCCCAAACCTGTCTTAGCCTCAGGGCCTTTTCTCTGGCTGCTCCTTCTGGGTGAATTTCTCTAACCCTAGATCTCTGCAGGGCTCAACCCCTTGTACTTCTCTCCAGGGTCTGTCAAAGTTCACCTCCTCAGAGAGGCCTTCCTCGAAAACCTATCCAAAAAGACCCCTCACCACCCATATCATATTTGAGATACTTAATTTTTCTTCCTAACACTTCTCACTACCTTATGTTATATATGTATCTGCTATCGTCTGTGCTCCACATATCTCCATGCAGTCAGGGATTGGACAAGTTTTACTCACTGCTGTATCCCCAAGCATTAAAACAGTCCCTGGCAAATAGTAGGCAGTCCGTAAACGTCTGTGGAACTACTGAATGAATCTATCAATGAAGAAACAGTAAGTCAGTGAATATACATTCTTTGCATCTTTAGAGCAGTTATAGGTTCACAGCGCAATTGAGCAAATGATACAGAGAGTTCCCACACACCTCCTGCCCCAACATATGCACAGTCTTCCCCACTATCAACATCTGGCACCGAAGTGGTACACTTGTTACAATCAGTGAACAAACATTGTCCTATCATCATCACCCAAAGTCCACAGTATGCATTAGGGTTCACTCTTGGTTTTGTACATCCTATGGTGGGACTAGGAACGATTAATTCGGTGGTATTCTCTGGCCAGCTTGAAAGCAATCTTCAGCAACTCTCACTACTACCGTCGCTTCTAATTTTGGTGACTCAATCACTAGTTCAGGCCATCTTTAATAACTTTCTAATTCATCTTCCTGCCTCTAACGTGACCTCCTGGAACCCACCGTCCACACTGAGAAGTACATGTGACTGTTACCCCTAAATAAA
This sequence comes from Aethalodelphis obliquidens, assembly GCF_003676395.1. NCBI lineage: Eukaryota > Metazoa > Chordata > Mammalia > Artiodactyla > Delphinidae > Aethalodelphis > Aethalodelphis obliquidens. Next base: position 1,991,638 of record NW_020838025.1, read on the forward strand.
ATCTTCCCCAAGCTCCCAGTGCCACAGGATACTGTTACTTGCACCTTCCCCCAACACCCCCCTTGGAGACACAGGTCTGCTAAGTCTTCTGTGATTGAAGGGCACATACACACAGTTTAGGTGCCCTCCTTTGCCATTCCCTTATGTCTGTCACAGCACTTACTGTAGCTCCCAGAGAATACTACAAGAGAGGCCAACAGAAACTTAAGGCACTGAAAGCTTATTCCAGATTATTGCAATATTTCATACCAGTTAAGAGCATAGTCCCTAGAACTAGATTATTTGGGTCAAAATCCTGTCTGCCCCTTACTATTTGTATGACCTTGGCAAGTAATTTAACCTTTTTGGCTTCAGTTTCCTTATCTGTAAAATGAAGATTATTATAATACCTAGATCTCATAGACTTGTGATGATTAAAAGACTTGATAAATGTGAAATATTCAGAACAGTGCCTGACACATAAAGACTATATATGTTAGTGATTATTTTATATTATTACATCAGCCTCAGCTTTCAATTTATTTCTGTATTTTGACTGGGTTACCCAATAAATTTTCAGTAAGTTTGCATTCCTTCTCAATGCTTCTTACATAAATCTGAGTTTCAAATTCTTCTTTTACTCTCATTGGATGGTTATGTAGGTAAAAGCAACAAACAAGGAAATTATGTTATTTAACCTTGGAAGTTCCAATTCTAATTGTGACTCTTATTTGTTTTCTGGTCTTAAACAAGTCTCTATTAGTTTGTTAGGTCTGCCATAACAAAGTACCTGTGGCTTAAACAACAGAAATTTATTTTCTCACAATTCTGGAGGCTAGAATTCTGAGATCAAGAGTTGGTTTCTTCTGAGACCTCTCTCCTTGGCTTGTAGATGGCTGTCTTTTCTCTGTGTCTTCACATGGTCTTCCCTCTGTGCATGTGTGTGTCCTAATTGCCTCTCTCTTATAAGGATATCAGTCAAATAACATTAGGGCCCACCCTAATGACCTCATTTTAACTTAATTACCTTTATAAAGACCTTATCTTCAAATAAAGTAACATTCTGAGGTACTGGGAATTAATATTTCAACATATTAATTTTGGGGAAAACAATTCAGCCCATGACAATGCCACATCACTTATTTCTAACTACTTTTCTGTAGAGCTGACATAAATTATTAATACCTAAATATATGAACCCTATCATAAGTCATAGTCTAATGAATTAGAAATTTTAGAAAAAGACAATTATTTATATACCTAAATCTGTGTTAAAAGAGGTCTACCTCAACTTAAATATAACAGAATCCCAACTCACAACTTAGCTATAATGATGAAAAATAGAATAGATAAATGAATCCTTTATAATGATTTTTCTATTCCACATAGAGAAAATGGTATTTTTTTTTAAAAAAAAGAGCTCATTTGCAAACTCTTAGTGAAGGTATGGCCAAGTGCCAAAATACAAACAAAAAATTGTAGAGTGAAATCATTTTTTAATTTTAAAAGTTAATTTAAATAGCAGTGACTTAAAATTAACACAACTTGAAAATGCAATACATAAACTTGATGGTACTAAGGACACTAATTCAAATTAAAGATATAGGTTAGTTTAATAAAATTTCAGTTTTTTAAAAAAATTAACATCATTATTTTATAAACCCTAAATCAGCATTTTCATCTTACTGTTATCATCTGCCAAACTGCAGATGTCCTGGTCCCTGAATCTATTTCTATATCAGTGCAGACCTGGGAAATAACAGAACACAAGTAACTCAAAATGTTAAGGGCTATATATTTTATTCCTATATTCCAACCAGATTGATTCTTTTACTATTTAAATTTTTTAATGGAAATGTTTGGAGAAAAAAAATGAATCAAAGTAGGTATTATAAACTTTAGAACAGGGTTTACCCAGGGTTAAATAAATTTGTTTAGGAGCTATACTCAAATAAGTTATTGGGTAGGAAATCACTTTAAAATAAAAACAGACTGTAGTACCACCTGCTCTCCTAATATATCATTTGTTCTATAGCATTAAAGGACAAAGATCACCTGTTATGTATCTTCTTGCTTTTAGTGATTGATGCAATATATAAATAATAAATCAGATTTTCCTGAACACTTTTACCTTTTGCCACTACAAAAATATTATTGATAAAATTCCAAAATTTTTAAAGCACAGTGGCTTTGATGTGAAGCAAAGCTTTAAGAACAAAAATTTCTGAATGAAAATTTTAAATTCTGTAAAAATTACTGATGTATATACACTTTAATCTGTTTGCGACTAAGAGCCCAAGAGATGAATTCTGAAGTGCCAGGCCTGAGTTATTCACCGTCAAATTGCCTTGTTTAATGTTTCTTTAATGAAATCAAATCATTAAGGTAATGAAAATAAAGAGAAAGGTCAAGTCACTGAGGATAAGCCACTTAACCTTATATCTTATTGCATAGAGTAAGAAACCAATCTTCACAAATTGAATTTATTTCATATTCCTAATGCTTATGAATAAATCATCTTCTGTAATTAAATAATGTGTGCTGCTTTTCTAAAAACCCTACTATCTGTTGTTGGGGTTGGTTTGTGTTTTCCAGATTTGATATATATCTGCTGGGGCAATTCCCTATGGAGTCCAGCACTCACTGAATCTGAGTAGTTGAGAAACAATGGGAAAAGGAGAAGCTAATAAAGACTCCATGTGTAAAACAGCTCAAAATCATGCTCTCAATTCCCTAAATCGGCCTGAAATGAATGACATTTCATTTCTCACAAAAGAAATCAACAGGTAATGTCACTGTACGCTTATAACGCCCTCCCCACACGTTACATTTTCCAGAAATCTAATTCAGATGCTGTACTTGTGGGTGCCTGGACACATACCCTCACAAGCACTCAGTAAGAAACGCTATTTATTTGTCCTTTGCCCCAGGTAATTTTTTTTTCAATTTCTGAAATATAATTCTCCCCAAATTTTCAGATTCTAAAATATATTTGAAAGGAGGGAATTCAGAGTAGTATTTCCTATTATTTTTTAGCATCATGCTTTGGCACACTTAAAAATCACCTTCGGGCTTCCCTGGTGGTGCAGTGGTTGAGAGTCCGCCTGCTGATCCAGGGTACACGGGTTCGTGCCCCGGTCTGGGAAGATCCCACATGCCGCAGAGCGGCTGGGCCCGTGAGCCATGGCCGCTGAGCCTGCAAGTCCGGAGCCTGTGCTCCGGCGGCGCGAGAGGCCACAACAGTGAGAGGACCGCGTACAGTAAAAAAAAAAAAAAAAAAAAAAAAAATCATCTTCATCTCTCTGGAATTTTGCTGATTTTCACCTAAGAAGTACATATAAACCTAAGGCTTTTCTTGTATTCAAGGTTCATTCTTTATTCATCTGAAGCCAAATGGGGATGATTCAAGCCTATTTTTGGTAACTAAAGTAAATCAAAAGGGAAAGGTAAGCATTTTTTTTCCATATAAAACTTATGCCACTTCTCATTGTTTTCTGCACAATAGGACATTTCAAGTTAAAAAGCAACTTTCACTATGGTCATGTGTCCTAGAAGAGCAGTTCTCTGCACTTTTTCTGCAGGAACCCTTATGAGTGATGATGCTCATGCTACAGAAACACTCCCAAGCGCAATCCCTCGAATGCTCTATCTCCATTCCTTGTTTCTCTACTCAAGAGAATCCTTCAGAATTCAAGTGAATGAGAATAAGAAGGACTAATCTTGAATATACTCTGCTTTGTAAAGAAAACAAAGTAGCCATTCCTCAAACTTTCATAATGTAATTAGTACTGATTAATTACATATGATATATTAATGTATTGCAACCCTTCAGTGGGGAGTCCTTCAGATATTTTGTTTTGTTTTGTTTTGTTTTTTTGCGGTACGCGGGCCTCTCACTGTCGTGGCCTCTCCCGTTGTGGAGCACAGGCTCCGGACGCGCAGGCTCAGCGGCCATGGCTCACGGGCCCAGCCGCTCCACGGCCTGTGGGATCCTCCCGGACCGGGGCACGAACCCGTGTCCCCTGCATCGGCAGGCGGACTCTCAACCACTGCGCCACCAGGGAAGCCCCAGATATTTTTTAAATAAGATTTTCCTATGTATAGTCAATTAAAAAAAACAGGCCCCACTATTCCTGTTAAATATACCTACATTTTTCAGAGTTGTATTTTAAAGCTACTAAAAACAATTTTCCCCATGCAAAAAAAAAAAATAAGAAAATACAGTCAGCTGCATTTCCCAGTATTGGAGACTGCAACATTCATCTCATTGTCTTATTTCAGGTTGTTTACCATTTACACAACAATCTTTCAAAATTATCTGACTTTGACACCAATTATTTAAAAATCTGAAATGCTTGAGTGGAGTTCTTAAGATTAATATTTTATAAGCTACTCCTGTTACTCTTTCAAATCTAAAGCATAGCTGACTGATACTCTGCTCTAATTACAACATTGCACAGTACAGTTCGATTCAACGGAGGAAAAAATGAAAAGCTTCCTTCAATAAAATGTCTGTCACATTTACCAACATATTTAATTTAAAAATATGATTTTTATCTTTTGACTCTAGCTAAGGAAGCACTTTTGTTAATAATGGTTAGGCACCCAAATTTTCATTTTTACAAGTTTGTGCTTGCAGCATTACAAGTGGAAACTTCTACTGCACTGAAATAATTGTTGCAAACTAACAGTGACCCCACTAATCATATGGCAAAATAAATTCTAAAAAATATAAAGCCCTGCTAATAAATGCAAAAGAAGTCTCTAAGCACTGAAGCAACTTTAAACAAAGAACCAGAACAGGGGCATCTTGCCGAAGTGAACGTGAGACAGATATTATTCTCCTTCAGTGAGGATGTGACACCAATGGACAGTCTAACAAACTAGTGAGGGAATAAAGAATAAAAGCATACCAGATTAATGTGTCTGATAGTGAATAAACAAATGTAATTTGCTGACCAATGTTTATTAGACTGCATTCTCCTTTCTCTCCTTCACAGTCACAGACAATAGGTGATTGCTTTGTATTTGCAAAGCAGACATAACTTCTGGGGAAACATTCTGGCCACACTTTTAACCATGATTATTTGAATAAGAGTTCTATAAGTGTGTGGAGAAGTTTCTCAGAAAAAAATTTAGAGAGTTGCCTTCCTGGACAAGTGTTGTGTATGCTTCAAAAGCTATGTTAAAGTTCAAATTAAATAATTCATTTATAAATTAATTTACAAGTAAATTAATCAATTCACCATTTTTTAGCTATTACCCCAAAATGGTGGCAGCATTTTACAAAAGGCTTTGTTTGGGGTAGTGTGTGACAAGTTAGATTTTAAATGGAGATGAACAGAATGGAGGAGTCAACAGGAAAATGTAAGTCGCTTCACCAAACATAATCTGTACAGTCGTCCCTGGGTATCCAGGGGAGATTGGTTCCATGATCCCCTTGAATACAAAATCCTTGGATACTCAAGTCTAATATATAAAATGGTGTAGTATTTGCATATGATCTGTGCATATCCTTCTGGATACAGTTGACTCTTGAACAACACGGGTTTGAACTACAACAGGGCCACTTGTACACAGATTTTTTTTCAACAGCAAATACTGCAGCACTAAATGACCCTTGGTTGAATCAGAGGATGTGGAACCAAGGATATGGAGAAACCAACTTTATGGTGGAACCCCATACATGGACGGCCAACTATATATGCAAATTTTCAACTATGGGGACGGTCAGAGCCCCTAACTCTCATATTGTTCAAGGGCCAACTGTACTTTAAATTATCTCTAGATTACTTATAATACCTAATACAAGGTAAATGCTATGTAAATCGTTTCCAGCACAGCAAATTCAAGTTTTGCTTTTTTGGAACTTTCTGGAAATTAAAAAAAAAATTGTTTTTTGATCCATGGTTGGATCAGATATGGAACCCATGGATACAGAGGGCTGGCTGACTGTATTCTTTCTCCTTGCCACGCTGTGCTCACACTTGGTTTTATAAATGAGCAGAACAAAGCACTTTATGCTAAGAAAGCATTGAAGAGGAAACTGTAGAAACAGACTACTATTAAAAGGTTAGTTGTAACATAATACTTTCATTTGAGAAATCAGACTTGAATCTATTTACTTATAAATTAATATTTAAGTTGTTTTTTATGCTGAACATTCATTACTCTTATTATTTAAAAAACTAGACAATAAAATCATGAAAAAATGCTAGCAACTATATCCAAGGCAGAGACTCAGAAACAGCACTCACAGTTGCCTCTAATGAACTACACACATTGGATTGGAATTTTTTAAACAATTATTATGATGGTCACAGGATGGAAAAAAAAAAGATTAAATACCCTTAATTAACAGAATGAAACAACAGAATGGGAAAATCAAAAGTACAATAAATATAACATACCAACTATTTAGAATTAGACTGTAATAGAACCTATTTTTTTTCTTCAACGGTAACAACCTGAGTCACAGTTGTATTCTTTGCAGATAAACATTTAAAATTAGTTGGCATTTCAGGAGCAGCCTCCTGTACTTAGGAGGCACATGAGAGTAAGAACATGATCTTTGAAGACAAAGAACAGACACCTTGGATTGACATATATACACTAATATGTATAAAATGGATAACTAATAAGAACATGCTGTATAAAAAAAATAATCAAATAAAATTAAAAAAAAAAAGAAAACCAGCTCAGTGTCTTTTTTATCTGGACAGCCCTGTAAATTATTTAACTTCTCTGGGTTTGTGAAAGAAGGAATGTTACTACCTGTAGGATTATTCTGAGTCTTATATGAGATTATGTATGTAAAGTACCTGGCACATAGTAGTTGCTAAATAAACCACTGCAATTCATCATTGCAGTTGATAGTTTGAGGTGTCTATGAATCAGCCAGAAATCCAACAGAAGCACAGGGGGCCACCCAGAATTTCAATGACATATAAAATAACATTTCCCCCAATACAAAATTGAGACAATATATGTTAGTAGGAATGAACACAGATTTACATAACTCATTAAAAATATGTATATACCTACACTGCTAACAGAGATTTAATTCAATCACAAACATTCTCTTTAACTAGATTCTAAATATTGGAACAACTAAAGTCTTTTTAAATGCACCCTCAAATTGAATGCAAAATTAATCAAAAAGCAAATATCTTTTCATGGGAATATAATGAGCTGTACTGATCAGGCCATAAAAATTAAGCTTTTATGGAAAAGTTATTATTTTTTTAAATTTATTTATTTTTGGCTGCGTTGGGTCTTCATTGCTGCATGTGGGCTTTCTCTAGTTGTGGCGGGGGGGCTACTCTTGGTTACGGTGCACGGGCTTCTTATTGCAATGGCTTCTTTGTTGCAGAGCACAGGCTCTAGGTGTGTGGGCTTCAGTAGTTGCAGCATGTGGGCTCAGTAGTCGTGGCTCATGGGCTCTAGAGCACATGCTCAGTAGTCGTGGTGCATGGGCTTAGTTGCTCCGCAGTATGTGGGATCTTCCCAGACCAGGGCTCGAACCCGTGTCACCTGCATTGGCAGGCAGATTCTTAACCACTGCACCACCAGGGAAGCCCAGAAAAGTTATTTTTAAATATAACTTTCTTAATTACAAAAACATTTAAAATGTAGATTCTAAATTTTAGAGTTTATGTAAATTAATGAAAACAACTATAGCTCTACTGACTTAAATTGTGTTGTTAGTAATGAACAAAATCCTATCTGCAGCTTTAAAAGAACTGTAAATTTTCATTGATGCTTATTATCTTCATGTATATCTCCACATGGATATATACAGTAAATATATACAGTAAATATACCTAAAGACTTAATCTTATCTGTGAGGCTTTTTGGCCTACAATTGAATTGTAAATTGGACATAGAATATGTCGTTCTTCCTCTAGCACTACAGATTTCTGAGTTCCTATTATTTCCTCAAATGTATATTTTATTAAGAGGAAAAAAAAAGTGCATTCAACAGTTTAACTGCCACACGGCATATTTAGTTGATATCCAGACTCTTAAGACATATTCTAAAATTAAATTTAGTTTGAAACTCACTCTCTAATATTCATAAAATGGAACCTGATTTTGAGTGACACTAAATTTCTAAGTGCTGACATTCATTTCTAAAAGAGAACTGAAGAATTCAGTATAGTCAAAATGAATCATTAGGAATTAGACACATTTTCAAACTTCTTAATTTAAAAGAGATGCCAAGTTTTCAATTTTACTATCTTGTTTCCATTATTGAAAAAAATATACATCCCATCCTAAGTCCAAATTCTTTACCTTGAAGAAAAAAATTTTTTATGCTTTTTTCTACAATGAAACCCTTGAACTCTAGAGACATTATTTTATCTTGAGAAGTTGTCTGCATGTGAATCAAAAATGATAGGAAAGAGTACAAGATGTATAGTTATAAAACTCAATTATGTGTTGCATTGTTCATACCCCAGATGCTCAAAGTGAGGTCCATGGCCAGCAGCATCTGCATCATCACCGAGCTTGTCAGAATCTCAGAATCTCAGACCTACTCAGTAAGAACTTGCATTTTAGTAATATCTGAGGGTGATTTACGTGCATATTAAATTTTGAGCTGTGATGGTAAAACAATCTAGTACACTGATATTAGAAACATCTGATTCTTAGAGCTTATCACTAACGAAATTAAGTTGATTCAGTGATGAAGTTACTCTATATACATACTTAAAACTAAGAATTCAGAGCTGAAAGTCCCTTTAGAACTGTAATTTCCCATAAGCCTCCACTTCTAGGAGAAGTAGGTAGGAGAAAAACAATCTATTCCAGATATTTCACCCTTAGTTTAAAATATCTCTTCTCTTTCACTCAACCTTCACTTTTTCTTTTCTGAGCCCAAGAAGCCTATTTCAGGAAACTGAGTCAATTATATTAGAAAACAGATTTCTACCTAAGGGGGATTATTGAAGGCATTAAACTCTTAATTATTAAAGAGGTGACACAGGGAATTCCCTGGCAGTCCAATGGTTAGGACTCCATGCTCTCACGGCTGAGGGCCTGGGTTCAATCCCTGGTCAGGGAACTAAAATCCCATAAACCACATGGCATGGCCAAAAAAATAAATAAAATTAATTTAAAAAAGAAAGAGGTGACACAATTATCTGGCTTTATTTCATGGGGGAAGAAACAACTTTATGCTATTTCTAACAACACAATACAATACAGGTATACTAAGTAAACTTTTTCATGTAATTGTAAGAATGCTATATTTAGGAACAAAATAAACCAGTTGTTCTCAGGATGAAAGCAATAAATGGTCATCCAAATTACTCAAGAAACTAATATTGAGTTTTTGTCTCCTTTTAAAGAGTGGATGATTACTTGAAGTTCTAGAGAATCAGAAATAGTTCAAACTGAGCTCCACAGGAAGTAGGAAATAAGGCTCATCATGTCCTACCCAAGAGAATCTGAACAGCTGTTCTTTAATTTGGGAGACTGGATGATGACTGTGACAAGTGAAAGTGCCTAAGATTTAACTGCGTTGGAGTCTGAACATTTTTTATACCCTGTTTGACAAAATGGTTGAGAAAGACGAGATTAACTACAGAGAAGTAGAGACAGATATTCCCTCTATCCTTTATGTGCTAACATTGATTCAGTGGTAGTAAATTAGTATTATTATATACTAATATATATATATATATGAAATAAGTGTCTGAAACATGCTCTCATCCCTTTATAGGCCATTCATCACGATGGGATGAAGCAAATCATCCCTCCAGTATCCATAGATTCATCTGCTGAGGCTAAGACACCATCTGGCTGCTATGCCTCTTCTTCATTTCTAGTTCTTCCTCAGTGCTAGCCTTCAGGTCAGCAAAATAGTTTCCTTACAAGACTCAATTTAAAATGAAGGCAGTTAAAAACAGATTTTGAAATTTTCAGAGGAAGTCATAGTACAATTCAGATTATATCATTTTCATCCATGCCTGATTTTCCCACATTATCTCTTAAAACACAATTACATGATTTGTACTGAGAGGTCTGAGTTTTTCATACAATTGTTCAAGAATGCAAAGCAGATTAATTACATTTGGGGAAAATCTATCTTTATCACCACTTAAAAGGAGATGAATATATTTTCTCTAATTTACAAATTAGAGAAATTAATAGTGGATCTATGGATAAAGCACACATGCTTCTGAAAGAGAAGTGAATTATCAGCAAAGAATGCACGGCGAATTATCTCCATTAATTGTCTCCCAGTACATATTTTCATTCCTTACTCTCAATGAAGATGGTAAGTTTTTTGTTAGCTCCACAACCAGTCATCTAACAGAGAGCTACTACAGAGGAAAGTGCTTTTGTAATAGAAGATCTTTTGTCCTGAGAAGTCCCTATTATCAGGAAGATAATATTAGTAAGTTTTAGAACTGCCTTTTTGAAATGATACTGTGATTCAAATATTACTTTTATATACAGATCAGATCCCCATACACAAAACAGAATGCTTGGTGGTTCAGAATTGAGACTGTAGATGTCATGAACATGGGCTGATTCTGGAATAAGAAGTTATAATTTAAACAAGAATCAGATGAAGTATCATCAAGTTATCAATTCTTTACTCCTGTAGTTGTTCTTAGACTCACTGTGAGGTCAAGCAAGCATCCTCTCTTCAAGGGTTGTCTCAAAGGCAGTCTGCAGTGGAGGTTCTATTGAACTAGGAACTGGCAACCTCGTTTTACGTCCATCTTAGGCATTAGCTAACTTTTGTTGGGCAAGTCACATTTCTGGGCCCTAGTATTACCAGCTTTAACTTGAAGTTACTGACCATGTCAGTGATTATCAAGTTGAAGACAAGCAGCATCAGTGCCACCTGGGAATTTGTTAGAAATATTGCTTCCCACACCCCACCCTGTATTTACTGAATTAGGAATACTGGGTTTCAGCAGTATGTGTTTTAACAAGCCATCCAGATGATTCTGATGCGCTCTCAAGTCGGATTACGTGATCTCTTAAGTTTCTTCTAGTTGTGAGGTAATTAGCAAGTAGAATCACCTATTTATGAACTTAAATATTTAATAAGTCAAGTATTATGTCTTACTGAGCCCCAGCACCTATAATATTTCAATAATGAATGAATGATTGGGGATATCTGCTCCACAGTAATCTCTTCTTCGCGAATTCCAATTCCAATTTATCTACGACTAGTTTTTTTAATTAATTAATTTATTTATTTTTGTCTGCGTTGGGTCTTCGTTGCTGCGCGCGGGCTTTCTCTAGTTGCGGCACGCTGGCTTCTCATTGTGGTGGCTTCTCTTGTTGCCAAGCACAGGCTCTAGGCAGGCGGGCTTCAGCAGTTGTGGCACGTGGGCTCAGCAGTTGTGGCTCACGGGCTCAGTAGTTGTCGCTCGTGGGCTCTAGAGCTCAGGCTCAGTAGTTGTGGCTCAGGTTTAGCTGCTCTGCAGTGTGTGGGATCTTCCCAGACCAGGGCTCAAACCTGTGTCCCCAGCATCGGCAGGCGGATTCCTAATCACTGTGCCACCAGCAAAGTCCTATCTAGGACTACTTTAAGGTGAATGCCACCCTTTTCTCATTGTCACCCTGCTGTTACTGTTATTTGTGTATCTGTCTTATCTTTCCAACAAAAACGGGCACCATTCATAACAGGTTTTCCTTCCTATATCCCATAGAACAGTGGTTCTCAAACTTTATTATGGATAAAAGCATGTGGAATGTACATTAAAACACATTGTTCAGCCCCGCCCTTAGAGTTTCTGATAGAGTAGGTCTGAGTTGGGACCTGAGAATCTGCATTTTTAACAAGGTGAGGCTGATGTTGCTGGTCTGGGGCCCCTACTTTGAGAACCACTGCCGCAGAGCAAACCCCACTGGGCACACGGATGCCTGCTTGTGGAGCTAACGAGCATGAAGAATTAGATAAATTATAAGATTTTCTTAAAAATGTAACAGGAAGTCTGAAACAAGGATAGAGTAGATACACTTACATGTTTATAACCTATATTATATTTATATGTAACCTATTTTTCTAAATGGGAATATTTATTACTACCAGTCTTTACTAGGCACAATATAAATTTATCCTTTTTATTATTCTTTTTCTAAATGGCATCTCTCATCACGAACTTCTTAAAAATCTTAAGGATAATAAAGAAATTAAATTCTTTGTGAAATATTATAATATGAAAAACCAGTTTCCCATCTTTCTCTCTCAAACTTATTATGAGTTTCTTGAAAAGTTAAAACTATTGCTTAGAAAGCAACTCTAATTTAGGAGTGGTTATTCAAAAATACTCTAAGTCCTGGTAGACCTGAGTTTCAGCAAATAAGTTGGGAAGACACAGAGGTGAGCAATCAAGTCACAGAGTAGAAACAATCTAGACAAGCATGACTAAGGTAAGCACTACTAAGAAGAGCCTGCCATTTGGAAAAAAGTGTTCAAATTTAAAAAATAATTTAAGAAACAAATTTCTAACATAAAAATCTAGTGTGTGATAACACAAATTCAAATTCTTAGCTAGTGGTTATTTGTACTATAATAATTTATCTGCTTTTGAATGATTCAACGGTGGGTCCACTAAATAGTAAGGTTTTTTTATGTATCTTATACATGATGCAATTTTTATACACAGTTTTTTCCCAAATCATATCCACTGCATAAACCAAGACATACCTGCATCTGGAAAACCAATGCAGAGCAGGGCAAAGGTTTATAACACAATATACTAATTTCCTAAAAGTTCTAGAACTCTTTTAACTTTGCTTCTGATAACTTTACAGAAAATTTAAGTCCCATTAACACTATAATAGCACTGCCATTCCAAGCTATAAATTTAAGAACTGATGAATAAAAGAACAGGCCACAAATTTCATTCTATAATATTTGCCTGCAATTGATGCAGAACTTTGAACTATTCCAACTTTTCTAGTTATTGTGACCTATTTTTAGCATTGTAGTCAAACTTACTTCCTTTCCCCTTGTGACTAATTGTTCATTCACTGCTTCAACAAATACTATTGATTCATGACACGCACTGTTCTAGGCACTGAGGACAAAAGGATGAGCCCTTAACCTTATAGACTTACCTTCTAGTGGAGAAAATCAACAGTAAAATTCAATGTAAGAACATGTGAAGGCACAGATGGTATCTAATTCTTGGTACAGTAGTTATTTGGTGCTCCATATTTAACTGACTACATGAATGCATTCTTCACAGTTTGCAGATGACTATGTCCTTAAAATAAAATAAGGGTATATCATCTTATAATACAGTATTCTAATCAAGTAAGTTAAAAAATGTTCTGATAATTATTTTTTGAGATTCTAATTCAAGATCTATAATGTCAGTTAAGAAACTTCATTCATGCATACTATACATCATGAATTTAAATGCTCAGTTTAATATGTTTTTTTTTTCTGATTCAAAACACAGTAAAATATCATGACTGAAATCCTAAGCAAATCCTTCTTCTATTACTTGGCAATCCTCCTGTTCTCAATCTGCAGATTCTACAAACACAGTATCACTCCCCACCTTCCTCCACCTTCTAGTCCTGGAAACCAAACACTTAGTCTAAGGAAAGGTGAAAGTTAGAGTTATACTGCATATATTAACCATGGCATGAAACAGGGAGTTGTATAAGAGGGTAAATTATGGTTGCTATGGGAACCTTAATTTAGTATTTGGGGCAAAAGCTTTAACTCTATTCAGGTCAACTATAGTATTTTTAAGAATAATACCAAGAGAAAAATACTCCAAAAGATCAATTTTTTAAATAACAAATTTACAGAGATTTCATTTTTACTCTAAAACTCACGTAAAGAATAGTCAAGAAAATACCCGTTTCACAAACTTAATGAAATTTCAATGGCATGATATTGATAGCAATTATAAAATTCACTCACTTCCTCTACAACAGTCATTATCTGATTATTTATGATGAAATGTTTTACTGCTTAATGAAACCCACGCTATACAGAGTTTGTACTCTGATACTAAGAATGTAAAAATCAGATTCCTGTCATCTATTGAAGTTCTGATATGTAATACTTTAAAGTCCATTTGGAATTCATTGTAGACTCTTCATATTCTCAGAGTCTACAATGAGTTTCTACAGAAACTCTTCATATTCTCTGGCAAATCAAAGGCTGTGTTCTCAAAAGTCAGAGTGGGCCAGGCTTGGGCAGTAAGAAAAAGATAACCTAGGTGGTCTTAAAATTGTTTAACATGAAAACTGGCGATTCTCACTGAATGACACTGTTATCATTCTGATAATTTTCATCACAGAATTTTTAAAAACATGTTAAAATGACTAAACAAAAATACTTTCGAGGAGGCCAACTTTTTGTATATTTACTTCTGATGTGTTATCTATGTGTTTATACATAGAAATGTGTAAAATTCTCCACAATTGTTAACACCGAAAAAGCTCTCTAGTCCTATTGTGCATGTATTTTTGATATTTCCCTAGGCTAATACAAATCAATATTACTTGTAATTAAGCGGGTAAATATTTTGCCAAATCACCACCATCATGATAAATCCAAACAATTATGATACGACTTTTCGATAATTCACATACATGCTTTTTTTCTATTCATGAAGTGCTACTTTTCTGAGGAAAGAGTTAAAAAGGAAAATTGTTAGTAATTTCGCTATAAAATATAAACTGGAGAGCTTTCAGGATAGTACTGTAAAAAAACTTACTATCTTTTTTCCCCCCGAATAGTAGTCAAATGGTAATAAATCAAACAAAAGGGTGAATTTTCGAATATTTTGATAGGCTTGGAGATGGTTATCCCTCAGTTACAAAGCTGTTACGTCTCCTACTTACTAAGAATGAAAGATTTCCAAATGTTCCCCCTGTGAAATGTAGAACCACAATTGTCCCACCAGGAAGGGTCTCTGGTTGCTTAAAGCTTTTAGAGTATATTACACAGATTTTAAGATATCTGTTTCACTTAAAACTTAAGAACAAAAACAATCATGACCGAGTAAAAGTCCATGGTCATTGAGTTAATTCCACATTCAGGAACTTGCTGACAGGATAGTCCTTAACGCAGTATTTCAGGAGTTGGCAGCCACAGCTTGTCTGCTGCTGGCTAGAGACTGCGAGATTCCAGAGGCACTTCATTACTGAGGCAATCACTACTGCCTCTGCTGCCCGCTTCTTGACAGCCTGGCGGAGTGATCTGGACACAGGTAGGTGTGTGCAGTTAAGCAGTATGGGTCTGCCCTGGACACAAGGAAGGAAGAAAGGGGGAAGGAGGGAGGAATTGCAAAAGTGAAAATAAGGAGGGATGGGATGCATAAAATGCATCCTTTCCACCCCAAAGTGAGGAATCCAGATGGGGAATAGGGGCCTGGATTAACTGGAAAGAGACTGTGAGTGGAGGAAGCTGGGTGAGGCTGAAAACCTTCCAGATGTCTCCTACTGGAGGTTTAAGGGGCCTCCCCAAAACTGCAACACTGATGCCCTTGACCTCCCTTCTAGGTTCCTCTACTTAGTTATCAGCATGCCCTGAGGTACGCTCTGACCATTAGAGTTCATCACCCCAACCAGAGCACACCCACCTTTTGGATTAAATCGCCAAAAAATCTCAATCCCTGAGATTTTCTCTTAGGTGTGGATTTTAATGAGCTGATCAAAGTGATATTGTCCCAAGTATAATAGAGAACACTGATATTTTAAAAGAGAAGCATTGATTGCAGTGCTTTCCTGGAGTAAGGAATATCTTAACTGCTCCTAGGTTCAACCCCTCTCCCCTCTGGCTTATGTCTCCTCCAAATCCACCAGCCAAGCTGAGTAGTAGTTCTCAACCAGGGGCTGTTAAGCCGCAACGCCCCCCACTCCCCCCGCCCCCAAATGGTAGGCAACGTCTGCAGACATTTTTGGTTGTCACAACTGGGATGGGAAGGGGTGCTACTGGCATCTAGTGGGTAGAGGCCAGGGATGCTGCTAAACATCCTGAAACACACAAGACAGTGCTCCACAAAAAACAATTATCCAGCCCCAAATATTAATAGTACTGAGGTTGAGCAACCCTGAGTTAGAGTGGAATTTATTACAGTAGCATTATCGCGCCATCCCACAGGCTTCTTCACCTTTGGCCAGCAGCAGCCCTAAGCCTCAGTAAATCCTGCATTACAATGAATCACAAACCTGGACGCAGGAAATCCTCTAGGATTGTAGGAACGCAGGAATGAGGGTGTGGGCTGAGGAAGGATTCCACCTCAGCCTGCAGTGATTGCCTTCTCAGCTCTGTATCACACTCTCCTGCCTCGGCAAACAGTACCCAGCCCGCCTGCTGAATGCTGCCGGAATGATTAAGGAAAATATTCCCTTGCCCTCATTACTATTTGTGCTTCCTCAGTGACAAAATAAAAGGAGGTTTGTATAAAAATGTATAAAATGTATAAGAACAGTTTTGCCCTTCAGATTAAGTTTTTGTTTATTGTTGCCCCTGCCTTTCAAGGTATAAGATTCTCTCAAAGAGAGTGTATGGGTTATTTCTCATTTTTTGACCTCAGCAAAAGATTAGTAAAGAAGAAAAGATGGCCTGGAAATATTTTTAGGCTTTTGTAAGTATATGAAAATGAATATTCCTACGATTGAATTCAGTTTTTAAAAATTTCCCTTATCAGTTTTAAAAATGAAATGCAAAGGTTATGCCGACACCGAAAGGTAATATCTGTTTAGTAGGCAATCTTCTCTAACTAGTTGGCTTTGTTTCAGTCTGGCCCTCAAACAGTGTGAAAAATACTTTTCCCTTTACACTATTACACAGAAAACACATTTATAGAGCCATCAGTTAAGCAGTTCTTAGATTTTTTTTTATCGATTAATACGGATTACATATGTGACAGAGAAAACCATTTGCATAAAGCTGAGGTAGAGAAATGAAATGATATACAAAAAAGAAAAATAACAGGTAATACGATAAAGTAAAGCTAAGATAACCAAACTCAGAGTAAAGAACTCCCACCTCAAGGCTAGATGCTGAATGATGTTGAAATCAAACTTTCTACTAGATGCTGAATGATGGTGAAATCAAACTTAGAGATATACTTGCAATTCTCCTTACCTACTTACAAATGTAAATGCAAAACTATCTAAAATATATTTTAAAATATGTTATTGATATATATGTTCTTATAAAATTATGCTGGTACTAGAACAGATCTCTACAGGCTCTTTTCTTGAAAGAGATATAATTCAATATAATGTTAGCCTTTAAAAAGAATATTTTTGAAATATATTAATATACAAATATTAAATAACATTAAAATATTCTGGGTTCATGACTTAACCCAAATTTTGAAAACTTTTTATAAGTGGTCAGATGTAAAACATGAAGACCCCCTACTTTAGCTATAAAACTATAATAAATTTTCATCTCATAAATGGTTCAATAATAATCAGATTTAAAAAAAAATAAACAATGAAGTACTTTCAGATGAACTATTCTCTCTGTAATTCTGTGACTTTTTACATTTAAAAAGCATGTTGTTAAATTCATGAGATATTCTACACAAAAGTCACTAGAGATCATTTTGCAAACTGCAGGAGGTTAATAATCACAACTCCCTTTAGTTCATATGGTTTTACAATAATTGCTATTATAGCTACTTCTTATAAATAGTTTGTTGCCCAACATTTCTTTCTCTGAGCTGGCTGCCTTCTTCAATAAGCACTAAAGGCTTGAGAGCAAGAGCTTCTGTATAAAATAACTATAAGCTTAGCAAACTTAAAATAGCTTAATTCTTTGGCACACTCATTTTTAGGAGATTATCTTTTTCAAAAGAAGTACTCTACCCTGAATCTTCTTTACATGAGGAGCCCAAAATAACCTTATGCCAACAGTTGCTTCTTTCTTTAAGAATATAACCTAAATTGTCCTTCCCTTTTTTGTTTCCTCATAAAAGAAAAATATAAAAACACTGAACAAATTTCATAGGTCTATTTCCCCTCCTCCCTTTGACATGAAAATATAAAAGTAAACTGACTTATTTCTAAATATTCAATTTTAGCTAATCTCAAAAAGTTAGTTGGAAATGATTCACAAAACTACACAGCTCCACATGCAACAAAACAACTATTAGTTACTTAAATCTCACAGGATCCATTCTTATGTGCAATATCCACATACCTTTCAAAGTAAAGTTCCAATTCTTAACAAATTTTACCTATTCTATTGCCTGCCAGACAGACACACAGGATTCTATTATAACTGATGGCACAGGTAACTGTGCTTTTACACGTACTCCTACTGTTTAATATATGCTATTCTCACAGCTTATGGTGATAAAAGCACAAAACTATTGCTCTCTTGCCTGGCTTCTGCCTATTTAAGGATTAGTCCTTACACCACAGCTAACAGTATATGCTCGATAAATGCTTGCTGAATAATGAATAAATCAGTTTCTCCTATGTCTACCAATTTCCACTGTAACCGTATTCTTTTTTTAAAAAAAAAGATTTTTTTTTGATGTGGACCATTTTTAAAGTCTTTATTGAATTTGTTACAATACTGCTTCTGTTTTAGGTCTTGGTTTTTTGGCTGTGAGACATGTGGTTTCTTAGCTCCCCAACCAGGGATTGAACCCATGTTCCCTGCATTGGAAGGCAAAGTTTTAACCACTAGACCGCCAGGGAAGTCCCTGTAACCATCTTCTTAACAATCAAGGAATAATCTTGGGCCTTTTTGGGTACTTGTATTCTCAACACATCAATATTTTCTACTTTAAAAAAAATGTTTTTGCTGTATTTGCAAAATTACCACAAATAAACCAACCACACATCTTCAAACCTCTGATAAACTTAGGCACACATAATTTTGCCAGATAATGTTTAAAAAATAGCAAGTTTAGTCAATTGGACAAAAAAGCATGTACTTCCTACTCTATTTTAAGAAAAACATTTCCTCAGAGATTTCTGTTTAATACCAAAGGAAAAATATAAATAGCTGCCCCCTCCAATTTACAAAATAGATCAACACTCACCATTCCAAAAGATAAGACGTGTAATGAAACAAATGCACCGCACCGTTTTATGCTGTTCATTGTCAGGATGGATAACTATAGAACTAAATGCCATTGAATCAACTGATTCCTGGAAAGTCTGGCTAAGAAAACTGAATGTATGTATTAACACACACACATATACATGTTGACACACACATGTGCCTACTATGACCTGAAGATTTAAATTCTCAAATATAACTTTTATAAATACTTACTAGGAATCATAAAAAACTAAAATTCTTGCCTTTTAATCTTGAAGTAAGAGAAGACAAATACCTAAAAGTATTCCCTTTATCAAAGATTTTTCAAAATAATTTTTTGAGAGAAAATGTTGATTCTGATTATTTAGGCCACACCCCTATTCTAATCATTTATCCACTTTCGTTACCTTCTGAATTAATAC
Organism: Aethalodelphis obliquidens; assembly: GCF_003676395.1. NCBI lineage: Eukaryota > Metazoa > Chordata > Mammalia > Artiodactyla > Delphinidae > Aethalodelphis > Aethalodelphis obliquidens. The sequence goes on from NW_020838025.1 coordinate 2,011,051, forward strand.
TGAAAACCAGAACCCAATTATTCACATACTAATGTGAACATGGTCACTCAGCCAGAATGTGGCTTCCCCGTTCACACTCCAGTTTAACATTCTTAGTGTAACTGGCATATGTCCTCAATAGCTACAGAATTCAGTCAAGATTATTCCATGACTTTGTGGTAGGCAGCACTCTAAACGTGTGACACGGGTCTTAAGTCTGTGTCCCTAAATATCTAGGTAGCTCTCAGTACTCATTTGGAGTTTGGACTAGATCATCATCAGTTCTCAAAATGTGGTCCCTGAAACAGCTCTATCAGCATCACCTGGAAATTTGTTAGAAATGAAAATTATGAGGTCGTATCCAGATACACTGAATAAGAAACTATAGGAAGAGCTTAGCATGACTTGTTTTTACTTCCAGGTGATTTTGATATATGGTCAAGTTTGAGATCCTCTGGACTAGATGATCCCTAAAGCCTTCTCCAACTATCAAAATCCTACTGTCATTAATTAGATCAAACGTATCTTCTAGAACTAGCACCATGTTCAATTAAATGCATTTAATTATTCCCAGTAGTCTGAGTAAAATATCATAATCAAACTTACCATATTCTATTATACAGTACTTAAAACTTTGCTACATTTTCATCAGGACAAAATTGACATTAGAAAGTTTTCCCAATTAAGTAGACACTGCAACAAATGTTTGATACCACTTTAACTCATGGTGGTGATCTCCAAATTAAACCCTCATATTTATAAGTAGGGGGCTTATTCTAGCTGTTGTGAAAAGTAAATAGATCCTTTGATGACAGTTAAGGTACAGGCATTTTGTATCTATTTCTCAAGACCAGCTGCTACATAGTGTTCTCTCACTTTCCCATCCCATCTCTGAGAAACATGAATATAAATCAAAAGGGGGTGCAATAACATGCTGGCGAAAACAAAACTACCTGAATAATTTGAATCAATGGGGCATTTTAGGATTCCCACCTATAGGAAAGGTTAACAAATCAGGAAGCATAAAGCCTCATACACTGAAAGAAGTCTAATCCTAAATAGATCTGGTCCTAAAATGTGATTCAGTGGAGTCTATTTCAGCAGTTAAGAAGGTGGACATTGTTGTACCTAAGAACCATAACTCCCAAATACAAAAATGTTAGACTTTCAGATGATACCTTCAACTTTTCTGAGGCTATTACAAAAGGAGGACAAAAATAATCCTTTAAGATGACATAAAGCTTGGATGACTGTCAGGGACCAAAAGGAAAAGCTGTTAAAAACTAGCAGGGGTCAAATTAAAAAGTTAACTTTTGCTCCCCAAGATAAAGGTTTCTTTTCCACCCAGTTTGTTTTGACAGGTGATTGCCTTACAACAAACTCCTCCCTCCCTCCCTCTCTCACTTCCTTTGACACTCTTAAGTCAGCTCAACTTTTCCAGGGAAACAAACGCTCTTATCTCTTCACACCATAATTCTAGAAGGGGTTCTTACTAGCCAAATAAACTGACATATTCTTAAAAACAATGTTTCTAATTTCTCTCAATTTCATCAAGAAAATATTGGAGAAGGCTACAAGATTCAATACTATTTTCCTGCTCCAGGGGTACACACAAAGTTGCTTTCGTTGAGAATCCAGAAAGCATTTATTTTACAGTATTCAGTAAAAGTATATTAAAATCTTCTGCCTTGCCATCCCAGACCGATAAAGAATTTAGTCATGTAAGTGACTAAACCCTGTGTGAAGATGATTAATGCACCCAGCAACCTATTTCATTTCCAATTTCCCATTTTCAAAAATTCCCTGTCAGGAGTATATACATTTCTTAAGTTAGTTAGATACTTGCCAGCATTTTATGTCAAAAGGCTTCCAAAGGTCTTCCCTGGTGGCGCAGTGGTTGAGAGTCCGCCTGCCGATGCAGGGGACACGGGTTCATGCCCCGGTCCGGGAAGATCCCGTGTGCCGCGGAGTGGCTGGGCCCGTGAGCCATGGCCGCTGAGCCTGCGCGTCCGGAGCCTATGCTCGGCAACGGGAGAGGCCACAACAGTGAGAGGCCCGCGTACCGCAAGGAAAAAAAAAAAAAAAAAAAAAGGCTTCCAAAAAACCAAAACAAAACTATAAGAAACAGTCACTAAATGCCTTTTAAAGAATCCTTTATATAGTACTTGATATATGTCTTAAGAATTTTCAACACTTTAGAGCTACTGAATCAACTAAATTTACACAAATGCAAGAATGAATCTTTGCAAAGCCTAAGTTTGAATAGTTTCTCCTAATTTCTATATTTAGCATATATACATTGCCTTCTGAGTTTGATACTAAACTTAACTGAGATCAAGAGTGAAAGAAACGGCCTTAGGACCAAACCCAGACAGAATTCCCTATTCCTTCTCTGTGCTGGAATTCTGAGATGTCACCTGGGCAACGGACACAATATTTTAAGGCAAGATATGTTAATACAGCTTTAAAAAAACCTGTGGCCTGTAATTTCTTTTGGCTTCCTCAACAGAATAAATCCCTTTGTCAAAAGACCCTTCAAAAGACTTCATCTACACTTCATGGACCTAAGATATATCAAGTGCTCTTGATATATACAGTTATACACCTTCTTTTATTCTATGGAGATTATATTAGTAAAGTGGCCCTTAGGAAAAATAAAATACAAAATCAAAAGCTCACACTGCCTCCTGCTGTTAGAAGGAAAATTTCATGAGGTCAAAATGGTCCACAAACTGCACAGTGTAATGAGAGCAAGAGGCTTGTCTTAGTTTTTTCTTTTTCTCTTCTTTTGTAATCTAATGATCTATTTCCTAATCAAAGCCTCAAAAGGGTTGAGATACTGTCCACAACCCATACAAATGTACTGCAGAACACACTACAAGGTATGACTTCAGAATTGAAAATCATCTTCCCCAAACATGCTTTCAACTGGATAGGTGTTTTAAACAAAACAAAACACAACTAAAGAAGAAGAAAGGAAGAAAGAAAAAAGAAAATTAAAAGCACTACCCTGTCTGACCAGGTGGATGGTTACTCTCCCAGATCTAAGGCAGTCTTAGCAGTTGGTTTCTCCCCTTCCTAGAGAAATAAACTATTCCAAGTCAGCAGAACAGATTCAATATCCAGCTCATCTTATAGTCAGAGGGTTATCACCATACCCCAGGGCTTCCTAGACTTTGATGATTTTTTTCCATTATTTAAGGAGTTGGGAGTAATGTCACCCAACTTGTCACTGAGACACTTCTCTCTTCAAAATTCAACAAACCACTCTTGAGGGCACCATGTACCTGCCCCTGTCCACCTCAATCATGATACTGTATTAAATCACTGAATATGAAACACAGAAACACAAACAATAATTTGGATTTGTTTCTTTAAAAATGATGTTTGTATTAAAAATCTTAAAATGAAGAGACAATGATTAAACGTGTGTCTGGAATTAGAAATTACAAATTGTTAGAATTCTCTCAGTACATCACAACAGTAAAATTTTGCTCTTTGCTTCTGGAGGAACACCCTATAACAGAAAACCAAACATTAAAAAAAAAATTATATAAAAGGGGAGCTAAATACCTGAACATTGAAACAAAATGAAGCAAAAAATTTAAAAAAGAAAAAAAAAAAACCATTGCAAGACAAGTAAATTACATTTAAAAGGAAATAATAAAAGAAATTCACCAAACAACAGGCCCTATTGTCCTGGCTCCTTCAGGAAGATTACTGAAAGGAAACTGGGAAGTGGTTTGGGGGGAATAGCAGATTCTGGGATCTGGTGGGAAGTTCACAGGTTGGCACCGGCTGGAACAGCTGAGTTTTGAAGGCACTCTGCAGACACAGGGGTGCTGGGGGCCCTGAATCACATTTATGAAGTCCTTGTACTGTATTTTAAAGAGCTAGTCATCAACACCTTGTTACTGCCAACCAATAAGAACAAAAAAGCTAAATCTAAAAAACCAAACAAACAAACACACACACAACAGTACACACAAAAATGTGCAGATCTGTAACATTTTTTTTCACAGCTGATTAAAAAAAAAAAAAATACTACCGTTCTCCCCCAGACTCCCCTTTGATACAGTAGGTAAACAAAATAGATTTTTTTTTCCACAAATATCAGCAGACACTTTCTGGCACCCCACACTGTATTGGCATCAGTGTTAACAGTCCCAGTTCAGATGTGCAATACTTCAGATTGGATATACTGTAACAAGAATCCAACTTTGCATAGACATCCTCAGAATCGCAGTCACGGGGTTGCCCTTCCAAGCTGGCAGAAAAGGAACCCGATCTTAATTTCCAGCTACTCCTGGAAAACAAGGAAAAAACAAAAGTTTCTTCCTCTCATCCTGCTCCTTCATTTGGTTCTCCCGGACTTCCTTCCGTGTATTTAAAACTTGGAACTAGAAAAACGGTTGTTGAAAGAAAAAAAAAAAAAAAAAAGAATTCCCCCTTTTCCACCTTCTCCCCATCCTCTTCCTCCCCCACCCCATTTTTTTTCCAGGCTGAAACTTTCGCTTGCCGCTGTCAAGCTGCCATACTGCGCCGCAACGGCTGCTTCAATGGGGAAATATGCGTCAAGCAAAATCAATGAGAAACGTACATGCTGCAAAGAGCCACATTTCCACCGGGTCTCGGATGGTCATGACGGGACACCCCCTCGGACACGGGTCAGAGGAAGGGGACGCGGCCACGGCGGCCAGCCGGGCTCCCGGGACACCCCGGCTGATGCAAAGTCGTCTCCAATCTCAAAGCAAGAAGAGAAATCACATTTAGAAGAATCGGGTGCGTTTGGCTTTTGTGCGCAGAGCGCCCGGCGCGCGGCAGCCGCGGGCGCCTCAGAGGATCACGCAGGCCGAGCAACAGCCCTCGTCGCCGTTGGGCTGAGCCGCGTAGTTCATCTGCCTCACGATCTCGGCGAACAGCTCGTCCACCGAGGCTTTGTTTTTGGCCGACGTCTCCATGAAGGGGCAGCTCCACTCCTCGGCCAGGGCCTTGCCCTCGCCGAACGAAACCTCGCGCTCGCCCTCCAGGTCCACCTTGTTGCCCACCAGGATCATGGGCACGCGCTCGTACCGCTTCACGCGGATGATCTGGTCCCGCATGGGCTTGATGTCCTGGAAGCTCTGCTGGTTAACAAGGCTGTAGACGAGGATGAAGCCCTGGCCATTCTTGATGTACAGGTCCCGCATGGACGCGAACTGCTCCGTGCCCGCCGTGTCCAGAATCTCCAGCACCGACGGCGACGAGTCCACCTCAATCTCTTTGCGGTAGAAGTCCTCGATGGTGGGGTCGTACTTCTCGATGAAGGAGCCGGTCACGAACTGCACGGTGAGCGCGGACTTGCCCACGCCGCCCGAGCCCAGCACCACCACTTTGTACTCTCTCATGGCTCCGTCGGCGCTCTTACCGCGCCAGCCGCGGCCCCGTCGGGGCTGCACGCCGGAGGAAGGCTGGGCTTGGCGGCTGGACTTCTCCCCGTCCTCAGCTTCGCAGGAAAAACTAAGGAGAGGATGGCAGAGGAGCGCAAGGCGCGGAAACCACCAAGCAGGGACCGGGGGCTGACCTGCAGCGGCAGCGCGTCCCTGCGGCGCGGGTCCGGGGCCCCGCAGCAGCCCACGGCGGCAGCGGCAGCCTGGGCGGCGGAGCGGGAGGACAATGCCGGCAGCCGGTGCGAGGCAAGGACTGCAGCTTCTCGCCGCGGCAGCCCAGGAAGGCGAGAAGGCGGCGGCGGCGGGCTGCGGAGGCGGCTGCTAATTGCGCGCCGGGCCGGGACGCGCGTGGCATGAGTCCCCGCAGATCGTGCGCCCACCGCCGCGGCCCATCGAGCTCTCTCCCGCAGCCTCCGCGGGGCGAGGGCTTCCTACTCGCCGCGCGCAGCCCAGCTCTCCCCGCCCCGGCGAGCATGCCCAGTGCGCCGCCGCCGGCCGCGCCCGCCGGATCCCACGCTCCTGGTTTTCCGGAGGGCCGGGCGGGGGTGGGGCTGTGGGTGGGGCTCGAGATTTGATTCAGGACTAGCGGATTCGCGATAGGCGTTAGTCTAGGAGCCGGAGAAGAAATGTGTGTGTGTGGGGGGAAGGTGTGTGTGGGTGTTAAGAGACCGGCTGGGAGAGCGCCAGTGGGAGGACGAAGACCGTCTTCTTTTCGCGGCTTTGGGGTTAGTGCATAGGGGTCCCGGCTCTGCGAGAAGCGGGTGGGCGCGGCGGGCCACCCCGGGGTTGGGGTGGGCTGGCCTCTTGCCACCTCCCTTTATCCAAAGCTCGTGGACTCCACTCCCCGGCCGGCCGGCTGGTGTGCATCCCGGGACCGAGACCCAAAGGACATTTGGGGGTATGACTGGCAGGCGGAGCATCTTCCCCCACTCAAGGCGCGGCCCTTTCTACCCGGCCTTCTCTGGCCGACTCTTCTCGTACTTCATCCCTCGGACAAAGAAAAGAGGAACACTGGGTCTGAAACCCTGTCCCCACGAGGGAAGGTGCAGCGTCTAGTGACCACATTGGTCTCCGGGCTGGGACTCGGCGGGCCCCACCCACCTCCCCACTCAGCTGTGGCCAAAACCCGGAGAGCGGATCACAGCCCGATCCAGAAGCGGCGGCGGCGGCGCCCGCAGCTAGTCAGGGCATGCTCAGTGGGCAGAGCAGGTTTTGGGGCTTGGAAGTAGGAAGCTTGTGCACCACACACCCACACTCCAGCTCAGATTACCTCTCCCAGACTCAGGACCCATTGGCCCCGGGGCGCAAATCTCACACCCTCGAGTGTTCTCCCATTGGCTACTGCCAAGGTTTTATCAGTTTGGGCTGCTTCATTGGCTAAAAAGTAGCCTCCGCTCGTGATTGGTTATTTATAGAGATTGAGTTGAGAGGCGGAGGCACAGCTGTTCTTTCTCTGCTGCTCCCCCGCCCCCTTCCTCCCACTTCCCCAGGCTAGTCGTTTCGAAGCTAAGAGTGAAAAAATAAGGAATTTAGGCGGAGAGCTCAGAGCTAAATATAGTCCTTTGTTGGTGTTTTCAAGAGAGTCTGACTTTTTGGTGCCCAGTCACGACTATCCATTAAATGGAGCTGGTTACAGTTCTTGGTCCTCAAGAAACAACAAAGTTTGCAAGGTGTTTTTTTTTTTTTTTTTCCTTAGGGAGGGGGAGGGGCTAGGATGTGGAAATGAGCCACTGAATTCAGCTCACCCGGTGGGGTGGGGGAATGCCCAGGCTTGCCTTTAGAAAACGTCTTTGCTTTGGGGCGGGCATTCGCAAGACTGGGCTCGGCTCGCACTCGCGGGAGGTACCAGGGGGATGCCTTGACTTGTTCCGGGTCTCTCTCCTTCCTCACGAAGGAGAGATGTCAAGACCTGTCAAAAGACTTAGCGATACTAGCGTGAGCCCCAGGGCGAAGGGGTTGGGAGGGGACCGAGCTGCTTCAATCCTGGCTCCATATCCTGTCGACGCCACTTCCCACTGGTTTAACCGTCCGCACTGCAGGGATAAATCAAGCAGCGTGCTAACGCTTGGTTTCAATGCCTTAGTCCTGCCGTGACTCAGGGCTACGTTTGCCAGTTAACCTTCTCCGAACCCCTTGCCGTAGCTTGTAGTATGCGCGGCTGCAGCGTGAAGTCTTGGCCAAGGGACCCGGCGGGGCTCGGGCAGCAGCCAACGCCTTGGGTGGGGTAGGCGGAGCCCATTCCTGCGCCTGGCCCCGCTATTAGAGGAGAGAGGGGTTATCAGAGTGCTTGGCTATAGTTATGCTTATATAATTCTCCAGAAACCTTTCAAGGCAAATTCCCCTAATATGGATTGAGAGAACCTCACATTTACCCAGCGTTTAATGTCTGTTAGGCGTTTTACATGTGCTATCTTATTTACTCCTCGTAAAAATAATTATTATACCTATTTTAAGGATGAGGAAACTGAGGCCCTAAGATGTTCAGTAACTGGCGTAAGATTTCTCAGCTAATGAGTGGCCACGCTAGGATCCCGACTCAGGTGTTTGGCTGCAGAACCTGGTCTTGTAACCATTAGGCAATACTACCTTCTCACAAGAAAGTTCCCAGATTTTACTCTTTCTTAGGTTGCATCTTGAGGTTGTATGATCAGACAGGCTCTTAAACCCAAGCAAGAGGGACCTCTGCCCACCCTGACTCTCTTCTGACAGTGCCCCTTCCTACAGGGTCAAGGAGCTTGAAACCTCTTCCAGACCATGCCCCCAGTAGTCAGAATTCTGGAATCCGCTACCCAAATAGTACCAAACCCTCTTCTAGGATCTGCTTGAACCTCTGAACGCACCCCTGTGTGCAGGAATGGGTCTCTGTTGGAGTGTGGATGGTGCTAGGACCTATGGGCTGAGGCGTGCCCTCCCAGGCACTTTGGGCCCCGCCTAAGTCAGCTTTCCCTTCCCTGCCACTTCCAGCCTGGCCCTTGGAGGAGTCCAAGAATTCGTGATTCACACCTGACCATCCAGGTCTTGCAAAGAAGTATCTGTCAAGGTGGGAGGATAGATCATATTTTAACAGTGTGTTATCTTGATTTGTAACTGAAATACTTAAGAGTAATGCTATGTGTGCCTCTATCTGTCCTCCTGCCCACAAATGTTAGGTGTGGTTATGAGTATGATATAGAAGAAAATGCTTTGTCCTTATAGGCCAGGTGTCTAATCTCAAGTATTGGATATCAATTATTATCTGAGACCTTGGGCAAGCCCCTCAGGTGCTCCTGACCTTAGTTTCCCTATCTATAACGTGATGATAATAAAATTTGCCCCACCCACCTAGCTACCTGAGGAACCTTGGAAAGAATCTGATGACCAAATCCTTACTTTACATCAGAGCCAGTGAGCAGAATTAGAACCCTGGTGTCCTGGATGCCCTTTGCATGGTGCCAGCCTACGCTCAGAGGAAATAATTAACAGATAATGGATGGAAACATGCTTTTAAAGCTGCAGCACCCCATAAATTCATGACAATCACAACCCAGGTGTCTTGACAGCCCTATCTAGAAGAGACCACTCTCAGGACTACGGGTAGCCATGCAGATGGGTATTTTTGAATCTTGGTGGCCTCTCTGGTACCAAAGAGCTGCCACACTTTGAATACTTTCTATTAGGGATTCTTTGATAGCAATTTTTATTACACTCCGATGGTCTCCCTCAGAAAGACTTCCACTGGGGCTCTGGGATTCAAAATGAAGTAATGAATGAAATTGCTGATGCACAAATTTTTAAAGTTGATCACTTTTTCTGGTGAAATTTGTTACGTGTCTTTATGTACCTCACTTATGGTATGAATCATAATCCTGAGCCATATCCAATTATCTTGTACCATAATTATTTACATATCTGTACCTTGTCATCCTAAGCACCGTGTGAATTCCTTGTGGTCAGGGTCCGTACCTGGCTTATCTTTGGAGCCACCTCTGTCCCTCATAACACCTAGTAAGAGTGCCTACATAGGAGTACCTCAATTAATTATTTATGGGTATATGAATGACATTTTATCCCGTTTCCAAACTCTCTTTGTGGTAAAAGATATATTTATCTTTGGAGAGACATAACATTTCCTGGATCCTTAGAAAAATGTATATAATGTTTCAGTCTCCTTGAGTCTAAAAGATGCTGGGGTGATAAAGTCTACACTTGTATGGATGGAAACACTAAGTCAGTGCTGTCTGGGGGAAAAAATACCAAAGCACCCAGTGGATAAACCCTTTCTCTGAAGAAGACTTCAGACAAACATTTTTGCAGATGACATACAAAAGGCATTTCTAGAAAATAATCTGAAGTAAAAGCTAACAAGTTAAGGACTGCTTAATCTTTCATATTGACCATTACATAAACAATGGTCCCTGACAGTGCCCCTTTGCTTACACAGTGAGCTTTGCTTACACAGTGAGCTTCTGTGACACTGGTTTTGGGCCTTCAAAGAATTAGAGGGTTTGCTAGAACATGAATCTTTTAAGTCTTCCAGTAAATAAGTGCCCATCTGTCCTCTTCATTTATACAAAGTAGAGGTTTATTTCATCATGTTCATAGTTTTAGCTGGTTTGATCTATAGAAAAATAATTCTAAAATAATTATTCTAATTTTGAAAATATCAAGGGTAAGTTGAGAGTGACCATGTATCATTATTTTAAAGGGAAGCTGGTGTAAGACTAAGTGTGCCTTGCAGAGTTCTCAGTAAATATTTAAGTGCCTGAACATGTTATAACATAACCAGATATCCACTAGTAGGCTTAGGATGTTTTATTTTATCAGTGGTCTTTAAAAAATAATCTCCAGTAATGCCCCTAAAAATATTTCGTCAGTCAGCCAAACCATCATCATTTCATACTCTTCATATTGCACTTTGGGCAGCCAACTTGTAAGAACAATGGCTTGTACTACCTATAATGAGATTTTGTATCTTTATGTCTTAAAAATTCCTAAAGTCCTAGCATGGTAACTAAAGAGAGACAAAGGTGTGCCTAGTTTTCATAATTTTATTGTCTGCTCCTTATCACGTGTACTCTGATTGGTTCCTGTCTGCTCCTTATCACGTGTACTCTGATTGGTTCCTTTCTCCTTTTGAAATTACTTTTCAAAGGAAAATGTAGGAGAGTCTTAAATTTCAAATTAAATAACCCCTTAAAATCAGTCAAGCTTTTTACTAACTTTTTGACAGGCCCAAATAAAGAACCAGAAGAATCAAAATAGCTATTCTCAAGGCTATCATTTTAGTATTGAATAGTGATCTCAACATATATATTAATGTACTGTGTTATTTTTGATAATAAAAACCACTCATATCTCCATAAAGATGTTACCTTGGGCTGAAGTGTCACACACACCTAGGCAACTAGCTCACAACTACTCATTGGATTTGAGTTCTATCATAAATTCTTACTAATGGTTTGGCCTATTTTCATTCTTTTACCTGATTTTTTAAAAAGAAGAAAAATAAGATAAACAGCCTGACCTTCTGTATAAGATCTCATATTTGCCTGAGACCCTGATCTGTAGAGAAAGAACACAACTGGCTTAGAGCACCACTTTTATGTAATGAATGTATTCTCACTCAAGGGAAATTTTAAAGAGATTTCACTGATCCTGTTTTTCGTAGTTGAAGGCACAATTACACATCTTAGTCTTTTTAAGATTTGTCTCCTCAGACCCTCTGTTCCAGAGAAACAAATATATATATAGCAAGAATGGGAGAAATGTCTTAGCTCCATTAAAAAGAACTTTCCTCTCATAAAATTGTCACTATGTGCAGATGATAAGATACTATATATAGAAAACCCTGAAGACTCCACACAAAAATTACTAGAACTGATAAATGAATTCAGCAAGGTAGCAGGATACAAGATTAACATATAGAAAGCAGTTGCGTTTCTCTGCACCAACAATGACATATCAGAAATGAAATGAAAAAAAATACCTTTTAAAATTGCACCCAAAAAAACATTAATAAAGGAAACAGAAAATGATTCAAACAAATGGAAAAATATCCCATGCTCTTGGATTGGAAGAATTAATATTATTAAAATAGCCATACTACTCAAAGCACTCTACAGATTTAATGTGATCCCTATCAAATTACCCATGACATTTTTCACAGAACTAGAACAAATAATCCTAATTCATATGGAACCACAAAAGACCCAGAATTGCCAAAGCTATCCTGAAGAAAAAGGACAAAGCAGGAGGCATAACCCTCCCAGACTTCAGACAATATTACAAAGCTACAGTAGTCAAAACAGAGTGGTATTGGCACAAAAACAGACATATGTATCCATGGAACAGAATAGAGAGCCCAGAAATAAACCCATACAGTCAATTAATCTTCACTAAAGGAGGCAAGAATATACAATGGAAAAAAAGTCTCTTCAGCAAGTGGTGTTGGGAAAGTTGGACAGCTGCATGTAAATCAATGAAGTTAGAACACACCCTCTCACCATACACAAAAATAAACTCAAAATAGCTTAAAGACTTAAGATATGACACCATAAAACTCCTAGAAGAGATCACAGGCAAAACATTCTCGGGTATAAATCATACCAATGTTTTCTTAGGTCAGTCTCCCAAGGCAATAGAAATAAAAACAAAAACAAACAAATGGAACATAATCAAACTTACAAGCTTTTTTACAGCAAAGGAAGCCATAAACAAAATGAAAAGACAGCCTAGAGAATGAGAGAAAATATTTGCAAATGATGTGACTGACAAGGGCTTAATTTCCAAAATATACAATCAGCTCATACAACTCAACAACAAAAAAACAAACAACGCAATCAAAAAAATGGGCAGAAGACCTAAACAGACATTTTTCCAAAGAAGACAGATGGCCAATAGGCACAAGAAAGATGCTCAACATCACTAATTATCAGAGAAATGCAAACAAAACTACAATGAGGCACCACCTCACTTGGGTCAGAATGGCCATCATTAAAAAGTCTACAAGTAACAAATGCTGGAGAGGGTGTGGAGAAAAGGGAACTCTACTACAGTTTGTGGGAATGTAAGTTGGTGCAGCCACTGTCAAAAACAGTATGAAGGTTCCTCAGAAAACCAAAAACAGAATTATCATATGATCCAGCAATCCCATTCCCCGGCATATATCCAGTCAAAACTACAATTCAAAAAGATACATGGCCCTTCCCCTGGGAGCAAAGACTGCCACCATGTCCTGCCTGCCCTGTGCCACACAGAGTGGGCTGTCGCTCCAGGATCTTGCTTCACATGTGGGGTGCAGGTTCGATCCCTGGTCCTGGAGCTAAGATCCCACACGGCTTGCGGCCAAAAAACCAAAACATAAAAGAGAAGCAGAGGTGGAGGCAAGATTGCATACTAGGAGGACGTAGAATTTGCATCTCCTCACAACTAGGGCACCTACCAGGCACCAGTGGGGGACCACAGACACCTAAGGGGACAGGAAGAGCCGCAAGAAACTAGGTAGGATGAGGGGTGTGGGGGGAGTGAAGGGGGAGAAGTGGAGGCAGGATGGGACTGGTACCCTGAGGGGTGGCTGGGGGAGGGGAAGGATGCCCGAAGGGGGAAATTGGGGAACCATTGGGAAGGCAGAGGATCAAAAGGGAGTGTGGCCAGGTTTCCCCTGCCCACATGGGCCCCCGGGAAACTGCTGAGATCCCTGGCCTGATCCTCTGCCCACCTAGGCCCCCTCCAGCCTCATGGGTCCTGAGGGCGTGGGAGGGAGGGAAGGGACAGCAAAAGTAAAGGCTGGACCTCTGAGATAAGCACCCATGAGGGGTGGCTGGGGGAGGGGAGGAGTTCCTACACCCAGGGGGACCCACCCACGGTTAGGGGTCCAGCCGTGACGGGGGGAGACCCTGGGGGAGATGGTGGTGGAGGGACGTGGAGAAATGGAAGGGAACGGGGCCAGTGCTTTCCCTGTCCACGTGGGCACCGGGAAGCCTGTTGGGCTTCTGGGCCTAATCCACTGCCCTTGGAGCCTCCCTCCTGATGTGCAGAGGCCAAGCCAAACCCCTACACATCCCCATCCAGCACCCTACCTCTACACTTGGAGACCCCCTCCAACAAGCTGGGCCTGAACCCCACCCACACACCCTCACTCAGGGCACTACCTCGAAACTCCGGAACTCCACACTTCAGAGGCCCTCCTTGTGGCGTGTTGCCACTCCCCTTCTGCGAAGGTCCTAAGCAGAGGCTGTGCCCCACGCTTGAACATTGCCCTGCCTAGGCCCCGCCCAACACTCAAACATCCCCCCCCGCACCTGCCTAGGTCCCATGCCACCCTAAACCCCACCCCTGCCGAAGTTCCAACCCTGCCTAAACTCTGCACGCACAGCCAAAGTTTGTTTTTTTTTTATTTTTCCTCTTAGATTGGGGTTCTGTCTTACCTTGTTGATTCATTGTCATTGATTCTTTCATATTTTTATTTTTCCTAATAAATCTTCTATTTTTCTAATTTTATTTTATTCTTTATACTTTGTTATTGTTCTCACCTTTTGGCTTGTTCCCCCCCCACACTTTTTTTATTTTCTTTTTTCTGTTGCAGTTTTATTTTACCTTGTTGCAGTTGTTTCTATTATAGTTTCATTTTACCTAATATAATTTTTATCTTTCCAATTTTATTTTGCTTTTTATTATTACTCCTTTTCTCCTTTCTTTCTTCCTTTTTTTTTTTTTTTTTTTTTTTTTTCCTTCCCTGTTTTTTTTGGGATTTTTGTTCCCAGGACGGAGGATGGACACGAGCTCCTGTGGTGGAAGCTCTGAGTCCAAACTGCTGGACTAACAGAAAATATGAGACCCCAGGGAATATCAATCAGAGTGGGGTCTCCCGGAGGTCATCTCAGCACCAAGACCCAGCTCTATCCAACTGCCTGCAAACTCCAGTGCTGGACGTCTCAGGCCACACAACCAGCAAGACAGGAATACAGCACCATACATCAAAACAAAAATGAAATGACAAAAAAATATGTTACAGATGAAGGAGCAAGGTAAAAACCTACAAGACCAAATAAATGAAAATGAAATAGGTAACCTACTTGAAAAAGAATTCAGAGTAACGATAGTAAAGATGATCCAAAATCTTGGAAACAGAATGGAGAAAATACAAGAAACATTTAACAAGGATCTAGAAGAAATAAAGAGCAAACAGTGATAAACAACAGAATTACTGAAATTAAAAATACTCTAGGGCTTCCCTGGTGGCGCAGTGGTTGAGAATCCGCCTGCCGATGCAGGGGTCACGGGTTCGTGCCCCGGTCTGGGAAGATCCCACATGCCGCGGAGCGGCTGGGCCCGTAAGCCATGGCCAATGAGCCTGCGCGTCCGGAGCCTGTGCTCCGCAACGGGAGAGGCCACGACAGTCAGAGCCCCGCATACGGCAAAAAAAAAAAAAAAAAAAAATACTCTAGAAGGAATCAATAACAGAATAACTGAGGCAGAAGATCAGATAAGTGACCTGGAAGATAAAATGGTGGAAATAACTGCCAGGGAGCAGAATGAAGAAAAAAGAATGAAAAGAATTGAGGACAGTCTCAGAGACCTTTGGGACAACATTAAATGCACCAACATTCAAATTATAGGGGTCCCAGAAGAAAAAGAGAACAAGAAAGGGCCTGAGAAAATATGTGAAGAGATTATAGTCAAAAACTTCCCCAACATGGGAAAGGAAATAGTCAATCAAGTCCAGGAAGCACAGAGAGTATCGTACAGGATAAATGCAAAGAGAAACATGCATATTAATCAAACTATCAAAAATTAAATACAAACAAAAAATATTAAAAGCAGCAAGGGAAAAGCAATAAATAACATACAAGGGAATCCCCGTAAGGTTAACAGCTGATATTTCAGCAGAAACTCTGCAAGCCAGAAGGGAGTGGCAGGACATATTTAAAGTGATGAAAGGGAAAAACCTACAACCAAAATTATTCTAACCAAAGAGGATCTCATTCAGATTGCATGGAGAAATTAAAAGCTTTACAGATTAGTAAAAATTAAGAGAAGTCAGCACCACCAACCCAGCTTTACAACAAATGCTAAAGGAACTTCTCTAGGCAGGAAACAAAAGAGAAGGAAAAGACCAACAAAAACAAGCCCAAAACAATTACAAAATTGGTAATAGGAACATACATATCGATAATTACCTTAAATGTAAATGTATTAAATGCTCCAACCAAAAGACAGAGACTGGATGAATGGATACAAAAACAAGACCCATACATATGCTGTCTACAAGAGACCCACTTCAGACCTAGGAACACATACAGACTGAATGTGAGGGGATAGAAAAAGATATCCCATGCAAACGTAAATCAAATGGAAGCTGGAGTAGCAATTCTCATATCAGACAAAATAGACTTTAAAATAAAGACTATTACAAGAGACAAAGAAGGACACTACATAATGATCAAGGGATCAATCCAAGAAGAAGATATACCAGTTGTAAATATTTATGGACCCAACACAGAAGCACCTCAATACATAAGGCAAATGCTAATAGCCATAAAAGGGGAAATCAACAGTAACATGATAATAGTATGGGACTTTATCACCCCACTTTCACCAATAGACACATCATCCAAAATGAAAATAAATAAGGAAACACAAGCTTTAAATGACACATTAAACAAGATGGACTTAATTGATATTTATAGGACGTTCCATCCAAAAACAAAAGAATACACTTTCTTCTCAAGTGCCCGTGGATCATTCTCCAAGATAGACCATATCTTGGGGTCACCAATCAAGCCCTGGTAAACTTTAAAAAACTGAAATCATATCAAGTATCTTTTCTGACTACAACGCTATGAGACTAGGTATGAATTACAGGAAAATACTGTAGAAAAAACAGACACATGGATGGTAAACAATACACTGGCTAAATAACCAAGAGATCACTGAAGAAATCCAAGAGGAAATCAAAAAATACCTAGAAAAAAATGACAATGAAAACACGACGACCCAAAACCTATGGGACGCAGCAAAAGCAGTTCTAAGAGGGAAGTTTAAAGCAATACAACCCTACCTCAAGAAACAAGAAACATCTCAAATAAACAATGTAACCTTACACCCAAAGCAACTAGAGAAAGAAGAACAAAAAAACGCCAAAGTAGCAGAAGGAAAGAAATCATAAAGATCAGAGCAGAAATAAATGAAAAAGAAATGAAGGAAATGATAGCAAAGATCAATAAAACTAAAAGCTGCTTCTTTGAGAAGATAAACAAAATGGATAAGCCATTAGCCAGACTCACTGAGAAAAAAAGGGAGATGACTCAAACCAACAGAATTAGAAATGAAAAAGAAGTAACAAGTGACACTGCAGAAATACAAATGATCATGAGAGATTACTACAAGCAACTATATGCCAATAAAATGTACAACCTTGAAGAAATGGACAAATTCTTAGAAAAGCACAACCTTCCGAGACTGAACCAGGAAGAAATGGAAAATATGAACAGACTAATCACACACACTGAAATTGAAACTGTGATTAAAAATCTTCCAACAAACAAAAGCCCAGGACCAAATGGCTTCACAGGTGAATTCTATCAAACATTTAGAGAAGATCTAACACCTATCCTTCTCAAACTCTTTGAAAACACAGCAGAGGGAGGAACACTCCCAAACTCATTCTACAAGGCCACCATCACCCTGATACCAAAACCAGACAAAGTTGTCACACGAAAAGACAACTACAGGACAATAACTCTGATGAACATAGATGCAAAAATGCTCAACAAAATACTAGCAAAGAGAATCCAACAGCACATTAAAAGGATCATACACCATGATCAAGTGGGGTTTATCCCAGGAATGCAAGGATTCTTCAATATATGCTAATCAATCAATGTGATACATCATATTAACAAATTCAAGGAGAAAAACCATATGACCATCGCAATAGATGTAGAAAAAGCTTTCGACCAAATTCAACACCCATTTATGATAAAAACTCTCCAGAAAGTAGGTAGAGAGGGAGCCTACCTCAACATAAAAGAGGCCATATATGACAAACGGACAGCCAACATTGTTCTCAGTGGTGAAAAACTGAAACCATTTCTTCTAAGATCAGGAACAAGACATGGTTGCCCACTCTCACTGCTATTATTCAACACGGTTTTGGAAGTTTTAGCCACAGCAATCAGAGAAGAAAAAGAAATAAAAAGAATCCAAATCGGAAAAGAAGGAGTAAAGCTGCCAGTGTGTGCAAATGACATGATACTACACATAGAGAATCCTAAAGATGCTACCAGAAAACTACTAGAGCTAATCAATGAATTTGGTAGAGTAGTAGGATAGAGAATCCTAAAGATGCTACCAGAAAACTACTAGAGCTAATCAATGAATATGGTAGAGTAGTAGGAAAGTAGTAGTAGTAGTAGCAAAGTAGTAGTAGTAGTAGCAAAGTTAATGCATAGATATCTCTTGCATTCCTATACACTAATGATGAAAAATCTGAAAGAGAAATTAAGGAAATACTCCCATTTACCATTGCAACAAAAAGAATAAAATACCTGGGAATAAACCTACCTAAGGAGACAAAAGACCTGTATGCAGAAAACTATAAGACACTCATGAAAGAAATTAAAGATGATACAAACAGATGGAGAGACATACCATGTTCTTGGATTGGAAGAAGGAACACTGCAAAAATGACCATACTACCCAAAACAATCTACAGATTCAGTGCAATCCCTATCCAAGTACCAATGGCATTTTTCACAGAACTAGAACAAAAAATTACCCAATTTGTATGGAAACACAAAGATCCTGAATAGCCAAAGCAATCTTGAGATAGAAAAACGGAGCTGGAGGAATCAGGCTCCCTGACTTCAGACTACACTACAAAGCTACAGTAATCAAGACAGTATGGTACTGGCACAAAAACAGAAATATAGATCCATGGAACAGGATAGAAAGCCCAGAGATAAACCCACGCACATATGGTCATCTTATCTTTGATAAAGGAGGCAAGAGTATAAAATGGAGAAAAGACAGCCTCTTCAATAAGTGGTGCTGGGAAAACTGGACAGCTACATGTAAAAGAATGAAATTAGAACACTCCCTAACACCATACACAAAAATAAACTCAAAATGGATTAAAGATCTAAATGTAAGTACAGACACTATCAAACTCTTAGAGGAAAACATAGGCAGAACACTCTATGACATAAATCACAGCAAGATCCTTTTTGACCCACCTCCTAGAGAAATGGAAATAAAAACAAAAATAAATAAATGGGACCTAATGAAACGTCAAAGCTTTGGCACAGCAAAGGAAACTATAACCAAGACAAAAAGACACCCTCGGAATAGGAGAAAATATTTGCTAACGAAGCAACTGACGAAGGATTAATCTCCAAAATATACAAGCAGCTCATGCAGCTCAATATCGAAAAAACAAACAACCCAATCCAAAAATGGGCAGAAGACCTAAATAGATATTTCTCCAAAGAAGATATACAGATTGCCAACAAATACATGAAAGGATGCTCAACATCACTAATCATCAGAGAAATGCAAATCAAAACTACAATGAGGTGTCACCTCACACCGGTCAGAATGGCCATCATCAAAAAATCTTCAAACAATAAATGCTGGAGAGGGTGTGGAGAAAAGGGAACCCTCTTGCATTGTTGGTAGGAATGTAAATTAATACAGCCACTATGGAGAACAGTATGGATGTTCCTTAAAAAAGTAAAAATAGAACTACCACAAGACCCAGCAATCCCACTACTAGGCATATACCCTGAGAAAACCATAATTCAAAAAGAGCCATGTTCCACAATATTCATTGCAGCACTATTTACAATAGCCCGGACATGGAAACAAGCTAAGTGTCCATCGACAGATGAATGGATAAATAAGATGTGGCACATATATACAGTGGAATTTTTCTCAGCCATAAAAAGAAATGAAATTGAGTTATTTGTAGGGAGGTGGATGGACCTAGAGTCTGTCATACAGAGTGAAGTAAGTCAGAAAGAGAAAAACAAATACCGTATGCTAACACATATATATGGAATCTAAAAAAAAGAAAAATGGTTCTGATGAACCTAATGGCAGGACAGGAATAAAGACACAGATATAGAGAATGGACTTGAGGTTATGGAGAGGCAGAAGTGTAAGCTGGGATGAAGTGAGAGAGTGGCATTGATATATATACACTACCAAATGTAAAATAGATAGCTAGTGGGAAAGAGCTGCATAGCATAGGGAGATCAGCTCGGTGCTTTTCGACCACCTAGAGGGGTGGGATAAGGAGGGTAGAAGGGAGACAGAAGAGGGAGGGGATATGGGGATATACTTATGCATATAGCTGATTCACTTTGTTATACAGCAGGAGCTAACACACACTTGAAAGCAATTATACTCTGATAAAAATGTTAAAAAAAAAAAAAGAGAGAAGTAATTTTGTAACAAATTCACTAAAGACTTAAAAAAATACATGCATCCCTATGTTCAAAGAAGCACTATTCACAATACCCAAGACATGGAAACAACCTAAATATCCATCAAGAGATGAATGTATAAAGAAGATGTGGTACATATATACAATAAAATACTACCCAGCCATAAAGAAGAAAATAATGCCATTTGCAGCAACATGGATTCAACAAGAGATTATCATACTAAGTGAAGTTAAGTCAGAAAGAGGAAGAGAAATACTATATGATATCACTTATATGTGGAATCTAAACTATGACACACACAAGAAAATAAGTAAATAAAATAAAATAAAATATGACACAAATGAACCTATCTATGAAATAGAATCAGAATCAGGGACATAGAGCACAGACTGGTGGTTGCTAAAGGGGAGGGATTAGTGGGAGGTTGGGGTCAGCAGATGTAAGCTTTTATATAGAGAATGGCTAAACAACAAGGTCCTACTGATAGCACAGAGAACTATATTCAATATGATAAACCATAATGGAAAAGAATATATTAAAAAAGAATATATATATAACTGAATCAGTTTGCTGTACAGCAGTAGGTAGCACAACATTGTAAATCAACTAAGCTTCAATAAGAAAATAATAAAATTTAAAAAAAAAAAAGAACTTTCCTTTCACTTGCTTTTTTGTCACCAACCACCAGATTAAAGGAGTCCCCCTTTCTCTTGGACAGACAAAAATCCACCACTTCCCCTGATGCGGGGGAAAGCCAACCACTCCTTCTGCAGCAGTGGCTCCAAGAAGTGCTTTAGACTTTGTGGTTTTGATGGAAACAATGAGAGTCTATATTGAGGGAAAGGAAGTTTCCTTTGTAAATTATTGTCAGCAATCAGGTTTTGTTTAAGGAATCTGCCAAAGAGGTTTCTATTTTGCTTGCAGTTACAGTATCTTGTGATGGGGAATTAGAAAAAAGGATTTGTGGTGGTGTCTTAGGAAGATAACACTCAGAACTACAGAATTCAGTCTATTCAAATAATTTTATGATGATTATATCCAGTTCTGTCATGGAAATTTGTAACTCTTCTGAAGTTTCTTCTTTATTTGTTTTAAAACTTACATATAAAAGAAAGATTACTGGCCTATTATTCAACTATTGTAATGTGAACATATTACCCCTAAAGTATAAAACCAAATTCTTTCTTTTAAGGAGTTATGTCCTTTAAAAAACATAATTGCCTTGTAGAATATAATTGTATGAAATTAAAAAGGAATGATCCTGGGGAACTGATCAAACATTTCTGTGTTTCATATAAGCTAAATATTCTAAACAAGCAGTTGGCAAACTTCTTTTATTAAGGGTCACATAGTAAATATTTCAGATTTTGCAGGCTGTACATCTCCATTGCAACTACTCAATTCTGCCCCTGTGGCATGAAAGCAGCCATAGACAATATGTAAATAAATGGGCATGGCTGTGTTCCAATAACACTTTCTTTACAGAAACAGGTGGTGGGCTGCATCTGGCCTACAGGCTCATGGTTTGCCAATCTCTAAACTATGTATTAAGAAAAGATCCTCATTTGTTGCTGGAGGCCAAAAGTTCTTATAATCAAAATGAACTACTAATCTGTCATTGGATATAGCCATAAGTCTTGGCCTTAATCTGTATAGTAAAATACTACTCGAATAGTAAATATATATCAATAGATATGACACAATTCTACATAATTTATGAAAAATTCAGATTTATATTTTTACACATGTACTGTAAAATTTGTTCTCAATAGTTAAAGTATCACCCATTTTTTGTTGGACTTCTCAACTTTTTCTTATTGATTTGTAATTGTTGATTATGTACTATGGTTATGTTATACAATAAGGATATTATCCTCTGTTAATCATGTACTATGCAAATAATTATTAGTTTATTATTCATCTTTGTTTATGCTTTTTTTCATTAATATTTCTATTTGAACTTATTGATCTTCTTCTTTTCGGGTTTTCTTTCTGAATTTCATGTCACAAACAGAAAGGTGTCTCACCCTCTAGGATATTTTATATAACTAGTGTTTTCTTCTAGCATTTTTAACGTTTTCTTTTTTATGGTTACATTTGGCTTGCTTTTCAACTGAAAAATAATTCAGTAAATTATTCAGTAATAATTTAGTGTCAGTAAAGATGGAGAGATTGAAATCCAAGCAAAAGGATGTCTATTGAATAGCAGTTTCTGAGGAGAGGGCAGAGGAGGTGTCTGAAAACTCTGGTGGGAAGGCTGGGGAAGCCTCTTTCCTCTCACACAGGAAAGGAGAAGAGCCAAGAGACCGAAAAACTGGAACTGAGAAGGTAAAAATATGAGAGAGTTCAAGCTGCAAATAACCTTCTCTCTGTAAATAAAAATGGCAAGGCACCTGCTGAAGGAAGGGAGGCCAGGTGTGGGTCTGGGAATAGAAGTAGAAATGAAGCTGTTTCTAACAGTGACTGTGCAGCATGAAGCTGCTAAGCTGCTAAATGTGGGTTACATAAGTTTGTGAAGATGCCAGTTCAGCTTTTTTTTCTTTTTCATTAAGAAGGATATTGATAATTCCTCTCAAGACTGTCCAACCAGATTCTGTTAAAATTTCTGAAGGCTTTTTCTCAATACATACAAATAAATAATTATAAAATTACCGAACGTAAAATAGCTAGCTAGTGGGAAGCAGCCACATAGCACAGGGAGATCAGCTCGGTGGTTTGTGACCACCTAGAGGGGTGGGATAGGGAGGGTGGGAGACGCAAGAAGGAAGAGATATGGGAACATATGTATATGTATAACTGATTCACCTTGTGATACAGCAGAAACTAACACACCATCGTAAAGCAATTATACTCCAATAAAGATGTTAAAAAAATAAATAAAACAACAATAAAATTAACTCCACATCTCCTACAGGCCCATACCCTTAGTGAAAATACACACACAAACCTGTGACTTATGTGATTAAAAATTCCATTACTAATGGGAAATTAAATGAACTCAATGAAACTCTATTACCTATGTAGTCTCTTGAGTTTCTCTTTCTATTTCATGCTAAATTACAATAAAACCTTGGGTACCTAACCTCAGAGAATCATTTTGAGTCATTTTGAGTAGTTGAATATTTGTCTAGAAAATGTTGCTGTTGTACAGGGTATCGTGTCACCGTAAGAAAAATATTTATATTCTTTTCATTAGATAAGTAGTCTCTGTTTACTGTAATAAATTTAAAATGTATGAAGAAGCAAAAAGAATAAAATAAAAATAACAAATTACCTCCAAACAAAAAACTTAACATTTTGGTTAATGTCTTGTCTTTTTATCATAGAATTATTTGAAAACTAGAAACCTGATTCTAGTTTTCTCACGACTATTTTAACGTACAGCTTAATGTAGGCCTCAGGTATTCTATAATGTACTGATCAAATAGGACAGCTATCTTAAGGACTTATTTATCAAAGAATTTTCCTCTCATTTAATGGATTTTGATGGGACTATTTGTACCAAGTATGCTAATGTTGCCCAGGAAGAGGTTTTCCTGACAGAGTCCCCAATGACACCCTGGTCTGGGGTTGTTTGCCTGTTTGTTCTGAAGGTGGGATGAAGCATGTTCAAAGTCATGACCTCTGGGGCAGCAGGACAGAGCGGCGCTGGCCTGCATAATTAACTAGGGAATCAAGGGCTTCAGCTGCATTCTCCCAAATGGTTTTGTCCCTCTCCAGAAATGATCTTCCTTTTTGTGGCCAACAGTGCCCTTTGATGTGTCAGCACCATTCAAAGCCAGGCTGTGACTTCTGCATCATTAACACATTTGTGCTTCCTTTGTCACTTTGAACCCAGCCTTCCATCTCTTTTGCCCTAAGTTTTTTTCCTGAGGCGTAAAAGAAATCTGCCCCTCACTCTTTCCAAAGTGTGTCCTAGCATGTTTGGGAAATGACTTATTCTCAAGGCTGCAAATTCCTTAACAGAAAAAAAAAAAAAAATGATAATTTTGCTGACTTGGTTTCGGTCTGAGATTTTCTCTAACCTGTTCTCAGTACTTGATTTGAATAGAATACCAGGCATAAGCAATATTTAAAAGTGTATATTCATTGTAACAATGAAATGGAAATTCCTGAATATTACATGCCTAACAAATCTTTCTCATTAAATCCCGTATGTAGTAAAATTTCCTGTCTTGAATAACACGCTTTCTATAGGCTGACCCAGGGAGTCAATATTCGGTGGCTGGGAGATAGAAATAATGTTCACAGATACCACAGCATTTCCTCTGGGTGAGCTGAATAATTGTGTAAAAACAGAATATCTTGTTATTCTGAGGTAAAGCCTGTGTCCTGAAAAGACCCTTCATTAAATGTAAATAAAAATGATAGGAGGAGGTTGGGTGTGACAGGAGAGGCTGTCTTTGATTTTCCAAGCACATTTGTACAACATAAGCAACAGGTAACATTCTCAGATGCTTTAGAACCGTGCCATGTAATTTCCCAAATATTAAACTATCAGCCTATTCTTGTTCTGTTCAATTCAAATAAACTTTTATCAGTGTATACAGCTACAAATTAAATTAGGCCAACTTTATATGACTTTTAGGTATCAAGAATTACAGCTTGAGCCTAATTCATTCTAAGATGCAGGCAAGCCAGGAAGGATGGCCCAGGACAAGTAAATCAGGCCAGTAAATGCACTATTCTGTACGGGACCAAGTTACCACTGGAGAAGTAAGAGGAGGCATGGTTGAGGATCATACATGTGATTCAAGGACAGCAAAAATCACCAGACAGAAAGGGAGATGTAGCGTCTATCAACGTAGCATCTACCTCTTCCGTTACCCTTGGGACTGCCCCAATGAGAGTACCTAGAGGAGCAGTCTCTGGGCCACTGAGCTGCAGGGTGGCAGCAGCATTTGGGCCCACAGCTTCTGTAACATTTGATGCCAAGGCCAGCAGCTGTGTTGGCTGCAGCAGCCTCAGAGAGTCTGTGGTAGACCTCCACAGCAGCACGTAACCTCTTCAGCAGACACCAGCAGAATAATAGTCACTTTGGGCACTCACTGGAAGCTGCAGCCAACACCTCAATATAATGAGCTGACACAGGAGCAAAATGAATGGTCCAACCCATAGAGCAGTGAAGGAGACTGATCGGAGAAAGGGCAGGGGAGACACCCCTAACGGGTCCCAGGGCTATTTGTGAGGCATTAAGGAGGTTTGGACTTCCTGCACTGTTGTTAGAGACTAAGTCAAAATATTACTAACAAGATAAATGCTTGTGTTGTCTTACTTTTCAGCTAGGTATGTAGAAATTTAGGTTACATGGAAATTGTTTAGAAGTAAGTTTTCCTAACGAGCCACAAAATTTTTCTATCACACCCTCTTTCCCTCAGGATTTGCTGACTTTATTTGTAATATCTTCTCATGTTGCCTTACCCTAAAAGAATTAGGAATACTTAAGGCTGCATTTAACTGGAAACCCAATTAAAGGGTGGTGGGACTAAACAAATAAAGGTTTATTTCTTACTTAAGAAGTCTGAAATTGGAGTTCTTCTGGCCTTGGTTCAATAGCTCAGTGAAGAGAAATGCAGTCCCAGAAGTCAAGTCCGTTTTTGAGGCAGGAAGGAGGCAGGAATGGGAGGGTGGGTCACGGATGCACCAGGAGGATTTTATGTTCTATCAAGAGACAAAAGCTCCAGGAGGCTTCCAGTTAAATTTCCTTGGCCAGTACTGCATTGAATGTCCTTCTAGCCGCAAAAGAGGCTGGGAAAATGCATAACCGACTTATCTACCTTTTATAGTGGAGGGAGACAAGGGAGAAATAAATGAAGAATGGCGTTAGGTAAGCCAGCCTATAGTGTCTACCCCAAACACCGAAATACCCTTTAGAAACTCAGAATTTTTCAGGCAATTGAAATTACACATAATTTTTTCATTCCTGTTCAATAAATACTGGGTAAGAGATAAATCCAATATCTTACTTTTTCATTGAAAATCACATTTAAAAAGCTTTAACAGTCTTCAAGTTTGGTTATGTATATGATATAAAGTTATAGTTAACCCAACATTTTTTACACAAAAAATCTGCAAAAACATTATTTTTTACACTTATTGATTCCTGATGTCGTAAAGTCATATGAAGTAGAAAGAGCACTGGATTTTTAGTCTGACAGACTTACTTTCAAATCTTGGCTCAGTCACCTTCTAGCTGTACGAGCGGACAATTTATTTAATTTCTGAGGTAGCCAGTCTCCAAGATGGCTCCCACCATTCCAACATCCTGTCATTCACAGCCTTGAACAGTCCCTCCCATAGTGCATCAGGGTTGGTTTATATGACCAAGAGACCAGAAGTGATGGTATGTTGCTTCCAAGATTAAGTTATAAAAGATTGCATCTTCAGTCTGGGGCTCTCTCTCTCTGAACTTCTCACTCTGGGAGAAGCCAGCTGCCTATCTTCAGGACAGCCAGGGAACCCTGTGGAGTTCCTGGGAACTGTGCTTGGGAACTGAGGTCCTTACTCCAACAGCTGTAACAGGACTACAGGTAACCAAGAAGGAGAACTTGGAAGTTCTGCCGTAGTTGCAAAAGCCTGAGGGCTCTGAAATACTGGTTTCCAGAGAGCAGAAATTTTCCTGTAGTATTAGTTACAGGTCTCGGGCTCTCACACTGTAATTGTCCATAAGCCCAGCCTCCGAACTGGTCTCTCTGCTTCCAGTCTTGCTCTCTCCCATATACCAACTAATCCTGCATAATCTAGCAGATAGAGCTCATTAAAAATACCACTGAGAAAATGAACGAATCACAACATGATGACTCTTAAACACATAACACTGAGGGAAAAAAGCCAGACACAACAGAATACAGATTGTATAAATCTATTTCTATAATGTTCATAATAGACAAAATTTAACTACTTTGTTCACGCATGTGTAAATAGGGAATAAACTGTAAAGAAAATAAAAAATAATGGTTTGCCCTAGCGGGGAGAACTGCACATTTGGATGTGTTGCAGAATGATGGTTTGGGCAGGAAAGGCTGCATAAATTGTGCGGCTCAATGCCAAATACAAACGCAGGGTCCCTTGTTCAAAATTTATTAAGAATTTCAAGATACAACAGTAGAGCATTAAACCAAGCGAGGACCGTGCCCATTGCCAGGGTTTGTGCCACTGCCCAGGTGCACCTTCAGGAAGCCAGCCCGGATTTGAGAATTTCTGCAATTCTGCTAATGCTTGCTTGCTTTATTTATTTATTTATACATGGTAGGAAGAGAGTCATACAGGTATTTGTTTCAGAAAAACCCTGAAATCAAACATTTATGATGTATGTGCTTTTCTGTAAATTTATACTATCTTACAGCTTTTTAAAAATGTGTAAAATAAAAACAAATTGGAACTGATCAGAGCACTTCCTGCTCAAAAACCTCTATGAGATGGCTTCCCATGGATGAAAATGCCAGTGGCTGGATGCTTTCTCCTGTATCTTCATTTGTTGCAGGCCCAGCTCAAGTGCCAGCTCATCTAGGAAACATCCCAGATTTCCTCCATCAAAATTAACCAATTCCTTCCCTTTGCTCCCTTCACACTTTCTCCCTGTATTACAGCACTTCCCTGCCTCAAATCAGAGATCTTTGAGATTTTTTTTTTCCTGATGAACATGAAAACTTCAGGAAATATTCCAGTTTTATTCATCTTTATATTTGGGAACCTTTAGGGCATTAGATAAGTGATGCTGAATTTAATTAAAGTTATATCCAAAGATTATCTTAATGTATTATAAAATCTAAAACACTCAAAATACCTACACAATGCAAGTCCTTAAACTATGCAATGATACAGAGTAGCAAAGGTAAAAGTTCTGCAAACTAAGGTATGTTTATTCACTTGGTAAAGATCTGAATTAGGTACCAAGTATTTCATGATATCATTCAACATTTTCTGCTTCACATCTGAGATGAATCTCATAGCCATCTTTCTTAAGACTGTTTTAACATCATGAATTTAATATATTGTGAGGTACTTTTTATGTAACCAAAACCCGAGATACCATTTTTACCAGAAACACATTTTAAAACATTATTGCCCACTCTTTTCCTTGATTTTTTTTTTTTCTGTTCCTGGCATATTTTAGTTCTCACTAACACTTCTGGTTCTTTTGATAAACATGTGAATGTGACTTGGACATTTTCTTACAACAGACAGATGGGTGTGTTCTCTGAGTATTATTTCTAAAATGAAGAAAATGTTCCCCTTTGCCAGCATCTGGGTAAGATTTGAAGGTCTGCTGCAGATTTAAAATGTAGACAGAAGTAATCATGTCTCTCCCACATAAGGTGACTCTGCAAGTAATTTTTTTCTATTTTTTTTTATGCCAAGCTTTGAAATCACAAATGGAGTATGGGTTCAGAAAAAAACACTGTATAAAACAGTATTTGGACATTTCTTTTCATCATTCATTTTTATGGATGTTCTCCAATCATGCTACCAGATGGCCAGTTTACAAGTCTGTGGTAACATAAAAGTCTTTTATATAGAAGTAAAACACTGACGAATAGACTTCTAAATGTATATACAAATAAGTATATTTTATTCACCGTTACACATAATTTCATTGTACAATGTCTACCCAGAAGAATTAGAATATTTGGCTGGTAAACATATGGTTACATACTCAACGACACAGATGTACAGTAAAAACACTGAACGAAAAATGTCTACCATTTCTACAGGATAATTCATGTAAATCGCCACGAAGATATGAAATGATTCTCCTCCTCCTCTGTCAAGTAATCATACATAAGTGAGAAAAAAAATCAACCTGTCATTCTTTGCCAGAGACAATGACAGTAAGAGGATGTGAAATTTCATTGAAGGATTGTTTATGCCATCCCTTTTATAACATTTATCACCTCATGACCGGAGATCAATGCCACTAATGCAATGAGACATATTTTTAAAGGATTTTTGCTTAAGTATTTCATTCCTTAATAAACCTCAATTTACAGCATAGGGTTTTGGGGCTCTCACTGCTTCAGAGTTTTTTGTTTGTTGTTTCCTCTGCCTGGAGTGTTCTTTTTCCAGCTCTCTCCACAGCTGGTTTCCCCTCATCCACTAAGCTGTCACCTCTTCAGAGAAGCCCTACCAAGCTCTACCTAAGTTAACCGTACTCTCTTCTCCCTAAATCACACAGCCAGGAGTTAATGCAAAGGACATGTTTTACCTCATTTAGGCTCCTGTAACAAAATGCCACCGACTGGGTGGCTTATAAACAGCTGAAATTTACTTTTTCACAGATTTGGAGGCTAGGAGCCCAGGATCAGGGTGCCAGCATGGTCAAATTCTGGAGAAGAACCTCTTCCAGGTTGCAGACTGTTAACTTCTCATTGTGTCCTCATATGATGGAATGAGCTAGGGAGCTCTGTGGGGTCTCTTTTACAAGGAACTAATGCCATTCATGAGGGCTCCACCCTCAGCACCGAAGCATCTCCCAAAGGTCCCACTTCCTAATACTTTCACACTGGGCATTAGTATTTCTACACATGAATTTGGGTGGGGACACAAACATTCAGACCATAGTGGGGCTTGTCTACCGGCCAAATCTGACCTTCTATTTTTTTTTATTTTTATTTTTTGGTACAGCCCATGAGCTGAGAATGGTTTTAACTTTTTAATGGTTAAAATAAATAATGTGACATGAAAATTATGAGAAATTCAAATTTTAGTGTCTATAAATAAAGTTTTATTGGAACACAGTAAGCTATTCATGTATATGGGATGTACGACTATGTTCAGGCTACAAGGACAACAGGATGAAGTGCTCGTCACAGAGACCAGATAGCCTATACACTGTCTATGTGGCCCTTCACAGGAAAAGTTTGTTACCCCCTGACATAGGCTATTTCAGCAACCACCTTATTTCATTTCACTTACCAAATCCATGACCATGTTTTTTTTTAAATTAATTCACCTGTTTATTTATAATTCTAATGAGGATTGAGATATTATCTTTCTCTCCTGTGCTCAGATCAGAAAGTACATGGATTTACTAAGAGGAACATAATAAGTATTTGTTGAATGATTTGAATGCTTATAAAAAAATAATGGGACTACAGCCTCTGGGATGAAGCCCCTTACCTTATTTCCATATCACTTTGTATAGATGAGGCAGAATAGAGGAAACTCATTTCTTATTATAATTGAAAAAAGCCATTTACAAGATTTTAGATCCTGCACAGAAAGGCACATTTATAGACAATCAGCAGCACTATTTATGGACATTAATTTTTCCTTGAGCTCTCTAATTTCTGGATGGTTTCCAGAGTATGACGAATGCTAAGCCCATGTAGACGTTGGATGATTCCACTGTGGTTTCACTTCTAGATCCGATGCAAGCTCCCAGGGAGGAGTGGAGCTCTCCTCAGGTTCCATGCCCAAGAAAATGTCTTCCCCTCTAGCAATGCCTTTCATTGATTACTATACCCTTTTGCTCCTTGGAGGCCTGACTCCCACACCCTCTATTACTTGGAGCTGATCTATTTTCCAGCAATGTCAGAGGTCTTGAGTTCTCACCTACTAGCAATTTAACCCTAAAAATTAGCTACAGTCAGTAGTACATATATGTGTCTTTTAAGATCCAGGAGATTTCCCACACGGATCTGAGTCTCCAGAGCCCTGTTTCTCCCAGCTTTAAATGGGCTTTGAGCTTTCACATGCCCTAATCAAAGTGTGCTCAAGTGCCCTTGCATGCCCCATGCTTAGACTGCACACTGACCTGCCCCTTATTTTGCTATAGAGTCCAGAGAGAAGAGAGACCTTGATGCCAAGGAAACTTGCTGTTTTGGAATCACAGAACAGTCTCAGCAACACAGCTGGGATCCACTATTTTGTGAATGGATAAAGAAGATGTGGTACATATATACAGTGGAATACTACTCAGCCATAAAAAAGAATGAAATAATGCCATTTGCAGCAACATGGACGGACCTAGAGATTATCACACTAAGTGAAGTAAGCCAGACAAAGAAAGACAAATACCACATGATATCACTTATATGTGGAATCTAAAGTATGCCACAAATAAACTTATCTATGAAACAGAAACAGACTCACAGAAAACAGACTCATAGAAAACAAACCTATGGTTACCAAAAGGGAAAGGGGATGGGGAGGGATAAATTAGGAGTATGGCACTAACAGATACAGACCACTATATATAAAACAGATAAACAACAAGGATTTACTGTATAGCACTGGGAACCATATTCAGTATCTAATAATAACCTATAAGGAAAAAGAGTCTGAAGCTGTACACCTGAAACTAGCACAATTTGTAAATCAACTATAGTTAAATTAAAATAAAATTAGGGACTTCTCTGGCGGTCCAGTGGTTGAGACTCCGCCTTCCAGTGCAGGGGGTGTAGGTTCGATCCCTGGTCAGGGAGCTAAGATCCCACATGCCTCGAGGCCATAAAACCAAAACATAAAACAGAAGCAATATTGTAACAAATTCAATAAAGACCTTAAAAATGGTTCAAATAAAAAAAACAAAAAAAATTTTTTTTTTAACTTTTAGATTAAGATTAGAGACCAAAAGACTGGAATTCTAATTCAGGTTCTTCCACTAACTTGCTGTACGACTTAAGCAAGTCACTCTCCTTTTTTGGGCCTTCATGTTTCTCATCTATAAATTTAGGGGAATTGAATGCAGTGAGTTTGAAGGTTGCTTCTGCTTTAAAATGCTTTATCTCCTCTCTCTCTCATCTGATTTCCCAAGTATCTGCTCTCATAGAATGCGGCCTCAGTTAGAGGGATCATAAGGATATAAAGAGAAGAAGATGACACTGCTTCCTCCCCTATTTTCTTCCCATTGCTCTGTATTGTGATGGGATTTATTTCAAGAAAAGTAAATATAAGAAAGGATAAGTAGAGGATTGGATAAGCAGAGACATAACATTTAACTATGGCATCATTGTGAAACTGTTGTATTTGCTCAACAGAAGATTCATGAACATGACCTGAAAGCTATTGATAAAGGACTGAGTCAGACTAGGATTACCTCACAACATTGCAATCTTACTTGTTTATAGCCACACGAACTGCTGACCTGACAGAACATGTTGGGGTTTTCCTCCCCACCAGCTTCCGCCTCAGTGATGCTTGATCATGCTTTCCCTAACCGTTTCAGTTTCTGTAACACAGACCTTGCGCTGTGTGTCATAGGGAATGGGCAGGGCAGTTTCACCAGACTTCTTTGCAAGAGTCCCCTTTAATGAACTTCATACGCTGTATCCTTGGGGCAACATTCTCACAAGTTATGACATGGTATCAAAAGGTTATGCCACCTTGTGTGCATACCTTCACTCTCTTGCAGCTCCATGTATACTAGTGCCATCACCACCAGAAGGAGGGCACTATTTTGGCCTTGGTGAAGTCTAAGGCTTACAAAGGGAAAGCTATGCACTCAAGGGTTCTCAAGAGAGCCCAAAGGCACATAATAGGTATACACTGGCTCAGGAAAGGGGTCATGCTTCAGAAGGGAAGTTGTACTGATTGCTCCTATCGGTTATTACCTGGTCCACTCAATCCCCACACCCGCTGGCATTTGGTTAGATGTCAGGGTCTCCGAAGTTCTTTCTAAATGTGTTTAGTCCCTGCTTTCTCCATCACTTTCTGTTTGTGTTAGGATCTGTCCTCAAAAGATTTTCCTTTTAAGAAGAGTTTCTTGGCTTTATCTATATTTCCTTTCTCCCCTTCAGCACCTTCTGTACACTGTTTTTTGCATGTAACTTTTACCTCCATTTTCTTGCTATCTATGTCATATCAAATCTCATCACTCTTCTGTTAGTTCCATGATCATACAAGAGAATCCCTTTACAATACTGGTGTAAATATTACAGTCAAATTCAACCCATGGCAATTGGGTAGGGAGTGCTTTTCATGGACATTTGGAGGCTGGGTAGTAATTACATAGGTGACTACTAGGAGAGAAGCTGTCTAATGGAGCTATAAACCTTAATCACCAAGTTGAAGAAATAGAATAATTTCCCCCTCTTCTATATATGCACAGGCTCTGGATGGTCATGTTTAGCCTTTGTGACATTTTCTCTCTTTTAAGATTGTTCCTGAAGATGTTCATTTAACCTAGCTGTTCAACCTAGTTTAATGAGTTGTTCATTGAGCTTAGTTTTAATTTAAAAAGGGGAAATTATCAGATTGATTTACCTGCAAACGCTTACTGCCTTAAAATTGGCTTTGGATACTCAAGACATTAAAAAATCTAATAGATTAGAATTCTAATATTACATTGCTCTACAGCATCAATTTGATCTGCAGTATTTCTAGAACATTCCAAGAACAAACTCTGAAGTTAGAGAGTTCTGCTGTGTGAAACAATTAGAAAGAATTGTCTGCTTTAATTTTTTTTTTTTAATTTAGGGGTAAGTTTTCTACTGAAAAAGCAGAACTTAGGAGAAATGTTAACACTGTAAAAAGGAAAGCAGTACAAAGGAAAAACTGTTCAGAAAATATTTCCCTTAACTGCTTATACGAAGATGTTAATAGTCTGCTAGAATACTCTGATCCATAGATATTCAATATGAACATCAATTAAACCATCACAATGAAGTGCTGATCGTTGTATTTATTTACTGGCTTAGAAGAAAGGGGCCCAAATCCTCCTCATTAGGATAGCTTTGTCTGAGGGACTTCTAAACGGTTTCTGGCATCAGTCAACCCAGCTTCAGCTAGCAGATTAGCCAGAAAACAGTTTCTAGTAGTACTTTCAAGTAGTATATCCCACATTGAAAGGTAAAGCTTGCTTTGACAACAGACATAGGAAGACAATTCTGAGAACACAACATGCTGAAAGGTTCGTCACACCAATACAATACAGCAGCACTTAACACTGATCCTATGATGAACGAAAATCTGTTCATTAAGCAAGTGTTGACCAATGAGTGAACTGGCTCATTGAGACTGGTGAACTCTATAGTTCCTTGAATCATTATCCCTTCAGTAGATCTTCAACTTCTCTGCCTCCCTAATCCACGTTTATCAGCTATTACTTTCCCAAACAGGCTCTTCCCTCACGTTCCTCTCGAGTATACCTGATTTTCTGCCATGTCTACCACCAGGCCCAATTCTTCTCTCCTGGGATTTTATTACAGCACCTGAGAGATAGATGATAACTATAGGATAAAGGGGTGGGGAGGCAGCTAATTGGACATTAAAATCAGAGATAGATATACAGCAAAAAAAAAAAGTTAGAAAGACAATTTTAAGACATTCATTTTTCTACTTCAGGTAGAATCCACATAGTATGGTCAGGCTTATCATTTATAGGAAAATTTCCATTAATGAATCTATTCCATAATAGGATCAGGACTCAAATGAGGTTAAAGCATTTTCCTAGGTAAGATCAAGATGAGCCAACTAAAATATGATCAACTCAGCCAGAGAAACAGAGTTCAGAATAGAGGTTCGCATTGGCGAATGGGATTGCCTGCGGGAAGCATGAGGAAAACTTCTGAGTGCTGGACATGTTCAATATCTCAGATCTGGGTGATGGTTACATGGGTATATACTGTCAACCTAAATAAAGAGGTAATCTGAGGCAAGCTCAAATTACCAGAAATTGAGTTTATTCAGGAATAGCAGAGGAACTGCAATTCAGGAAATGAGGCTGGACCAACTTACCGGTGAATCCCTTGAGGGTTTGGGGTGGGGATAGGGGCTGTATTTGTGGGCAAGGAGTGCAAAGAGGGGAAAGTCCAGCCAGAGACCAAACAGCAAGGTTCATTGGCTTGAGGATGGGGAGAAATTCTTGTTCAGTTCACTGTCAAGAGATAAGTCTCAGTATTCCGTAAATTGAGCATTTACGGGAAATCAGCCACTCAATTCTTAAGTTCTGTTCTGAGGGTGGATGAATGAGATTCTCCATTTCATATCCTCTCATTCCATTTTAGATTGAAATCCTTTCACAATACATATGTAAAATCCATCAAGCTTTACATTTAAGATCAGGTACTTTACTATAAAGAAGGTATACCACAATAAAAAATAAACAAGAATATAAGCAATGTAAAATGAGCTGTGCAACTGAGAATCCTGATTATGACAGTCCTCTGAAAAGCAATGATTGGTATAGTAATGACACCAATGAAAGAGCCAAAGTGATCCATAATTTGGTACCATTTTCTGAGCAATTTCTAAGATGGAGTGATGCTCTCTGAGGGCCCTGATAGCCAGGAGTAGAAAGCAGAGAGGCAGTCTACCAAACTCTGTCCAGAAATCTTATTTTTTAATTGTACACTCAATATTTTAGCTCCCCATTCTAAATTAATAAATTTGTTTTCTGGTAGATAGGCCTTATTTGAGTCTGAATGGCTTCACGAGCAGGTTTTCTGAGTCTGCTTCCCACTTCTTCAAAGGCAATCTTCAAAGATCTGAAGTAACTGGGCTAATTATAATTCCTGGACCCATAACGGCCTCACCAACCTGCAAGTTCCAGTGTCTGATTAGCCTCCCTAATATAAATGCTGAGGGCAGAAATCCTCTGGCTGAGGACTTGGGAGGAATGGGGGGTGGAGTGGGAGATGGATTATGTGAAATGTCATGTCTTTCTATCTTACAAGGGGGAAAAAAGATAAACCTAATTAAATTGGTGTTAAAAATGCGACTCTCTAAATTCGTATTTTTCCTTTGTGAAGTAATATTGCTATAGACACTACGTATGTTTCAAAACACTTTCTGTACAACATTTGGTAGGTTGGTGTTGCCCATTAAAAGGAATATAAAGAAAAGCATCTGAAAATATGTTAAGATGGACTTCATTTCACTATGTTTATAATGCAACAGTTACCAGATGTCAGTTTTAAGGGATTTTTGAAAACGGTATCTTTTAAAGGACTGTGAGTTCACTCAATAAAATTTTTTAAAAGAATTTTCTCTGATGGGTTTTCTGTAACTATTTCATTTATGGAATTAATGAAGAAATACATTTTAAGCATATATCTAATGCCAAAAAATAATACAAAACTTCCAAGAACAAAACAAATCAGAACAAAATAAGAAGCCACTAATAGGAGGTCTCAGAAAATAAAGTACGGATATAAATTTGTTCCAAATCCCAGTATGATCGAGATAAACAGAAAGAAAGTTGAAAGTACACAAGATCCTTTTGCTTAAACATAACTGTATGATAATCTATTGAATGTGGTTAGATCAATGCAAAATTGCATTTCCTCCTGCTGAAATGTTTTATTACCACGCACGCTTTTCATTAGCAATGACACTGACAATATTTTAGGCCTCTTCTGTTTGTGCCCCAATTTCATTTATTTTGTTGACTGTTACGAACCTGTAACACTTTTTAGAAAATATCAAGAGGAAAGTGTTCCAATCATTTATTTCCTAGGAAACAGTATATGTATAGACACTCCTTACATATCTGCTGACTGGCTAAAAGGGAAATTCACTTCAGAACAATATTCTAACATGCCCAGGAAACAGAAAACACTTATTCATACATGGCCTAGGCAGTCATTTATGTGTAAGGAGGTGTTGGAGATTTGAGAGAATAACTCTCCCTAATTTCATAGTCTCTAGAGAAGCCCATATGTCACACTTGTGAAAAACAGATACTTGTCATTTAAACAGTCTCTTTTGAGAAAAATCATTCTGAGAAATTATAAGCTAATAAACATTGAGGAAAAAAATAATTTCTATTTTATAACCTTGAATCTCAAATATAAAATAGAAATAAAAGTCATCATATTTTTCTATAACTTTGCTAAATTATAATGATGTAGACATCTTTGATTTCATGCAATAGCAGAAAATTATATATGAGACAGAAAAATAGGAAAGAGAATTCTTCAGTGCTGCCCTCAATCATATGAAAGCCAGAGGTCTTGAAAAACTGAAATAGAAATGTCTGATCATTTTTAAGTATGTTACAACTTTATGTTTCCTAAAATTCACCCACAATGTCACAGGGCAAATAAAGGCTAGTCCTGCACTGAGGCTTTCTCTATTTCTGGACTCTGATTTGGGTGCAGGGATCTCCCTCACCTCCTTCTCTCATCAGTTTAGTGAACCGATTTAACTTTGCAAGCATTTATCAAACTTCAATTTTGTGGTCCCCAGGACCATACAATGAAAAATACTAAAAAAGAAGTCAAAACATTGTGAGTCATAACCTCAAGAAGCTTACAGACAAGGCAGAGAGCCCAGGTGGGGAACTGGAAGCTTGCTTCTTGTAACTTCTTGTTAGTTGAGCTTTGATGAAAGCCTCCAAACTATTTGAAGGGTGCTCATTTTGAAGTGCTTAGCTACTCCTTAGCAAAATGGCAGAGTACACGGTAGCACTTATTTACAGAGTTCTGCCACTAAAGTTACTAATAGGGAGCTATGTTGTATAAGTTTTTGATATCACGGACTAACACTCAAGGTGAGAGCAAACCTTGCCATTTGCAATGCTTTTTCAACATAACAATGACATTTTTCTATGTGTCCAAATAGTCCAAACTTTTCTTCAGGAAAAAAACCAAACAAACTTAGATATCTTCCAAACGAATTTACTATGTTTCAGTTGAGCCTAAGGAAGTGCTGATTCTAAGACTTTAAGAACGGGCAAGTGTGTTTAGAGTTGTTTCCACCTAAACCTCCCAGTGGGATATTAAAACCCAGTCAACAGCTCTGTATAAACTTAGGCATTTAACATTATATAAATGTTTTAGAAGGCGCTTACTACCGAAAATAAATTTTTAGTCAAGACACTTTAATAGCAACTTGTTGAAAATTTTCCCATTCCTTAATGACCTTTCATTTCTTGACACAGGATCCTTGAAAGAATACTATGTTGCTGGCAGATCTTATTGTTTTTATGTAAACATATATATTTATATATTATATAATCATACATATATTATTTCCTGTATAATTTACATAGTATATAAATATATATAGTATATGTAACATATCTTTAATTCTTAAAAAGTTGTGCCTTCAGAGTTCCACACAGAGTGAAGCTAAAAACTCAGAAGGTTGAAGGGACTTGGTAAAGTTTTTTAATTAAAACTTCTTAGATTCTCATTGGGAACTGAGCACACTATCTCCCAGCTGGCAGGATATTTCAGCTGGAATCTTCTTCACTACTTCTAAGATTAGATAGAAAGCTGTCTCATTATCCACAGGAATTCTACAATTGAAAACCATGCCAAATAAATGCCATGAAAATGGGTATGGCATTCTGGTTCAGTAACTAAAAACAAATAATACTAAATCCCTTGACTACACACAGAGTAATGGCGCTTAATCTACTGTGTCAGTGGTTTCAGCAAATCTCTGGTACTCTGAACCAGGGTATGGCCAGACAGTCTTGCCAATGAAAAGTCAATATTTGACCAACATTTTAGCCTCATGCCCCAATATGTTAGCATGATTCCCACTTCAGGGAAGAAGTATGGCAGGAGAGAGGCTGCTGAGAACATTCCCTCCAGCTCCTTTTCTTTATCTACTTCAGGCTTCAGTCTATTCCACTCCTTAATTATCCATTTGGGCTTACCAACGACATGCCCTTTATTTCCTCTAGACGTGTTTTCTAGTCATTGATTTGCAAACAGAGCTACTGATTAAAATAGTAGAGAAGCTAATCACTTTAATGAAAAAACCCTGGCTGAAACTGGAAACAATCAATAGCAAAGGAAGAAAACTGATGAATTGAGTAATTACTCACATCCTGTTGTTAAAAAGTTACACACAACTCATAGAAATGACAGCACCCTACCAATACATATTACGACATCCTAGTGTGTCACAAGGGAGTCAGGGTGCATGGTAAATGGACGTTTTCAGATTGGTGTGAACAAATGAGATGTAATATATACATCCTATCCCCCATTGGTTTTGATCAGAACTGCCCATATTCTTTATATTTAATTCCTATGGTCTTACTTGGGCACTCTTTTAACTGTTTTTCATGTTTCTTGGCTGAAATAAAGTAGATGAAACACTAAGACAGGCCATATTGCTTAGAGGAAAGAATCCTGGGATGATACCATAAGTGCCAGGCTCCTCTAATTTTGACTTTGTAGCCAACATCAGGCAAGTTACAACTCTCAGTATCTCATTTTCTTCGCCAGTCAAATGAGAATAATGCTGCCTTCCCTGCCCACTTGCCTCACAGAGTGATAATGAGAATCAAGAGATATCAGATATGAAAGATTCTGAAGTTAAAAGTGCTCTGTAAATGCAAGTGATTATTGGGGGAAAAAAGGCTGTTGTGGCCAATTCAGCTGGAAAAACTGTAGGCTGGTAGAGGTGCAAAGGAACCTGAGAAATGGAGTCCAACCCCTTAATTTTGCAGATGGGAAAACTGTGACCCCAAGAGTAGTGAAATGCACAGATAATTCCCATAATTTTAGATAATAATGATAATTAGAGGGCTTATTCTGGGCCAGACAGTGTGCCAAGTGCTTTATATATATTATCTCATTTAATCTTCTCAATCTCCCTATTAGGTAGGTGTGAGACTCAAGTAACTCACCTCCCCAAGGTCACATAACTAGTAACTGGTAGGACTATGATTCCACGTGAAGAGTTCTTGATGCCAAAGTCAATGCTCTTAACCAGCTTTCTATACTGTCATAGTTGTGAACCTTTTTTCCAGGGTGGCTAATTAACATGAAAAAAAACCTCCTATCTTCTCTCTGAGAGAAGCTACTCAGCCAACAGATAGAAAGCTAGCAGAAAGATATAGGACAAAGGATATATTCTATTTCTTAAAAGTTAGTCATTATCTTGTATATCTTTCCCTTTGGTATTCTAAAACTACTACCTAGTTATCATTAACTGTTGCTGCAGTACACAAGCATCACTAGTGTACTTATTTACAATATCTAAGCCCTTTAACATGAAACATATGCAACTGCAAATGGGAAGTTTCATAACATAAGGGTTTCTTGTGCTTTGCCATTTGCAGACGTATTAGTCAGCATCCCACACCAAATAAATCTAACCTCTATACCTAAGAGGATAGTGCAGAAATAATAGAGTATGACTTCTTTTTAAATTCAACATATATGAAACTTTCCAGTTCCTATATGAGCCTAAATGATTTTCAGAACGACTATGGACCAATGCCCTTTTTGTGCCTCCTGCCCTACCCCTTTTCAAAGGGGAGTTGATAGCAGTTATCCTATGAATGACAGGTGTGTGTGGGGGGAAGCAGATAGCTTGTCTCCAGGCCTGTAGGTCATAGAACTGCACCCAGGGAGCTGTACCTAGTGGACTACACCTGTGAGGCCTCATCAGCACCTACATCTGACTGAGAAGATGAGATTCTGGACTTTGCACTGGGATGAGACTCTTGGGGGCCTTGGGCAAGAATGAATGTATTTTGCTAGTGGGAGAAATGTAAATTACTGGGGACCAGAGAGGACTGTGGTAGCCAGTCTCCACGTTGATTCCCCCAATGATTCTCACTTCCTAATATTCACGCCCTTGTGAGGCCCACTTCTATACTGATCTCTAAAATCAACAGCTTATTACGCAGGTGGCAGGCTCTAACTTTTTAATTAATTAATTTATTTTTGGCTGCATTGGGTGTTCATTGCTGCATGCAGGCTTTCTCTAGTTGTGGTGAGCAGGGGCTACTCTTCGTTGCGGTACATGGGCTTCTCACTGCGGTGGCTTCTGGTTGGGGAGCATGGGCTCTAGGTGTGCAGGCTTCAGTAGTGTGGCACACAGGCTCCGTAGTTGTGGCTCGAGGGCTCTAGAGCGCAGGCTCAGTAGTTATGGCACAGGGGCTTAGTTGCTCTGCAGCATGTGGGATCTTCCCAGACCAGGGCTCGAACCTGTGTCTCCTGCATTGGCAGGCGGATTCTTAACCACTGCGCCACCAGGGAAGCCCAAGCTCTAACCTTTGAGACTAGATCCTGAAAGTCATTGCAGTTTCCTCTTTGCTTTCTATTGGATCACTTGCTCTGGGAGAAGCCAGTGGCTTTGTCCTGAGGACACTGAAGCAACCCTATGTAGAGGTCCATGTGGGGAGGAACTAAGACTTTCCACTAACAACTAGCATTAATTTGTCAGCCATGTGAGCGAATCATCTTTGAGAAAGATACTCTAGGCCCTGTCAAACCTTTAGATGTCTACGGCCTAACCAATATCTTATTGCACCCTTATGAGAGACTCTGAGCCAGCACCACCCAGCTAACCCATTCTTGAACTCCTGACCCTGTATGAGACAATAAATGTTATTGTTGTTTTAAGCTGTTATGCTTTTGAAGGTAATCTGTTATAGAGAAATAGATGCAGCAGAATATGAAACATGCTTATCTCAACCATTTAACTGACCTCAGAGAATATTTATCAACCATAATTTTAGGATTGAGGAAGCTAAAATGGCAGGTTGGAGTATTCATTTCAAATGCAGTGTGTGTGTGTGTGTGTGTGTGTGTGTGTGTGTGTGTGTGTGTGTCCCTGAACAAATCATTATGTATCTA
The DNA here is from genome assembly GCF_003676395.1 of Aethalodelphis obliquidens. Classification (NCBI taxonomy): domain Eukaryota; kingdom Metazoa; phylum Chordata; class Mammalia; order Artiodactyla; family Delphinidae; genus Aethalodelphis; species Aethalodelphis obliquidens. Next base: position 2,052,376 of record NW_020838025.1, read on the forward strand.
GATGTCCTTCAGTTAACTTCATTTTTTTCCTACCAATTTCTCCGGAGGTGGCCTTGAGGATGACCAGTTACTTAACTGCTGAAAACTCTGAAAACAATGGGACTTGTAAGGAATAAAAACATATCTGTGAAGAGATTGAAAATAACTTCTGTGCTCAAATTCCTTCAGGGGCTTCTGAGTAAAATTTACCACGTTTTACTTTTTTGTTCTCGAGGGAGGTGATTAAAGAAATCCCATCCTGTCCCGCAGAATTTTTAGAGGCAAAATTAAATGTGATAAGGTATAGCCAACAATTAACAACTACCATGGGCTTTTTCTCATTCTTGCCTCTTCCCCATCTCTCCACTTTGTCAAAATTTAGAGCACTGTCCACTCCCTAGAATCACAAATTTTTAAAATCCCATTATTCTTTGGCTTTTCCTTTTATAAAGGCTTAACTGTCCCTGAGATCAAAATTCTAAAATCTTCAGGGAAGATTACTGACACTGGTATGGCAGGATTCATTTTGTTTTGGGGTAAGAGATCATTAAATTTGTAAAACATGCTCAACCATTTCAGAGACTGTAAGGTCCCCAAACACATGTGGGAAAAAAAAAGAACAGTGTCTATGAAGCAAAACAGGAGGTTTTGAGAAATTTTTAAACAACCAGAAATACTTAAAGGGAATTTATGATGATTCTTTTCCTAGACATTTCCAAAAATTTCCCATAGGTGATCGTTTTCTTTTTCCTAGTTGATGCCTTGTCTGTTTCCTGCATTGAAAAAAAAAAAAAAAAATCTCTGTTGTGCTCTTTCTAAGCCCTAAGCCCACTGATTTACCACATGGAAAAATACACACCCTAGATTGTCCCAATACTCCTCTCTCAGAAAAGCACAGAATTAGAGTGCTGGAGGATTTGTGCTGTAGTTCAACTCCAGCGTTGTCCTTTTAGAGGAATGGATAAATGGCTGTCCCCACTGAGAAAAGAGAGTAGCTTTTTGGCACTGAAGAATGAATATGGAGAACAAAAGGTGGGTAGAAAAGGGTAAGAAGTGTAGGATATGATATTGTACAGAGTAATGTCTAATTTTTCCCCAAATGAGAGTTGAACAAAGAAGAATATCGATTTCACTTTAACAGATATTACTCTACTATTAGCTAATAAATTTCTATCCAAATATAACATAGACTTTCTATCAAACATTATTTATTGGTATTAAATAAAAATTGACTATTGAATCAGAAAAATATGTCCCTGTAATCCAATTGTGCCTGACTCTCATCAAAGCCAAAGCTTTTTTGGTTAAATTTTGACCATAACACATCATAGTATACACACACACACATTTTTATAAATAAATAAACAGATAGATAAATAAGTAAATGGCACTAATCCTAAGTGCACAGTTGGATGAACTGTATGTATGATTCCACCTAGAACAAGATAATAAGAAGTTCCCTTAGGCTCCTTCCCAGTAGGTAACTATCCACCTCCACCCCAAGGTAATGACTGTTCTTACTACTACCACCAAAGATTAGTTTCCCATGGCCACTTTTTAAAATAGATCTCAAAACCTCATAATAATAATTTATTTGTTGTTTCATGGCTTAAATGAATCGGAAATGATTACCATAAAGCTTGTGAGAAAACATTTACTATAAAATCTTGCAAGATTCTGCTTCCTTGTCATTCTGAGGATACAAGGAGAGCAAAGGAGAATATTAAAAGTCCATATCTGTCTATACGGAGAAGTAAAAATGCAGATCTTGTGTGCTTTAAAAGACATTGGCCCTATCCCATGGGTGATATTTGAACCTTGTAAGTAGATATAATCATGTTGTTCAAATTAGGATGAATTAAGGTAAAAATAGAACTGCACTGCACAGTGCCAACTAGACATACATTTCTTTCTAACAACAACAAATCCAAAACATAGACCTGCAAACTTTCCAGAGAGACAGAGACAGACCAAGGCATTATTTTTTAAAAATCTAAACACTACTAAGAATTATTTTTTTTTGTTTTAAAATGACTTCACTTAGCTTAACCTTCATATGTTAAGGTTGATTAACTCTACGCACTTTATGTCCAGAATGTACTTTAGCTGATACTTGCTTGGTTGAGAGAGCACTGTCACTGCTGATGCGGGAAATCTATTTTAAAAATTGCAGAAAAAAATGCACCAGATACATCCTTATCACATTTTCAAAAGAAGTCTATTTTGTGTTATTCCTAGGGAAGAGAAAAGTTAAAAATAAAATACTCAGTAAAATCTTAGTGTTTCACCTAAGCCTTTGTAAATAGCCTGCAACTTAGAGACAGTGAATTAAGAATTCCATGTTGAATTAGAAATTAAAAATAGATGCAGTAGTGAGAAATGTATTTTAGGCCCTGCCTACACTGCAGTAAAAATTGTGTTTTGCAGAAATTAGGATGATTCTTGCTAGCATGCTGTTAACAATTTCTCTGGCCAGGAAAGATAAAAATATAGATTTTTTTTTAGTTTATTATTTCAAAAACTTATTAATTTTCTTACTGTTATAGATCTAAGTATTTAACCTTTAGCATATATTTAGCCTTTTGTCTATTTTATAATGAATTATGTTGAATAAAGTATGAAGTAGTGACATTTAAAATGCATGTGACATTTTCATAGAGGATAACCTTATATCAATGTGTTTGAGGTCAATTATTATTATCAGTTTTACATCTAGAGTACTGAAATACAATTCCAGTGAAATCATTAATAGGGGCTTGTTTGTTTTTTTAATTTTTTTAGGCCATGCCATGTAGCATGTGGGATCTTAGTTACCCGACCAGGAATCGAACCCATGCCCCCTGCATTGGGAGTATAGAGTCTTAACCACTGGACCGCCAGGGAAGTCCCAATAGGGGCTTGTTTAACTCATAATACCTTTGTCCCAAAAGAACATGGCACGGCCCTGCCTCATATACACAACCCACACACACATACAAGCAGGTGTAAACTGTGGAATATATTATTAAATAATAAAGGGGACTACTTCTATAAGAACACATAACCAAGAATTATATGTCCTCTAATAGCCTATTTCCTAAGGGCAACACTGTTCACAAATTAAAGCATGACAGTGTTTTGCCAACATATCTCAAAAAACTATCCTTTGCTAGAACATATGTAGTTAATACTGCAATATATTAACCATTGCAGTTAAGGACTGGGAAATTCCTTAACTCCGTGAAAATAAGTTTAAATGAATGCATCTATAATTTTTGTTCCCTAAACTTCAGAAAAGATTTTTTTTACTCTTTATTAGCTCTAAGACAGTAAGGGTAATCTCTTGACAGTCAATTAATTCACAGTGTAAGGTTTTTCTTTATATATATATATATCTTTATTGGAGTATAATTGCTTTACATAGTGATGTTAGTTTCTAATGTTCAACAAAGTCAATCAGCTATATGTATACATATATCCCCATATCCCCTCCCTCTTGAGCCTCCCTCCCACCCTCCCTATCCCACCCCTATAGGTGGTCACAAAGCACCGAGCTGTCTCCCTGTGCTATGCAGCTGCTTCCCACTAGCCATCCATTTTACATTTGGTAGTGTATATATGTCAAAGCTACTCTCTCAACAGTGTAAGGTTTTTCTAAATTAATAAACCCTGACTTTTAAAATTGCCATTTTAACATTCTATTGTATGGTTTTCTGTCTCTCATCTCCAAAGCTGTGAAGCACTTATCACCCAATTATTATTTTTTTTTCCTTTTTCACATTCATTCTTTCTTCTCACTGAGGTGGGCCATGCCCAAGTTGTGGTCTTCCATTTCCTTATCTTCCACCTTTCACAGCTCAGTTAAGTACACAATATCCTCTTTAATTCCATCCCTTCCTCAGCTTTATTACAAATCTTTCTCTTTTACTTCAGGAAAAACCTCTCATATTTTTTTCTCTCATGCTCTCCCCTTCCATTTGCAATCTAAAAGGCAAAGTTAATCCTGGGTGATAAGCCCCACACTGTGACAGTAAAAAGGAAAGTCATGAGTTTTAAAGTAAGATTAAATATAACATAGACCAATTTCCTTTGACTTCTAAAGCTCTTGAAAGTATCCAGAAGTTCCCAACAGACATTCTACAAATCTCTATCTAACTCCAAAACTTCTTTTAATAAAACCAGCTTTCCTTCAGATACCAGCATCAAAAGGATCAATAAGAAATATTAAGTGGTATTGCTTTTCTATTTTATTTCATTACTATTATAGAAATACTACTTTATTTTTCACTGTAACTTAAACAACCTCAGTCATATTACGGTTTAAATAGGCACTTGTGGGCTAACCTTGACTCTTACTATTCATTCATCCCTAATCTTTTTGCCTGAAAGTGTTCAATAGTATCCAACCTAGCTGTTCTCTCTACTTCTATCATTGCCCTTCTGCTATTTTTCACCCAGCAATCAGTGATTATTTAAAAGTGTAACCAGAGTTTGTCACGCCCATGACCTCAGCCCTCCAAAGGTACCATATTGAGAGTAAAATCCAAAGGCTTCATAAAATCTATAGCCCACCAGATCCTAAATAATGTGGCTCCAGTCTTACGTCCTTCCATCCTCGCTCTCTCCCACCACGCTGCAGACAAACTGAACCATTTGCTGTTTTGCCAAAACACCGAGTTTGCTCCCCTCTCTGTAAGTCTCCCTCCAGATGTGCTGAGATCTGGGCTCAAATGTCACTTCAGGCTGGTTAACATTTTAGATAATACCTGAGTAGCCAGGTGGTGAGAGACTGAATTATGCTGTAGGAGTCCGAACAAAGAAAGAAAAAATTGGAAACCACTGACATGTAGATACATAGGCAGAGTGTGGTGACTAAGAGAAATCATGTGAGAGAGAAGACAAGGGGCCCGCCTTGACAATAGCCCACAATTAAGTGACCTGGAAGAGGAGCCAGTGCAGTGAAGCAAAGAGGGAAGAAGTAATTAAGAAAACCCAGAAGTGCAATGTTGTTGAATAGCTGTGATGTGGGAACTGCAAAAAAAAAAAAAAAAAAGTAGATGAATAATCAAGTGAAATGTAATAGCTTAGGAAGTGTGAGGATCAAGAAGGAAAAAGCCATGGGCTTTGTTGATTTATTGCATTGTTTCAACGTGGAAAATGTCTTTTGTACTTCTAATATCTGTTTTAACTAATGAATTTCTTGGACAACTTTTGAAATTATTCTGTATATTCATGGAGCAAACTTTCCATATGCCCAATGACAGCCCCATTTTGGCGATTCTTATTTGTTCTTAATTATCTGCACAGTAGTAAGAAAGTCTATCTACAGCACCATTGTCCCTTGAGGATTTCTATGAAATTGCTGCTCATAAAAGACAGAAGCTGTGATATGTAAGGGATTTTTGGTTTATCAGAAGGCACTCACAGAATAAGACTTGAATCATAAAGAAAAAAATTGCTTAATTTTAAGTTTAAAAACATTTTATTACTCTTTGTATGCTTTGGTTGACAAGTCTATAGAACTAAGTTAATGTCATCTAAAATATTACCACAAAACCCCTCCTGGGATGTCACAGACTAAATCAGCACACCTATCAGTAAAAGAACTGCTCTTTATCTACTGTCAGTGTTATGGAAGTCCTACTCAAGCAAAGTTATAATTATATGTAATTAACTTTTCCATTTTCAACTAATTAAAGGAAGACCTGAAAACCCATCATCCCTGTATAACACAGTGTATTGAAGCTTGGAAGTTTTAACATTTAATCAAAAAAGGCACATTCATTTTGGCTTCCTCTTATCCCTCTTGTTAACGGAAACAGCCCACTGGCTCTAGAACAGAAAGGCCAAGCTTTGAAATTACGTGGCGTTAGGAAGAGGATAAATTTGCTGTCATTTTTTGTTTTTGCTGTCATATTTTTAACATGCATTTTTAAATTCAGATCTAGAAAGATCTAAAGCAGTGCAATTTGTAAGTTGAAAACAACAAAATTAATACAAAGTGATTCAAAGAATTAAAACAAAACAGAAGACAAATTCTCTGAATAACATCTAAACAGAGACAGATGAAGAGATATCATGTCCTTACTGGTTGACAAACTTACTTTCACGTATACATTCATTTAATTTAGTCATTCTTATGTCAGCTAATTTGTTTTATGACATTCTTATGTCAGCTAGATTTTTCTTCAAATATTACTAATTTTAGAATTTCAGATGATAAATTTTGTGTTATAGATAGGGAAACATGAGACTACATTTTAACATGATATAACCCCAAATATCTACATAGAACACGACTTTGCCATCCCCATAGATTTTATTTACAAAATGTACATTAAAATTGATCATGGGAGAATGTATACTGTTATGGAAGGGAAGAGTTATTGTTGCAGACATGTACTTTTTGACCTAGGAAAACTCAAAGTGAAAAAAGCCTACAAAAATAATACAGAATGATATTTTGTGTGTGTACATGAAAAAAATGTGTATAGGTTTATTAAAGACTGAAATGGGGCTTCCCTGGTGGCGCAGTGGTTGAGAGTCCGTCTGCTGATGCAGGAGACACGGGTTCATGCCCCGGTTTGGGAAGATCCCACATGCCGCGGAGCGGCTGGGCCCGTGAGCCATGGCGACTGAGCCTGCGCGCCCGGAGCCTGTGCTCCACAACAGAGAGGCCACAACAGTGAGAGGCCTGCGTACCCCCCCCCCAAAAAAAAGACTGAAATGGCACACACCAAAATACAATATGTTGGGGTTACAGGTTATTACTTTTTTATTTGCATTTTCTAATTGTTCTGCAATGTATCTGCATTACTTTGATATTCATTTTATAACACTTTATGAAACTGTGTGCCAGGCAGTGTGTAAGTCAGTATATCCAAAGGTAAACCAAACAGACACAATCCCAGTCAATACAGGGCTGATATTTATTTATAATATTTACATATTTTACTTTAAAATTTATATTTCTTAGTGGTAAAGAGCACAGGCTTTGGAGACAAATTGCCTGGGTTCAAATCTCAGCTTTGACTTTGTAAGTCACACTTACTGTGTGTGACTTGGGATAAGTTATTTAACCTCTCCGTGCCTCAGAGACCTCATAAGTAATACAGGGACAATAATAATACCTACCTCATAGGGTGTTTTGACAATAAGTGAGTAGATGCCTGCAAAGCACTTATATTAGTGCTACCATGCACCTAGTGCTTTGTAAGTGTAAACTATTATTGTTACTAACTGTGCTTTTATTTTATTGTTTTTTTATACAGCAGGTTCTCATTAGTTATCTATTTTATACATATTAGTGTACACATGTCAATCCCAATCTCCCAATTCATCCCCCCAAGCCCCCATGATTTCCCACGTCAGTGTCCTTACATTTGTTCTCTACATCTGTCTCTATTCCTGCCTTGCAAACAGGTTCATCATTTTTCTAGATTCCACTTATATGCATTAATATATATTTGTTTTTCCCTTGCTGACGTACTACACTCTGTATGACAGTCTCTAGGTCCATCGACATCTCTACAAATGACCCAATTTTGTTCCTTTTTATGGCTGAGTAATATTCCATTGTATATATGTACCACATATTCTATATCCATTCGTCTGTTGATGGGCATTTAGGTTGCTTCCATGACCTGGTTAATGTAAACAGTGCTGCAATGAACACTGGGGTGCATGTGTCATTTTGAATTATGGTTTTCTCTGGATATATGCCCAGGAGTGGGATTGCTGCGTCATAGGATAATTCTATTTTTAGTTTTTTAAGGAAGCTCCATACTGTTCTCCATAGTGGCTGTGTCAATTTACATTCCCACCAACAGTGCAAGAGGGTTCCCTTTTCTCCACACCCTCTCCAGCATTTGTTGTTTGTAGATTTTCTGATGATGCCCATTCTAACTGGTGTGAGGTAGTGATACCTCATTTTAGTTTTGATTTGCATTTCTCTAATAATTAGTGATGGTGAGCAGCTTTTCATGTGCCTCTTGGCCATCTGTATGTCTTCTTTGGAGAAATGTCTATTTAGGTCTTCTGCCCATTTTTGTATTGGGTTGTTTGTTTTTCTGATATTGAGCTGCATGATCTGCTTATAAATTTTGGAGATGAATCCTTTGTCCGTTGATTTATTTGCAAATATTTTCTCCCATTCTGAGGGTTGTTTTTTCATCTTGTTTATAGTTTCCTTTGCTGTGCAAAAGGTTTTAAGTTTCATTAGGTCCTATTTGTTTACTTTTGTTTTTATTTCCATGACTCTAGGAGATGTGTCAAAAAAGATCTTGCTGTGATTTACGTCAGAGTGTTCTTCCTATGTTTTCCTCTAAGAGTTTTATAGTGTCTGGTCTTATATTTAGGTCTTTAATACATTTTGAGTTTATTTTAGTGTATGGTGTTATAGAGTGTTCTAATTTCATTCTTTTACACGTAGCTATCCAGTTTTCCCAGCACCACTACTGAAGAGACTATCTTTTCTCCAATGTATATTCTTGCCTCCTTTGTCATAAATTAGTTGACCATAGGTGCGTGGGTTTATCTCTGGACTTTCTATCATGTTCCATTGATCTATATTTCTGTTTTTGTGCCAGTACTATATTGTCTTGCCTACTGTAGCTTTGTGGTATAGTCGGAAGTCAGGAAGTCTGATTTCTCCAGCTCTTTTTTTTTCCCCCTCAAGACTGCTTTGGCTATTCAGGGTCTTTTGTGTTTCCATGCAGATTTTAAGATTTTTTTGTTCTAGTTCTGTAAAAAATGTCATTGGTGATTTGACAGGGATTGCAGTGAATCTGCAGATTGCTTTGGATAGAATAGTGATTTTCACAATATTGATTCTTCCAATCCAAGAACATGGTATATCTCTCCATCTGTTTATATCAACTTTAATTTCTTTCATCAGTGTCTTATACTTTTCTGTACAAAGGTCTTTTGTCTCCTTAGTAGGTTTATTCCTAGGTAGTTTATTCTTTTTGTTGCAGTGGTAAATGGGAGTGTTTCCTTAATTTCTCTTTCAGATTTTTCATCATTAGTGTATAGGAATGCAAGAGATTTCTGTGAATTAATTTTGTATCCTGAAACTTTACTACATTGATTAGCTGTAATAGTTTTCTGGTGGCATCTTTAGGATTCTCTATGTATAGTACCATGTCATCTGCAAACAGTGACAGTTTTACTTCTTCTTTTCCAATTTGTATTCCTTTTACTTCTTTTTCTTCTCTGATTGCCAGGCTAGGACTTCCAAAACTACATTGAATAATAGTGGCGAGAGTGGACATCCTTGTCTTTTTCCTGATCTTAGAGGAAATGCTTTCAGTTTTTCACCATTGAGAATGATGTTTGCTGTGGGTTTGTCATATATGGCCTTTATCATGTTGAGGTATGTTCCCTCTATGCCCACTTTCTGGAGAGTTTTTATCAAGAATGGGTGTTGAATTTTGTCAAAAACTTTTTTCTGCACCTATTGAGAGGATCATATGGTTTTTATTCTTCAATTTGTTAATATGGTGTATCACACTGATTGATTTGTGTATACTGAAGAATCCTTGCATCCCTGGGATAAATCCCAGTTGATCATGGTGTATGATCCTTTTAACGTGTTGTTGGATTCAGTTTGCCAGTATTTTGTGGAGGATTTTTGCATCTATATTGATCAGTGATATTGGTCTGTATTTTTCTTTTTTTGTAGTATCTTTGTCTGGTTTTGGTATCAGGGTAATGGTGGCCTCATAGAATGAGTTTGGGAGTGTTCCTTCCTCTGCAATTTTTTGGAAGAGTTTGAGAAGGATGGGTGTTAGCTCTTCTCTAAATGTTTGATAGAATTCACCTGTGAAGCCATCTGGTCCTGGACTTTTGTTTGTTGGAAGATTTTTAATCACAGTTGCAATTTCAGTGCTTGTGATTGGTCTGTTCATATTTTCTATTTCTTCCTGGTTCAGTCTTGGAAGGATATCCTTTCTAAGAATTTGTCCATTTCTTCCAGGTTGTCCATTTTATTGGCATAGAGTTGCTTGTAGTAGTCTCTTAGGATGCTTTGTATTTCTGTGGTGTCAATTGTAACTCCTCCTTTTTCATTTCTAATTTTATTGATTTGAGTCCTCTCCCCCCCTTTCTCTTTCTTTTTTTTAACATCTTTATTGGAGTATAATTGCTTTACAGTGGTTCCCACTTTTTCTTGATGAGTCAGGCTAAAGGTTTATCAATTTTGTTTATCATCTCAAAGAATCAGTGTTTAGTTTTATTGATATTTGCTATTGTTTTCTTTGTTTCTACTTCATTTATTTCTGCTCTGATCTTTATGATTTCTTTACTTCTACTAACTTTGGGTTTTGTTTGTTCTTCTTTCTCTAGTTCTTTTAGGCGTAAGGTTAGATTGTTTATTTGAGATTTTTCTTGTTTCTTGAGGTAGGATTGTATTGCTTTAAACTTCCCTCTTAGCACTCCTTTTGCTGCAACCCATGGGTTTTTGATTGTCGTGTTTTCGTTGTCATTTGTCTCTAGGTATTTTTTTATTTCCTCTTTGATTTCTTCGTGATCTCTTGGTTATTTAGTAACGTATTATTTAGCTTCCATGCATTTGTGTTTTTTACATTTTTTTCCCTGTAATTGATTTCTAATCTCATAGCGTTGTGGTCAGAAAAGATGCTTGATATGATTTCAATTTTCTTAAATTTACTGAGGCTTGATTTGTGATCCATGATGTGATCTATCCTGGAGAATGTTTCGTGCACAGTTGAGAAGAAAGTGTAATCTGCTGTTTTTGGATGGACTGTCCTATAAATATCAATTAAATCTATCTGGTCTATTGTGTCATTTAAAGCTTGTGCTTCCTTATTAATTTTCTGTCTCGATGATCTATATCCATTGGTGTAAGTGTGGTGTATTATTGTGTTACTGTCGATTTCCTCTTTTATAGCTATTAGCAGTTGCCTTATATATTGAGGTGCTCCTATGTTGGGTATATATAGAATTATAATTGTTTTATCTTCTTCTTGGATTGATCCCTTGATCATTATGTAGTGTCCTTCCTTGTCTCTTGTAACACTCTTTATTTTAAAGTCTATTTTATCTGATATGAGTATTGCTACTCCAGCTTTCTTTTCATTTCCATTTGCATGGAATATCTTTTTCCATTCCCTCACTTTCAGTCTGTATGTGTCCCTAGGTCTGAAGTGGGTCTCTTTTAGACAGCATATAAATGGGTCTCGTTTGCATATCCATTCAGCGAGCCTGTGTCTTTTGGTTGGAGCACTTAATCCATTCACATTTAAGGTAATTATTGATATGTATGTTCCTATTACCATTTTCTTAATTGTTTTGGGTTTGTTTTTGTAGGTCCCTTTCTTTCCTTGTGTTTCCCACTTAGAGAAGTTCCTTTAGCAGTTGTTGTAGAGCTGGTTTGGTGGTGCTGAATTCTCTTAGCTTTTGCTTGTCTGTAAAGTTTTTGATTTCTCTGTTGAATCTAAATGGGATCCTTGCTGGGTAGAGTAATCTTGGTTGTAGGTTCTTCCCTTTCATCACTTTATATATATCGTGCCACTCCCTTCTGGCTTGTATAGTTTCTTCTGAGAAATCAGCTGTTAACCTTATGGGAGTTCCCTTGTATGTTGTCATTTTTCCCTTGTTGCTTTTAATAATTTTTCTTTGTCTTTAATTTTTGTCAATTTGATTACTATGTGTCTCAGCGAGTTTCTCCTTGGTTTTATCCTGCCTGGGACTCTCTGCACTTCCTAGACTTGGGTGGCTATTTCCTTTCCCATGTTAGGGAAGTTTTTGACTATAAACTCTTCAAATATTTTCTCGCATCCTTTCTTTCTCTCTTTGCCTTCTGCGACCCCTATCTAACTATGCTTTTAATTTTTTTTTTTTTTTAAAGGAGATGGCTGAGCTGGCAAACCCAAAGCATTCACTCCAAAAATTTCTGTAAAGTACTATGGAATTTAAGATGTGGTAGTTATATTGTGAAAATAGAAATTTAATATAATCAAAACCTTATTATAAGTAATGTGTTGGAGTGTTACTGTTAAGCATATCATTTCAGGTATATTAATATATTAATATTTTCATTTCTGTGTTTACACAGTAGTCAGCACACACTTGGCCTTTCAAAAATAAGAAAAATTGTTTCTACCATCTTTAGTATGGGAAAATAATCTTACTAAATGGGCTTGATATAAATTGGAGTTATAAGATATGGGGAAGAAAGGATGCTTTGGGGATATAACATAATTATTATTTTAAAAATGGGTATAATTTCTATGTGTCTAGTTATCAGGTTTAATTACTTACTATGCTCTCTAATATGTGGTTTAAACTATGTATGATGTCTGTGAAGACAGTCACTTTTTTCCAAAATGTTTTCAAATTTTATCCCAATGAGAATAAACAGAATTTGGAGGTAGAACAGCATGAGGGGGGGGATATTAACCATAGTAAGGGGTTTGCCTTTAACGTCAAAACAGCTATTTTGCCAACAAACATAAACAGGACAATTTCTTAGTCACGTGTTGCTAATGAAAACTAACCAGAAAAGCTAAGCCTGAGGTTGACATACTGTGTCTTACACTAATTTATTATTTATCCATTTATCATTAATTACTTATGCTAAAGTGTCATACAGTGCTTCACTCAGCTACTCTCATAGAGATGTGCTTTGTGTGCCAGGCACTGTACTAGTGCTAGCTCCTCCATCAACAAAGATGAATAAGGTCTACCTTCTCCCTCAAGAAGTTTACAGCCTAGTAGGAAAGCAGACATATGAATATCCCACTACTGTTTATATGTGATTAATAGAGAAGAATTTAAAAGTAGCCAAGCTTTTTCTTCTAGGCAATAAATATGTGAAAGCTTCTCATGGCACCAGTTGTTATCATAAAACTTCTATAAAACACACACATTTCTGGGACTTCCCTGGTAGTCTAGTGGGTGAGACTCTGAGCTCCCAGTGCAGGGGGATCAGGTTCAATCCCTGGTCAGGGAACTAGATCCTGCATGCATGCTGCAACTAAGAGTCCACATGCCACAACTAAAGATCCTGTGTGCTGTAAATAAGACCCAGAGCAGCCAAAATAAATAATAAATAAATAAATATTTTAAAACACACACATTTCTATGCATATTAGTATTGATTTCTATAATGTAATGTTCAGGCAAATAATCAATTTATAATTGATTTATAATAACCAAATAATCAATAATAATCAATTTATAATAATCAAATAATCAATAATAATCAATTTATAATAATCAAATACTCTAATTCTATTTAATCCATGCCAATCAGGCATGGATTAAATAGAATTAGAGTGTTTCAGGGTGAGGGAGGGGGGCAGAAAGTAAAGGTTATTCTTAAGCAGGGCATTTTTTTTGTAAAACTTAAAGTACTGGTACTCACATCTTCCTGCGCTGTGCTCAATTCTTGATGGATTTTTAAAGCCTACTTCCTTACTGCCGCTATCCTGTGTCCCCTCCTTCCAAAGGGTGTAAACTTGATGTGCTTACAAATGAATCAGTCAAAGAAAACCCAGTAATTTATTTGAGAAAAACTATAGCAATAATTCTGTAAAGGAAAATCGCTGGAACTCAGGAAGAGGGTATAAAACCACAACAAAAGAGAAGCTATTGTTAATAGGGTAATAATCTCTCCTGAAGCTGGAATATGAGGCACAGACTTCCTAATTACTACAAGGATCAAAGTCTTATCCGACTAAATAATATGTTAAACATAGACTTTAATTGTCCGCAGTCTAATAATCTTTTCTACACTTAAAAACTGAATGTTAGCTTTGTGATAAACTATTTCATATAAACTGATACAAGAGCAATGACTTTTTATACCCAAATTATCTTATTCTGAAAAATCCCAGCAAAGTATGTCAAAAAACAATCTGTGATCATTTTAGTTTGAGCTTAATGTCAATTCCCATTCTTAGTTTAAACAGAATTAAAATAGTCTGTAGTTTTGATTTGCATTTTGATGTAAACTTGGCCATTTCTCTCACTTTGTGCAAGTTTAAAGATTGAATAATTTTTAGTTGTCAAAATCACAAATAAAATGAATACAGAACAAAGGGACTACCCAGAGTCAGCAAAAATATCTCACAAACTTATTCCCATGAAAGGAATTGGAAGTTGTTAGAAGTTCAATCCATAAATATATGCAAAATGAAAACGACTGCTTCTGTTAAAGGATTATGTTTTATAGTTTCATCACATGAAATGTGAGCTTAAAGAGTTTTTAAGTGTTTCTGGCAATTCTAGAGTGAAGACTTCTAAAAAAAGGGACTGGAATAAAGTCCTTTAGTTACAATAGAAGAAGGAAATATCTATTAATTTTTCCAAAAGCAACTATAGTAGCACTCTTCCTCCATCCCCACTCTCCCCACCCCCACTCCCATACTCAGAAAGCTGAGTAATTCCTGGTTAAATGGGCACGGATGGTGAGATCTAGGTAGAAAAGTTCCGATGGACAAGATGTTGTCAGATCAGTCCTGCGGAAACACTGGGATAATTCTTATGCATGAGGGCACTCTGCTGTAGTATTCTGAAATAGGACTTGATTGTTTTTTATACCTATTCCTACTGTGATGGTCAATTTTCTGTGGCAGCTTTGTTGGGCTATGAAATGTGGTCAAATATTATTCTGGATGTGTCTGTGAGGTGTTTTTGGATGAGGTTAACATTTATCTGGTGAACTTTGAGTAAAGTAGATGGCCCTCCATAATGTGAGTAGGCCTCATTCAATAACTGAAGGCCTGAATAGAACAAAAGACTGACCTCCCTTGACCAAAAGGGAATTCTGCCAGCAGATGGCCTTTCAAACCTGAACTATAACATTGGCTCCTTGGTTGTCCAGCCTCATGGCCCACCATGCAGATTCTGGACTTGACAGCCTCCATAATTGTGTAAGTCAATTCCTTAAACTAAAATTTATTTCTATACATGTACACACCCTATTGTATCTCAATCTGTTTCTTTGGAGAATCCTAATACACTTGTTTAGATAAAAATTTAAAATCAAATTCTGGAAGATGACAGACATGACATATATACATCCTGGCACCAGAGTGAGACAGTGTCAGAAATTCTTTTTAAAAGTACTAGATAAATGGGTGAACAAATTAATTTATGGTCTATTCCCCTTTTTATTACAGAGTATGGTTAGTGCAGAGAATGGGAAATGCAAACACCTCCAGGTAGCCTAACCAGTAGGTAAGAGGTAGAGGGTCCACCCTCTAGTGGCCTAATAGTGTGTGGTCTGTGATGTGTGGTAAACTTGACAATTACTAAATCCAGTCTAATTTCCTTTCTCTTCCTCGTTCTCATTTTTAGTCTCATTCTTATTCTTCATAAATTAATACTACATGGGTCAAATACAAAAAAGACCACATTAAGTTATCAATTTTCAACTCCAAATAAATTTGAACTTGAAATTTCAGAGGAGCTTGACCTCACAGATATTGACAGAGGGCAGATACAGGACAACATAAGGGCATACTTTGTTGAGAAGTAACAAGTCTAATAGTGGGTGGGGGATAGGGGTGGGTAGCATTGTAGATTGGTACTGTGAAGGCAGAAGCATTATGAAGACCAGAAGGGCTGAGGAGGAGACACAAAAAGATCACACAGGAGTGATAGTGTAACTGTAATGCTTGAGTTGGAAGGTTCTATAGCTTTGAAAACAAAATTTCCCCCAGGGATTCCCTGGTGGTCCAGTGGTTAGGACTCCGAGCCTCCACTGCTGAGGGCCTGGGCTTGATCCCTGGTAGGGGAACTACGATGATCCCACAAACCGCGCTGTGTGGCCCAAAAGGGAAGGAAAAACAAGAAAGAAAGAAAACAAAGTTCCCCAAAGATGGTTACTTTCCCAAGTTCACAGCTAGCTCTTTTTTTGTTTGTTTGTTTAAGTATATTAGACAATAGGAGAGCCACCTAGGACACATGCAGAATTTAATTTCCTATAAGGAAAGAATTAAGTAAAATTGCAGCCCTTATTAAACCGTAAGTTCCCTGAGAACTTATTTACCTAAATCTAACATCTTTATCACAGTGCTCTGTACAAAGTAGGTGCTTGATAAACATTAGTTGTTTCAAATAGCACTTGATAATGAATAAGTAGTCAGCCTGCTGTCTCAAAGGCCTCCTCAGTCCAGGAGCAGAGGAAGGGAAGTACCTGTAAGATACAGGAATAACTCTGGGACATTGAGCCATGAGGTACACCTCCACACTGGGCTCCGTGGCAGGCCTTGACAGAAAATATCCCTCCCTCAACACCCTGTGTGACTTTTCTCTTTTATTTTTACACAACAACCCCAATTTTCCCAACTGAAGACTCTTTTGGCTGAGGAATCCCCTTTAAAAAAATTAATCTACATTTTTTTAGGGTTAATGTGACATTAGTCTTACAAAGATGAAGCAATTTAAATTAGGTAGCTTTCTCCTGCACATTAGCTGAAATCAGCTTTATTTGTAGAGACGGGGAATTGTGTGGTTAGTTTGGGAGTAGCAAATATTTTAAGAGGAGAGACGGCAGGTTGTCACAGTAAATTGAGAGAACATCAACAAAGGCGGGGACAGAGCAGAAGAACTGGAAGTACAGAAGTCTTATGACTAGTTAAGGTAACCTAAGATCTTGTCACTCAAAGCATGGTCTGAGGACTGGCACTATGGCATCACCAGAAAGCTTGTTAGAAATGCGGAATCTCAGGCTCCTCCTTGAGCCTACAGAAGCAGAATCTGCATTTTACACTCAGGTGTTTTGATGCTAATTAAAGTTTGAGAAACCCTGCTGTAAAATTTTATTTCTTATTTCCGAATATTATCCTAATGGAGGTCCTATGGAAGTCGGGAAATGCCTCTGTTCTTCCTTCTTCTGCTCCAAATGACTTCTTGCTTCCAGGAGCCAGGATTTAAACCTGTGCTGTTACTAATGTATTGTAGTTATTACATTACGAGTTAAGTAGGCTTTGAAACTAGCCTAAGAGTCAAACCAAGTCATGCAATAAAGCACCCACAGGGAAATGTGTTCTGATTTCAACAACTAACTTATAAATAAGCTATTAGAACACAATTCCCTTATACATTTGAGTTGTCTTCAGTTATTCATAGAAAAGACTTATTCTGAGTTCAGAAAACACAACAGAATTTTCACACACCAATCTATAAACATCAGAGTTAATTAATATTAGAATTTTCATATTCAGGTATCTGTGACAGTGAGAGAAAAGTAAATATTTAAACAAACAAACAAGAAATCCCTCAATATCATAAATTTACATATAACAAATCATGCTAAAAAATTTAGGGCTTCCCTGGTGGCGCAGTGGTTGGGAGTCCGCCTGCCGATGCGGGGGACACGGGTTCGTGCCCCGGTCTGGGAAGATCCCACATGCCGCGGAGCGGCTGGGCCCGTGAGCCATGGCCGCTGAGCCTGCGCGTCCGGAGCCTGTGCTCCGCGACGGGAGAGGCCACAACAGTGAGAGGCCCGCGTACCGCAAAAAAAAAAAAAAAAAAAAATTAAATTTTCCATTGAATGAAGAAATCAAAAAACAATCAATGAATGGGAAAATAGAATTTCTTCCAGATTGCTGTGGCTTAAAGACAGAGCTGTATTTTATTCATCTATCCCTAGCATCCAGAAGGATGCCTGGAACAAAGAAACGTCTCATTAGGTTGTGAATGAATTAATGAATGAGTGAATCAATACCTGGTACAATGCCATGTTTAAAGTAGGTTCTAAGAACATATTTGTCAAGTCAACAAAAATGTATAAGAATGTACTAAATCAAAAAAATTATTTAGTTAATAGAAGACCATGAGTCAAGGTGACTAGCACATATATGCTAAATGAAAATGGCATGTTTTATATCACTGAGGATAGAAAGTTAAAAAAAATTTTTTTAACAACTGCATATTTTTGTTTAGATACAATGAAATAGTCTTTATCAGCACAGGAGATAAAATGTCTAAAGGATTACTAAAATGAATTAATTTTCTTTGAAGACTTTCAAAACCAGATAATCACTCATTTGTGGAGTTGCCATCCATGTTCACTGAAAAAAATTCATCCTCTAAAAATACAAGATAATAATTTGCTGATTAATATGTATTTTAAGTAATTTGTTCTAAGTCATATGCTCCAAGATGTAACTATAGAATTAATTTTTTAAGACAAAGTTAACTTAAGAGTTCTATATCCTAACACAAGCCTTTTAAAGAGTTCTACTGAATGATTCTTCCATGGCAAATCAACTAAATGCCTGAAATGTGAAAATTTTCGTAAACCTCTTCATTTTAATCCCATTCAGATGAACTCAGAAATCTGTTAAGCTATTTCATTTTATGAATGGAGTGAAAGCTTAATATACTTCAGCTGTAACAAATACCTAAGGACAAAGGAACTTTTCAGGTTGACTTTTCCTAAAATTGAATTGAGGATTGGAGTTTACCTTTCACTTAACTGTACACAGGCAAGCATTTATTTGCAAAAAAGAATCCAGCACCTAAATCATTCCAGTGTTTACTTTCAATGGCAGCAGAGGTCATCACACAAAGGCTACATCTCCAAGAAACTGACCACTTGAATCTATGTGCTCAGATTGCTTTTTGAGTGAAAGTAGTCAACATTTTTTTTTTATTAGTCATTATTTTTGTCTTAAAGCTACCACTTTTGAGAAGTGCTCCTCTTAAGTTTAATACACCGCAATTGTGTGAACAGAGTTAGGGTCACATTCACATTAAGCACACTTTATACAAGTTGTTTATATCCCACTGCAGGTAAACCTTTCCAGAGTAGGTCACCATACTTTGGTGACTCTGCCGGAGCTTCATTTTATATAAATACACTAATTAAAACATGTTTACTGAGTGTCTACTGTGGGATAGGCACTTTGTGAGCTGGGATATAGCTGTGATATTGCCTATCAGGATATTGCCTATCAGGAAATGTACATTCCACAGGGGCAACCAAGAAACAAAGAAGGAAATACCAGTTAATGAGAAGTGTTGTGATAACAATAAAATCAACTGATACATAGTACCTGGTGGGTAGCTTTGATTGTGTTCTCAGAAGAGGTCTCTCTAAGGAGATTATATTTAAGCTGAAATGCAAAGAAGGTTGCAGGCATGTAAGTATCTGGGGGTAAGGGCATTCTAGGCAGGGACAGAACATCTAATTCAAAAACCTTAAAATGAGGAGAAGCTGCACATACTTATAAAACAGAGAAAAGTGGGCACAGAAGAAAGCGATGGGAAATGAGGTCAGAGTGGTAGGCAGGAACTAGATCACATAGGACCTTTGAGACAAAGGTCAGGGACCTTAATTTTTTTCCTAATTGAAAACAGGAAATCTTTGATACATTTTAAACACAGAAATGACATGATTAAATTTAGGACTTAAAAAAGATCACCTTGGCTACTCTGTGAAGGATGGAGTGTAGAGGGGCAAGGTAGGAAGCCAATGGCTACTGCAGTCCAGACAGGAGATGACAAGGACCAGGACACTGTGGTAGGAGTAGACATGAAGTGAAGTGGATTTTTTTTTTTTAATGATTTGGAAGTAAAGGCAATAGAGACACCTACAAAATGTAAAGATTCTATAGCTTTTTACAAGGATATGGTTTCCTGTTTTATTTCTAATGCCACAATTAATATTATTAGAAGTCTGTTGACCTTCGTGGACCAAACTAGTTGATAGGATCAATGTCTTCATGGAACAGTCTATGTGGACTCCTAAGGTTCCTTCTCCCTATGCCTCTGGGAAATGAGACAACTCATAACCTACCACCTCTTTGAGTATTTTGGAATATTTTTACAAAATGCACGATTTACTGTTTGCCTCTGAGGTCTTTAAGGACAGGGACTGTGTTAAATTTATCTTTTTATCACCTGAGAATGCACAATAGATTCCTGATACATATGCAATAAATGAATAAGTGCTGACATGTGAAATTTCATTTCCCCCTTTTCTACTTATATAAACTCTATAAAGGCTCCTTAAAATGAATCCCATTTGCTATTCTGCCACTTGGAAAAAATTCTTTGTTTTCAGGATAATTCATGTTAACTTCTACATTGGGGTTGTTTGATGATGGAAAATTTTATTTTAAAAATAATTGAATTGATGTCAGTAGCAATACATGGATAGTTATGTTTACATTTTGTATTATTTTGCTAGAGCTGCCATAATAAATACCATGGAGTGGGTGGCTTAAACAACAGAAATTATTTTCTCACAGCTCTGGAGGCTAGAAGTCCAAGAGCAATGTCAGCTAGTTTGGTTTCTCTTGAGGTCTCTCGCTTTAACTTGCAGATAGCAAGTCTTCTCACTGTGTCCTCACATGGCCTTTCCCCTGTGCACACACGCCCTTGGTATCTCTCTGTGTCCAAATTTCCTCTTTTTATAAGGACACCAGTTAGATTGGACTAGGGCTCACCCCAAAGGCCTCATTTTGACTTGATCACCTCTTAAAAAGGCCCTATCTCCTAATACAGTCACATTTTGGGGTACTGGGGGTTAGGACTTTGGGAGGAACACAACTTACCCTATAACATATTTGTTAAAATGCTAACTCATTAGCAATAAGAAAATAGACACATTTTGCAGTGATGACTATATGCCACTCATTGAAACACACACACACACACACACACTCCCATGAGTGTGCACGTGTTGGCCCCATAAGGTAAGCAGTACCATTTACTGATGAAGAAACTGAGGCTCAGAGAAGACAATTCGCCAAAAATCCCAGAGATAGTGTGTGGGGGGCTATGATTTAAACCCAGATCTTCATGACTTCGAGGCCTGTTCTTTTAACTCTATACTGTTGCCATCCCTAATAGAATGATTGTGAATATATTTAATAAAATAGTGCATGTAAAGTACACGGTACACTGCCTGACACATAATGACTCAACAAATGTCAGTTTACTTCCCCTAACACTACAGGCTTAAAGGACAATAGCATTTAAATCACCCCTTTCGGGCTCTCCTAGCTTTTCTGGAATGCCAATTTGGAATATGCTTCTCCAAAAGACTGGCCATAATGGTTATTTCTCTTGACTGAGAGTCAAAGCTTGTTCACTATTTTGGTAGATGCCTCTGTGTACATATGAATTCATAAGAGCTAGATAATGAAAATGTTTTTAAATTTAAAAATAGTTTTCACAATTCTAATGCTTAGCAACTAGCATTAAAAAGGGAAAGAAAAGCATAATAACATTCCTTTTCCTTTAAAGACCATTCTGTTTATAAAACCATCTCTAGCTGTGCTTTAAATCAGCAGGAATTAGGGCAAAATATAATGAACTCCAAGTTTAACATCGCAGTAAATTAAGTACTCAAGATCTCTACCATGAATAGTATCTACCAATTCATACAGGTAAAGGTCCATGGTAAAATGGAATATATACGGTGAAATGAAAATTAACTCTCCAAACTAAGAAAACTCCCATTTAGAAATGCTATCAAAGAGAATTCTAAACAGAATTTCTCCTTTTGTTATTTCACCTGTTACTGCTATAAATGCTCTCTCAAAATGTCTAATAATAATAATCAAGGCTTGGTTACAAGATCTGTGATCCCTTTAAAAATGCTCTAGCTTAGACAGTATAATATCACAGATGTGTCTATTAGTTTCCTTTTTAACCCAAGGGGCAGTCAGTTGCTTTAATGGAGATTCAGAGATGGGCAGCAAGCAATTTATCAGAAAATGCCATTTTTCAGAAGTAACTAGTACAAGTGCTTTGGCTCGCTGCATCTCAACATGAGACTTGGCTAATTAGCATACTAAATGTCAGACGTGGTTTTTATCTGGGAAATTTATGGTTTATTTATAGGCATGATGAATGTTAGAAATGGGCCATTATTGGTGGCATTAAAGGTACTCATAGATTGGTGAGGTATTTTAGAAACACCTCTACTTTTGTGTGAATCTGGTGAACCCTGAAACTTGGACCAGCAGGGAGGGGACTGGAGTCTGGACCCCCAGATGCTCTTGTGTTCATTCACTGGATCTGAGGCAAGATCTAGAGCAGACTATACAGGACAGAATCCTGCCTGTGGATTACTGTTTTTCCTAACTCGAGTAAACTTTCATGCAGAATACCTAAAGAACAGAGAGCACATCTTCAAGTTTCCAGATCAGGTTATAAGAACTGTTTTTGAATCTGCTTGTTAATGTGTTTGTTAATTAAATGTCTATATGTATGGTAAAATTGGGTCTGAGATTTATTTTCATTGTAAGATGGTAGCCAGTTTGTTGGGGAAGAGCCAAAACTTTCCCACCCAAGGTCTTTCTGGGTCAGATAGGATTCAAGAGTTGTGGCTCGGTTCAATCAGAGCAGCATTTTACAGAATTCTTTTTCTTGAATTTTAATCTTTAATTTTCTGTGGGAATGTTAAGATGACTCATAGGAATAAAATATATTAAGCTTTTTAATCATGCAATTTAAAAGACTCCCAATAATACTAAACATGAGATCATTTAAATGAGTATTTTCCTCATTTCTTAGTTTTCAATTAACATTCTTTTACATCTTTCTAGACCACAGGGGAAAAATGATGAAAAGTTGCCTTGAGAATTTAAATATTAAAAATTAAGAAAAGCTTTGTCCTCAAGGAGGACAAAGAATTCAGAGAGGAAAAAAAGCAGGAACCAGTGCTTTAAGCCTTAGTTAAATTTCATAAACCATTTTGTTCTGGGTTTGACAGAACACAAAATGCTTTTGCCAAATTTTTCCCTCATTATTTAAAGCCACATGTTGTATGAAGGGGACTTAATGCATATGTCAGAAATATTTTTATAAATACATTTTACTAGTAGAGATTACTGAACTAAGGTAACCAAGCCTAACGTTAGCCCAGTATAGCACAAACCATGGGATTATTTTAATTAATCAGTCACTTTCCTAAGGTATGATGGAATGGAATTTACCTACAGAGGAAGTGGATTTTAGCTGAACCATGAGGAATTGAGGTTGAATACATTTAATCAGTGAGATTTATTAAACCAGTGAGATTTATTAAACCTTGTAATTTATTAAACCTTGTAATATATGAAAGGCTTAGGAATGTACCATAGACTCACTAGACAAATAAAAATTAAGAGTTGAAAGGGGATTTTGGCAAGTTGCAACCTTACTTGACCTCAGTTTCTGCTTCTGTAAAATTTAAGAGTCGGTGTATGCTGTCGAATCCCAATCTATTCATACTAAGGACCCCCTTTATTATTCACTCACTCAACATGGGGCCTATACTTTGAAATTTTGCCAACCAAACTGAATCTGATGACTAATAAATCCTTTCTCAGATTTTTATTAATGAAACATATTAATCACTGTTTCTGATCGGTGTAAGATATCCAGGATTACTACACTGGGTGCATATACTGTTGGCCAAAGCCAAAGAAAATGTGATATTTTAGTTAACCTGGGCAGGTTGACTGTGGTGAAATTTATTATTTCCATCAGACATTTTAAAATACAGGCAGTGCCGATTATACGAGGATAATTGGTTCCAGAAAAGGGCCGTTTTTAAAGTGAGTCCATGTAAAACAGGGGTCACTCTACCTTGAAACTTGAAGCTTAAAATTATGAAAATAGGTTTATTTTATTTCAGTTATACTTGCAGTGAAGGGTATAATTGTATCTAAAGATATAGAATAATGAGAGCAACAAGAATGTGGTTTGTCTTATTTTGACGCAAAATTTTTTCCAACAAGCTTTCACACCTCGCATTTAACTTTCTTGCAGCTTGCAAGAAGGGTCAGAGGGGAGGGGTAGATAGGGGAATACAAAACAGTCCAGGCCCAAAGACCTCCTTCGTCTTTTGATATGTAAATCATTCTCTTTTTGCAGCCCCATCATCCTTGTGCCTCATCTTTGACTTCAGTTTGCAGTTGATTTATTTTTCATATATTTATTTATTTTTTATTGACATATAGTTGATTTGCAGTTGATTTTTGTGTTGTACTTGCATTAAATGGTTGAAAGATTACAAGTATCAAGTAATTATCAAAGAGAACAGAGATGGTGAAGCCAAAGGTGAGGCTAGATCTAGTGGTAGAAAGCAGGTCTAGAATCTAGGCTCCTGAGGGTTTTTTTTTTTTGGACACTTAAGCATAGTATTTTGTAGTTGTAACTGTTTATGATTTTATAATCCAATTTGTGCCTTGTCTTTAAACTCTAAGATATTATTGATATAACTTGATTAAATAGAAATATTAAAAACAACTGTCTCTTCCTCAGGAAAACTCATGGGTTTTAAAAGGATATCTTTAAAAAATACGCTATATTCTGTTAATTTTAATTAAATCTTTCCAGTCTGGAGATCACAATTAAGCTGAAACTTCAGACAGTGGCACTTCGGAACAGTGCAATTTGGTACAACTCAACCAAAGGAATTTCATTTTTTTTTTTTTTTTTTTTTTTTGGTACGCGGGCCTCTCACTGCTGTGGCCTCTCCCGTTGCGGAGCACAGGCTCAGGACGCGCAGGCTCAGCGGCCATGGCTCACGGGCCCATCCGCTCCGCGGCATGTGGGATCTTCCCGGACCAGGGCACGAACCCGTGTCCCCTGCATCGGCAGGCAGACTCAACCACTGCGCCACCAGGGAAGCCCCCATGTACAGTTTTAAAAGTAATTTTATAAAGCTGCAACAGGAGTTGTGTTTTTTAGTGGCATATTCTTCTGAAATGGGGGGGGAATAAAGTGTTAAAGAAACATTATCAGATTTTTATTTTTAAAGAGACAGTTGAAATTGACTACTTTCAAAGTATGTAAGTCATAATTCTTAGCAGAATTTATTACATTTCCATGATGTGACATAGCAAATCACACAGAAAATACATAGTTCACCTTCAGTCTGAAAATATTTCCTCTAATTAACAGGACATTTTATTGTTTTATTGATGGATGTAAACTATTATGTTAAAGGCTAGGAGAATGAGAGTACTGGAGGAAAAAACAACTTTAGACTCACTTGAGGAACTGGGCTAGAATCCTGGAGAAATGCTAAGCTCACAGCCTTCCAGGGGGAAGACTGGCATTTGCACTTGCGGATTCTCAGAAGTGCACAGCTGATGGTCAGATAGTGACAGTTTGGGGAGAAGCAGGGCTGTCAGCACCAAGAACATTCAGATTGTATACAGATGTTCAATGTGGGCTGGGACAGAGGGAAGCCTTGCCTGAACAAAGATAGAACCTTTGTAAAGGAATTATTTAGGAACAATTTGCCTAAAATAATGGGAAAAATAGAAAAGTGTCTCAGAATATTGAATGTATTAGTTATAAAGTATAGAAAACTATGTCTGAGATCTTTAGGTCATACTTCTTGAAATTCTGCTAAATGCAGTAAAGAAAATGTTGCTTTAGTCAGCTGACTGGAATGTAGCAGAATGCCTTGGGACTCTTACAGGTTAAAAACGACAATAGAAGATATGCTGTATTCCCAGCTTCACTGGATTCCAGGAGCCTGTAATTCTGCTGATGGGCTTCCACGCCCTAGCTAGTGATATAATCACCTTGAGAAACAAGTACACTTGTTGCAATAGTGGTTTCCAGAGTCGACAGTATTCTTCTATCAGGTACTACATGCTACATGTCTAACTTGCTGTTGTCCTTAAACCTTGCTCTTTTCACAGAGGCTGAAAAGTCTACTACAGTAGTCCCCCCTTATCCACAGTTTCAATTTTCACAATTTCAGTTACCTACAGTAAAATGAGGTCCAAATATGTTAAATTAAAAATTCCAGAAATAAACTTCATAAGTTTTAAATTGCACGTCATTCTGAGTAGCGTGATGAAATCTCACCCTGTTCCACCCTGTCCCCAGGATGTGAATCATCCCTTTGTCCATCTATCCTGTCAGTTAGTCACTTAGTAGCTATCTGGGTTATCAGATTGACTATCACAGTATCACAGTTTCACAGTACCTGTGTTCAAGTCACCCTTATTTTCCTCAATAATGGCCCCAAAGCACAAGAGTAGTGATGCTGGAAATTTGGATATGCCAAAAAGGAGCTGTAAAGTGCATTTTTAAAGTGAAAATGTAAATGGTTTTCAACTTAATAAGAAAAAAAATCGTATACTGAGGTTGTTAAGACCTATGGTAAGAAGGAATCTTCTATGCATGAAATTGTGAAGAAAGAAAAAGAAATTTGTGCTAGTTTTGCTGTTGCACCTCAAACTGCAAAAGTTTTGGCCACAGTGCATGATAAGTGCTTAGTTAAGATAGAGAAGGCATTACATTTGTATAAGATATTTTGAGAGAATACATTCACGTAACTTTTACTATAGGATCTTGTTATAATTGTTCTATTTTATTATTAGTTATTGTTGTTAATCTCTAACTGTGCCTAATTTATCACAGGTATGTATGTCTAGGAAAAGAACATAATATATATAGGGTTCAATACTATCTGCAGTTTCAAGAATCCACTGGGAGTCTCATCCTCTGCAGATAAGCGGGGATTACTGTATTCAAGCTGAAGTGTGCGGAGGAAAAGGAGGAGGCTGAGAAACAGAAAGAGGGCAGTGAGAGCAAATGGAGGGTAGTGGCGATTGAATCAGAAATATAAACCTAAAAGGAACCAATGTCTGGAAGGAAATCCCAGGAAATTCCCATTCAGTCTGGCTCGTCTCAGCTCAAAGCACCATTTGAATGATACTCTGTTTATATGGTTAAATTAGTAAAAGTCTACAGGGCTAAAATGGTCGTCAATGCTATTATGATTCGTAAGTGTGAATGCCAACTTCAAATCATATGGCAGAATATGTCTGTGCTATCCAGACTATGCGGAGGGCCATGAACATACCCACGGAGCCTAAAAAAACAGGGCAGCTTTCAGTCTTCTCTGTAGGTAGCCTTAGGGATCTGGTCTTTGCAACTTTATGACCACTGAAGAAATGGCTTCATTCATTGGACCAGCCTCTGAAGTACTGTCTCTCTTAGCTCCAGAGTGGTATGAAATTGGTGTGATTGTGGGGTGTGCGCTCTAGCTAGGAGTGTGTGCCCTGCTCTGCTCGCATCCATGCTTGGGGATGATGGGAGGAAAACTTGCTTGCCTAGAAGTATATTTATGTGTTCCTTGGTTTGGGATACAACTGTAGATAAAGAGCCTTATATAGATCTATAATTTTGTTGACTCCTGGCCATGAATAAAAAAGAAACTTAGTGGCTAGCATAGACAAGAAAACTGAAGCCAAGCAGCTATTTCCTGACAGACTTCAGAAGGAAAAGCAAAGACTTCTGACCATAGTGGTTTCCGAGGCTAGGCATGTCCAGGACTTTGGAGTTTGGAGGGCCTATAGGGATTTGACTTTAGCTCTCCACTAACCTTGCTTTTGGTTCAGAACATGTATATAACCAGTTTTCAATATTCTCATCCTCGGAGACAGGAATGGGGCTATTCCTCCCCAACCTAAGAGACTGAGAGTTAAGGGAGGAAATCAAAGTGCTCTTATCCAAGGAAGAGAGTACGGGTGCTAAGGAAATACAGCAGGGCACTACAGTTGTTAGTTGATTTCCTCCAATGCAGTTTTGGATTTAAAAGCTTTAAAAATTACACTTTTACTCTTGTATGCTTAAACTTCTCAAAAGCCTTTCCCATAGATTCCCTAATTTTGACCTCACTATTAGCACTCTACTTGAAGAGACTGTACTGAGCACAGATGCTGTGGCCAATTATTAAACCTTGTTAAGCTGTCTGACCCTTGGGGAATTACTCAGCCTACATATACCACAGTTTTCTCATATGCAAAACAAGGATTATATTAGCAACCTCTTCACAGGCTGGTTGAGAGGGCTATATAAATTAATACATGTAAAACATATAATGGTACCTGGCTCATACTATACTATAGTGTTAGCTATTATGAGGAAACTGGGGCTCTGAGATGTGAAATGATTTAGAGAGGCTAAATTCTACCCCAATCTCAAGGTTACAAGACTAGTAACCAGTGTCAGGACTTGCATGCTGGTTTAATTATATCAACTCTAGTACAGCTGCTCAACAATAGAACACAGCTGAATACTTAAATACAGAAAGAGAGAGAGGCCCATTGAATCTGAACAAAATCATAATGTATCTCATTGTGTTATATTTATATATATACACACACATATATATGGTATGAATATTTTTCTATATGATCATGAACTTTTGGGGGACAGGAACTCTGCCATTCTTTTTTCATTTTACTGGAACCAGGTACATAAAATGCCCACCCATGTGTATAAATATTATGGAATGAAAGAACAGAAGGACAAGTGAATGAATGAATGAGTGAATGAACATGCATGGTTAGCTATTAAAGAAATACTCTAAGTCTCATACGTTAAAGCAAATAGTTTGGAGAGACTCGTTTAATAATAAACCCCAAACCATGTCACCATGATACTAGTAGAAAAGCACTTGATGCACAGGATGTCTACCATCAACACAGCCTCCAGTGGTGTACTAAGAGCACTTAGTCTTAGAAAATGATGTTGAAGGGGACTAAAATGATCAGCTATCGTATAACATTGGAAATCAGTGTTTCTACAGCACAGTGCTCTCCACCACATAGTTTTAAAGGGCCAGATTTCCTTTCCACTGTTAAGATTTTCCTTTTTAACTGCAATCTTCGTTGATGATGAGAAGATTCGGTGATGAAGAGTTGTGAAACCTATACTTTAGCAATCATCTCACTTTTGCATCCAGTTTTTTGACTCCCTGATCACTCAGATCTCTATTGCTGTCCATTAACATACAATAAAGGCTTCCCACCCGCCAAATAAAGCTATTTCCTGTCATTCCATGGCTGGCTACTTGGTGGGCTAATCACTAGCAGCACATACAGACTGGACCTCTATGTAAATGAACAGTCTAAAAATATAAGTCTGTATGCACCCTATGGAATTCCCTAAGCCATCCATCCCCTTAACTCCATTTTTGTTGAAATTATACCCTATCCTAAGGGGCATTTCAATACAAAGAGGTAGTATTGAGCCCTGTAGCATCCCATTTATGTATGTTACTTTACTAAGACTTGTAGATCTGCTTGATTTCTTCTAATTTGGGGTTTCCAAATTAATTTAATTAGTTCTCCCCATAAAACCATGATAACTAAATTTCTGCAGCAATCTGCTTCAGAGATGCACAGTACATTTCCTCTCCCTGATCTTCTCCTGCCCCAACTCCTCCACGGCTTAATTTCTGCCCTCCTCTTCAGCACTTACCGCTTGAGAAAGTTTGATTTTAAAATATCAGGATCTTCGTTTTCATTCATATTTAAATAGCTTAGTCTATAGGATACATTTGCAAGATTCATAGTAATGAATATATAAGTGAACTTTTTAATGCTAAACTTTAAAATTTGGTTCAAAATGTGCTGCCAACAGCTGCAGTACCAGCTACTAATTATAGGTACAACTCTACATGAAGCTACTGATGACCTTAGGATATCCTCTCCTTTATAGTAATTCCATAATTTCATCCGCTTTTCCCATTGCTAACTATCATTTAGAAGGCTGTGTGAATTAGTCTGACAGTAAGAACTCAGAGTATTAAGAGACATAATTTTAATGTCTGGTTTTATTGTTGATTCATGTTTTGGCTTAAGGCAACCAAGCCATCCCTATTCATAAGGAGAGGGTGGACACCTACAAAGTGTAATTTTTTGGGGGTATTAGTACTATTTTCATACAAATGCCATAGTGTGTGATGTTCTATTATCGAAGGTCAATTCATTTGTGTTTAAGGCTTTCTTTCTCTTTTAAAAAGCAAAGGACCATGCTGTATTAAGATCCTAATAATATGCTATGATTTAATATTCAGTTTACTATATTACTGGGCTTTTAGCCTTATGACAGCAATGTGTTTATATATGCGTGTGTATGGAGGCTATGGTTAGGCACATGAGTAAGTCAGGGGAAGGTGAGAGGACAAACGTACAGAAAGGGTTGTTTCGGGACACTGAAGACAAATTGTCTTTTTCCGTTTCTTAAAACTATAAAACAGGAGAAAATCCCTGAATCTATACAATTATTTGAAGATTTGTCAGCTAATGGTTGATAATGTGCCTAAGCAAAAACTTGAGACAAATAAAAGGTATCAGTCACCTAACGGACAATTTCTGACACCCTCAGTGACATGCTACCCTTAACCTTTAATACCTGATAGTGAATAGAGCTGTTAGGAAACACACACACACACACACATCACCAATGCTGTTACATAATACCTTTCATATTGAGCAATGTAAGCTACCAGGTAATCATGGCAGTTAAAATAACACTTTTTTTAAAAAACTGACGTTGTTTCTCCTCTCTAGATTTATTTTTTTGATAAAATGCTATTCTATTTTTCAGTCCTTCCTTTATGATGTAGAAGGTAATCACAGGTTGCAATTTTAAATCCCTTTAGTTTTCTTTCCTCTGAATAATCCTATTTGACAGGCTCCCTTCCGCCCCTTTTCTTGTCATTAAGAATAGCTTCAGTTTGGTCTGAGTAAAAAGAAGATTGATTATATAGCTCTAGGAACACTACTACCATGTTCTGAGAGGTAAAGAAGGGAATTTCAAAAATGAATCTGTCTTTATCAGGAAGAAATAGACTTAACACCTCTGAGCTATAATAGTCACTTATATTAGTGGAATATTACATTTTGTGACTGCATTTATAGTTTAAAATACAGAAAGATACTGATCAAATCTTTTGGTCAGGATGTTAGACGTATTCCCAGAATTCTATTTTGCCTTATCTTTTGGGAAGCTAATAGAGCAGTAAATATCATCTTGAAAAGTTGCCATTTTTAATGAAGCATTTACTTTGCAATTGATAAATATTTTAAAAGTTAACACAATTTATGGTGTGTTCATTCTCAATAGATATCAAAGAAGCCCATTTCTCCTTTGGAAAGATATATATTTTTCCATTTCAAAAGGAATGGAAAAAAATAATTTTGATATGAATTAGCTGATAAGGGCACGTATTTTAACCATTTCCTCCAAAAAGCTCCAATCAAGTGAATCCAGCATTTCAAGAAGTTAGGAGGTGGTATGTATTACTCCTGGTGAAAAAAAGCTATCATGGGCATCTAAATGTTAAGTAGCTTGCCAAGTTCACTAAGTCAAGCAGTGGGACTGAGGATAAAACTACAGGTTTCCTGCCTTCCAGATGGTAGTAGAGTGGAATGAGACCTATACATCAGATGGTTCTAAACAGAAGGAGGGTAGAGATAATCCTTCAAGAGCAAGGTCCCCCAGCACCCCCTTTTCACAGGGCAGCTGAATGTTGTAGGCTTGTCTGGGTCCAAGAATGACAAGGAGATTTCTGAATTAAACAATAAGACTACCTGTTGGAAAATGGCCTGTGGTTTACTTCTTGGATAGGCGTTGCCCAGAGCAGCTTCCACTGCCTCTGCAGTGCTGTCTGCAAAGCTTAGGGGCTGAGCGACAGGTGGAGAAACAAGAGACCTTTTTGCTGCCCTCCCTCTTCCTTGCAGATTGAATACTAATACGCTGTAACTTCTCACCAACCTCCTTTCCTTTTAGGGTAGTGGTGATCTAGGATGCAACAGAGTTTATCACAAACGCACAGAAAGAATCAATGCCCCCTAGGCAGCCCTGGAGGGGTGGGGAAGGGAGTGGGCTGTATTTCCAGCACAGTGATACTCAGGCAGGTACAGCCCTCCAGGCCCTGTACATTCAATGAGTCAGGGGCAGTCACTAGGTCACTATCTCACCGAAACTTGTGGTAATAGACCACCTGGGGCAAGTAGTTGTTCTATGAGAGAAAGAATACAGGACAATGAGGAGGGAAGAAATGTGCTGAAATGGACAAACAACTGAAGCTTGGTTCTTGTGGAGATAATCCCATTTCCCCACCTTAGAAACTGCATATCTAAATAGAAATGCAATGACTAGATTCCATTTGATCACATCTGGTTTGTAGACATTACATCGGTAATTTAGGAGATATGAGGTATCTTTCTAAGGTTTGCTGCAAAATACAATTCTGCTTATGCTTTCATTCAGCGGCTTGTTACCCATGTTGTAACACACTGTCTATAGGAAGCAGCCACCTGGAGAAAGTTTAAAGCCCTTAACAGTCCATCCCCCTCCCTCTTTAGGTATTTCTCTAATCACTTCTCTGCCACCCCTGGCCCTCACCTCCTGCACACTCAAACACACTCTCCACTCCAAATTATCTGCAGTTTCCCAAACCCACCAGCCCCTCTTACTTACTACACCCCTTTCTTTCTGAGGTTATCTTCCCTAGTCTCTCCTTATCTGCCTGCAAATATCAACAAGTTTATCTTTCAAAATGCACCTCAAGCTTCAGCTCCTGTGTAAAGCCTGAACTGCCCTCCCCCACCCCGATAAAACTGACCATTCTACTTTTACACTCCCATATAGCTCACTTGATTATACCTATTTGTTTACAAGTTTATCTTCCCTGGCTAGATTGTGAGCATCCCTGGAGTGGAATCTGTATCTTACCTTGCAGTCTCCTGAAGCAAACGCAGTGTCCCAGCATTTAAATATGTTTGTTGAATGAATAATGATCCGTGTTCTCTGCTCTGTTCTATCTATCCCCTTGGATAGAACAACCCACAGTTGCAGTTTTTTAAGCAGTGAGGAATTTGGGAGAATAGGGTGGAAGGATTCTGGAAAATCAAAGTCCAACTCTAGTTTTCAGACAAGATTGTTCACAGTGGAACAAATTCTCCCTCTGAGAAAATTCAGTGAAAAATTCTCTCTACTGATTATGATGAACTACATTTAAATCAAGTCCTAGCTGTGCCAAATAATGTTTGGAAGGAATTCATTCTCTTTTTTTGACTATTTCCATCCCTGGATAAGTATAATCCAGGGAATTTTTGAAACAATACTGATGCCTGGGTCATGCCTTGGATATTCTAGTAAAATGGGCCTAGGATAGGGCCTGGCTTTGGGATTTTTAAGCTCACCAGGTGATTCTAACGTGCAACCAGGATTGAGACCCACTGCTTTAAGAGAATTTATCCAGGACTGGGTTTTACATAGCCTCTGAATGTTGATAAGCTACCAACTTTGCAGGTCCAATTTAAACTGAGCAGGCGTCTCCAGTTTAACATGTTCAAAAGCAACCACGCCCCAAATACCAAAATTAAGTAGCAACTCCATCCTCCCAGTGGCTCACAACAAAATCCTTGCAGCTGAGGATATGAGTAAACTGAATGGTGGGGGAAGAAGCCAGATAAAGTGGTTTAAGAAGAAGGTAGTGAGAGGGAAATAAAGACTTTGACTGTAAAAGGAGAAGAAACTCAGGGAGCTAGTTATAAGTGGAATTAAAATTAAGGAACCTATTTATAATTTGTTTTATAAATTTGAAGAAAGATTGGCCTCATTTAAAAGGTGATGGGAAAACCCAGTAAAGAAGTGCATTGAGCGAATTGCCTACTTTCTCTGAGTTGCTTGTTTGTTGAGAGTGCACAGGTGATACGGCTGATGAAACAACATAGAAGAATTGGAGAGATAGTTAGAAGGTGCACTTGCAGAATTTGTAGTTGGATGTGGGGTGACGTAAAGGGACGAGTCAAGAATGACATCCAGGGATTTGCTGGCTCAAGGGTGGCTGGTGGTGCCCTTCACTGAGCTAGAGAACAGAGAAGAAGGAGATTTCAGAGAGAAAAGGAAAAAAAACTTTTTTTTTTTAAACTGGATGCTTTATTTAACATTATAATTTTGGTCGGGCATACCCCTCACCTTTAAGGAGCAAAACAAAACATAAGCCTCAGATTAGGTCCAGGCACAAGTTATTCTTCCAATGATTCTGAAGTCAAACTGTAAAATTCAATTATTACTGCCTCTGATTTCCCATGAGGATTAAATAAAACCACACAGATGAGAGTGCCTAGCACAGTGCCTAAAGTAAACAGATGCTCAATAACATTAACTGCTCTTTCCTTGGCTTGAAGCCATGTGATTAATGAGGAAATAATAGGCTTAGGAATTAGATAGGTTTAAATTCTCACTATACCATTTGCTACCTGTGTGACTTAAGGCAAATTATTTAACTCCATCTGTCAAATGGAACTAACAATACCCACCTTATAGGGTTAATGTGAAAAGTCATTAAAGAATAATGCATACATCATTCAACCAAAAAAGGACTTAATAAATATCCAACCCCCCTCCTTCAAGATAGCCTATTCATAACTCTTCCAAAAGTATAGATTCATAGGTCGATGAATTTAAACATATCCATCAGAATCCCTAACTTGTGGTAAGAATTACACCAGTGCAGTACCTTGACACAGTACCTGGCATGGAGTGGACCCTACATAAATGTTTATTGAACTCAGGTGAATTGCTATGTCCAATGTCACTTGGCTAACTGTGGCAGCATGGGCTAGCCTGGGATGGGACTAGGCCTTTCTACTACTCAAACAAGGGCTCTTTCCATTATCCTGTGTACTCCCCCAAGGTTAAGTCATCTACTTGCTGATAAAATTATATGCTTATTTAGAGCAGTACAAATTAAATTAAGGGTCATAATAAGGTGTTACCATAATTTGAGTTTTTCAGGGTTCTATGGCTAAGGAAGTCATTACTGTTAAAATACTTTTACATAAAATAAATTTTACAAGAAACACAAACTTTTTTTTTTTTTTTTTTTTTTTTGCGATACGCGGGCCTCTCACTGTTGTGGCCTCTCCCGTTGCGGAGCACAGACTCCGGACGCGCAGCCTCAGCGGCCATGGCCCACGGGCCCAGCCGCTCTGCGGCATGTGGGATCTTCCCGGACCGGGGCACGAACCCGCGTCCCCTGCATCGGCAGGCGGTCTCTCAACCACTGCGCCACCAGGGAAGCCCAAGAAACACAAACTTTTTAACACAGCTTAAATTAAGAAAAGTTTCCTTCCTTTTGTTTTGCCTAACTACCACAGGAAAGTCACCTATGTTTATGATTTCCTAAATGGAAACTGTAGAAATGCTTTTAGAATAGTAATAACTTCAGAATGGTATAACCAATTCAATGGTAAGCAGCAGACTCTAGTGGAATAAAGAGTTGGGGGAAGTGGGAAAGCCGGTCCAATCTTGTGAAACTCAAGGCTGAATACACATGAAGTAAAATACTATGCACTGAACATACAAATGCAAGTACAACTGTACGTGGTGAGGTGAACTGTACATGAAGCACCTATTAAGACGAAACCACTCAACCTCTGGATGACAAGTAGAAAACAGGTTTTTAAATGTCTGAAAACCGCAACTTCAGTGCTTTTGCAATCCCCGCTTTTAGGATTTGTCACGTGAAGCAAACAGGCGTAACCCAACAGCACTATTAGGGCCACACAACCATTCCACACACAGGCTGGTCTCATAAACATCATCAAGGAAAAGCAGGCAAACCAGCAGAGAAGGCCTTCACCTACTTTCCTCCAGATTGCAAACGCTGTACGGAGACGGCGGCGCGCAAGTAACCAACCCCAAACAAATAAAGGAATACCTAGGCATTCTGACACCCCCAAAGGTCCTCCATAACATTTACGGAGTCTCATCCCATGAAATACGGTTAGTCTGCACAGAACCCCGCGTCCCCTCCTACAAGGGGCAGCAGTGGTCACCTTCCATGGATGGACCCCTTTAAGCCAGCTTCACGGACCCCCCCACAAACCAGTGACTCGATTGACCGCCACAATGTAGACTCCATTACCCCTGTTAACGTTTCTAGAACACGTGATTTGGGGGTGCACACTTGCTAGAAACAGATCAAACAACACTTTCACACATTTCTGAGTCCTGCCATACTTGGATCCAAACTATTCCAAAGGAGGGGCCGAACATCACCAATCCTGGATGACACTCGTTCAAATCGCCCTCAAGAGGGGAGTGAGTCCCCCCCTTAGCTGGTCGCCAGCAGCTCTTACCTTTCTGTCACGGGGGACCTCGGCGAGGGACCCAGGGATCTGGTACAGGTCCAAGCTGAGATGCTCCAGGCTCAGCCTCTCCTGCAGGAAGTGGCTCGGGTACCACTGTAGCAGGGACCGACAGGGTCTTCTTGATGGACCCTTGAAAACGTCCAAGGCATGATGGGGGCTGGCAACTGGGTCGGCGGGGCCTCCGGAGCTCTGGCTCCAGGCCATGGCGCGGCCCAAGCCCGGGGAGGCCCCTCCTTGCCCGCTCGGCGCGGCGCCAGCGCCGGCTGTCTCCCAGGGCGACCCCGCCGCCTACACCAGCTGATCGCACTAGGGCTGGCGGGAACCAGCCGCGGAGGAGTCCCCCTTGCCCCAAGCCCAGGGGCTTCTGAGGGATTCGTAGTCCGCACAGAGAGCGTGTGAGAGAGCCTGAGGGGAAGCCGCAGGGCCCCAGGCCCGGCCTGAGGTGGACTGAGAAACTGTGTCTTCCATACAGTACATTCTACGTAGTATTTCTTTTCCTTTCTTTTTTTCTACTAGCAAAAGCAAGTTTATTCAGAAACAGCCAAAAAAGTTACCAACCTACGTTTCTGAACTACAGCTGATCCTAGTCAAATCCAGAACTTGCTTTTATAGAGAAAAGGAGGTAGCTGGGCAGGGCTGTAATAACAAAAGAGTTCATTGGTGGAAGCTGGGAGTCCAAAGTATGGAGGCTTCTCATTGGTTGGGCTACAACTAGGCAGTGTTTCTTATTCAACATCACAAATCTATATTCGGAAGCTCTGAATCCCTGCTACACTGAAACTCTGCTAGGGATATAAAGATATGAGTAATGAATAAATCCAAGTTCCTGTTTTCGAGAAGCTTGCAAACTTTTCATGAGGACAGGAAAAGAGCCACAATAAAAGAAGAAGGTAAGTGCCAGAAGAATTATGCAAAAATCTAAAAGCATTCAAAGAAGAGGGAGATTTTTTTTTACGTGTGAGAGGTCGCTGGAGATAAGATTCAGCAAAGACTTCAAGGAGAGGGGGTGATGTTTGAGATTCATCCTGAAGAACTAACATTTCTATAGGCAGTAGGATTGGGGAGAACATTCCAGGTGCAAAAACTCCACCACAACAGCACAGAACTGTGATAGGGCTAGGAACGATTGCAAACTAGCACCGCAGGCTAGTGTTAATTTAGGCTACGTATGGCCTAGTGGTCAGAAACAAATCTAGACCGGCAGGCTGGACTTTGGAGTTAAGCAGGCCTGAGCTGGGACACTGGTGCCACCACTGGATAAATACCCAACCTAGGGAAAGTTATTTAACCTCCCTCAGCCTCGGTTTTCTCCCTTCTAAAATTAACCTAATCATACATTTACCAGGATCGTTTTGAGATGTCTGTTCTATAATAGGTGTTTAATAAATGATAGGTATTATTACTTTGCAGAGGTCTTGAATACCAGGGTGAAGAGTTTATGTTTTATTAGCCAGCTTATGGAAGCGTTTGCACAAAGTGACTACAGCTGGAATAATCTGCCCCCAATTTATACGCTTGAGGGAAGCAGGGAAGAGAAAAGACTGGAAGACAAGTTAGGAGACTCCTTGGTAGTCAGCTAGTAGATCAATAAGTAATCCTCAGGGTGATGCTACTTCATAGTCAATCCATAATATCAAAGTTTTATTTTTGAGTTTTCAAAATATACAGATATTTTATTTTCTTCCCTTCCCCTCCTGCTGTTTTGCCATTGGATTGTTCTGCCAGCAGGCAAAAAGACAAATCAGTGAAACTTCAATCAGCCAGTGTCGCCATAAACAAAAGAGGAACTTAAATATCTGTGGTTACTGTGTGAATGTAAGCATCTTTGAAAGATTTGGTTGGAGCAGGCTGAAATTAACCACTTGAATTTAACATTTTATGTAGAATATATATGCCAATAATTCTTAACCTCCCTTTGTTCCACCGATACAGCTGAGTCACTATAGCGTGGGAAGAACCTCTATACTATAAATAATCTTCTGTCAGTTAATTTAAAAAGGCAGTAGGGCAGGACTTATTCAAAGTCAGTGGTCATGTACCACTGACCAACCACATAGAACCTTGGACAAGCCATTTAATAATCCTGAACTGCAGATCACATATCTGTAATTTGGGGGAGGTAATTTATTTTTTGCCTCATTCTTAAGGTTGTTTTGAGGATTGAATGAGGTAATTGATATAAAAATGCTTATGTTTATAAGCCACAAATGCAAAAGATTATCTGGACAAAACCTCCATCCACATAAATAAGGCACAATCATTATGAACTGTA
Source organism: Aethalodelphis obliquidens (assembly GCF_003676395.1). Lineage (NCBI taxonomy): Eukaryota > Metazoa > Chordata > Mammalia > Artiodactyla > Delphinidae > Aethalodelphis > Aethalodelphis obliquidens. The sequence continues at coordinate 2,090,506 of NW_020838025.1, forward strand.
TAAGAAGTTTTCCCACTTTCTTTCTTCCTTGCTCTCTGAAAATCTGCTTGATTTGTCTTTTTTTTTTTTTTTCCAGTTGGTGAGCACTTTACTTTCATATGTTGACCACAGTTAACCTCCCATTTTGGGTGAGATTTCCAAAGTATGATTTCCAACTAAGTAGCCATTTTGTCATTTTGAAATTGTGTTGTTTGACCTTCCCTGTGTTTTGGGATAAGTATAGGAGGGTTTGGCTTCAGACTTAAATTATTTCACTAAGGGCACTTTTGGAGGAGGAAAAGTTATTTTTCGCTCACTTAATAAAACAACTTCTTGTACAGCAAACTCTGTCTCATTAAGGGCTGTGCCGGAGACTTAAGGGATTATTTAAGAGACTGAGTCAGCATCTTTATCTTGTGATGTATTGAAAGATGTGTTAGTTCCCCAAGGGAAGAAGAAGGGAAATTGAAAATAAAATCCTTTTTCCCCCTTTTTGGTTAATTTTCAACAAAATGAAGCAGTTACTTCTGAAATATAGACACACAGGTGAGAAAAATGTGTGTAATTACTTAATAAGAAAGGGACTTGCATAATTAAACTGAAATTCAATGCATTTGAAGGAAAGGGAAAGCATCCCAGCTAAGTTTCTGGCAGATAATGATGAAGAAACTGAAAACAGTTGAGGCTCTGAAGTCACACTTCTGTTGATACATATGGTGTTAATGGATTTTGAGCTCCTGGGCCTCCTGGTAAGCAGATGGTTTTATACTTGTGCTTTAACTAGAGGTTAGATGGCTTGGTGGAAAAAAGCAGTGACCTTTCATCTCCAGTTTAGTTCTGGACTTAATGATTTGTGTATTCAAACTTTTCAAACACATATTGTCACGCTTAACACCCTGTAAGATACTCGAACATTGACTGGGCCTGGTAAATAAATTGTAGTTGATCTTCAGAGAGATTCTTTTTTTTTTCCCCTGGCTGAAGCCAAGTTTTATAAGTTACCTCTCTTCTTCTGGGCAAAAAGTTAAATCAGGGAGTCAGTGTCTCTCATTGGATTGTCTGTTCAAGTATACAAAATAAAACAACTAAAAATATACACTAGTTTCTGTTAGGTTAACTAGAAAGGAATATTCCTGAAAATAATTATGCTGCTGTGGAACTACAGTAATAAGCTCCCTGCCCCCCAGACCCACATTTAATTAGAAAACTACTGGTCCCATTCCAAATCCTAACTAATTTAATTTAAAACCGTATGTTTTATACAGTAATTGCCTATTTTTTAAGTTAACTAACCATTGTACCATCAGCTTAGACATTTTATGAGTGGAGACAGCACTCCTAATTGATAAGCATGGCATGCTTATAAATGAAGTTAAAACAACAGTGACGCTTTGGGAAACAAATGTTGCCATTTGACTGCTTCCCAAAAGTAGTTTGTTTAGCAGAGATCCAAGAAAGTTGCAGATCTCTGCATTCAGGATTCATGACTGGAAACTGAAATGTACTTGAAAGTCAAGAAGGTGGATTGCTGCTTCTCCTTTTGGTCAGACAGAGGTGCTAGGAGCAAAATGAGGTGGGGTGTGGGGCATGGGCTAGAGCCTGGAGAATCACATCAATAAACACCTTCTCACCTGGGCTCCCTGGGTCCCAGGATGCCAAGACTCTTTCAACACTAAACACAGTAGTTGCCAGATAATTCCACAAGAAGAAGGAACTTTCACCTTCTTTACAGTTTGGTGATTACAAAGCACTTTGAAGAGAATATATGTGAGTATATAACACACTAATTGAGTGAGTGATGTTATTTGGATCAAGAAATGATTGGATGGAAAACTGTCTATGATATATTAAGAAGGAAAAGCAGGTTACAAAACAGCGTGTACAGTACAATTCATTTTTTGTGAAAAATAATTCTATAAATGTGCAACAGAAAGACTGCAGTGAGACATAGGAAACAAACAAGCAATGGGGTAGAGGGAATACAGATGATTTTCGTTTTCTTCTGACTTATCTATATTTTCACACAGTAATGTTATTTTCAGAATAAGAAAAAAGTTCTTTAAAAAGACTTTAGGGGGCTTCCCTGGTAGCGCAGTGGTTGAGAGTCTGCCTGCAGATGGAGGGGACGTGGGTTCGTGCCCCGGTCCGGGAGGATCCCGCGTGCCACGGAGCGGCTGGGCCCGTGAGCCATGGCCGCTGAGCCTGCGCGTCTGGAGCCTGTGCTCTGCAACGGGAGAGGCCGCAGCAGTGAGAGGCCCGCGTACGGCAAAAAAAAAAAAAAAAGACTTTAGGGAAGGAAACATTCAAGTTATGAAAACACGGGGCAGTAATTATTACTTAGACTAGTAAATCTCTATATTTAAGGGAATAGAAAGAGATTAAAATACAGACATAAAGAACACAGTATTTATATTTCCTTTCACACCCTGGAACAATACATTTTTGAGAAGTGAGATATTTAGCTAGGTCAGGCTGTACACATTCGAGGAATCCTACATCATGATGTCTGTTAGCATTTAAGAAGCGTTAGTAACTGCAGAGTAATACACTAAACAAAATGTCCGGAGCATACAAATACCATATTATATAAAGGTAACTTAACTTTAAAAAGAAAAGCTGGTCCTTGTCTCTCTGAGATAATTCAAGATTTGAATTGAGAAATATTGCTATTAATAGCGCTAAAACACTGAGACCAGAAACCATCAGAACTTTAAGGATTAAAGAAAATTGTAACATGAACTGATGGAGAAGATATTGGAAATCAGGCTCTTTCCCATGCTACTGGTGGAAGTATATTTTCACTACTCTAAAGGACAAGCTGGTAATAGTCATCAAAAGTCTTAACATCATGGATATCTTTACAACCAGCATTTCCATTTCTAGGAACTTATCCTACAGACTGTATAAGAATGTGAACAAATCAATAAGGATGCTCATAGCAACATTGTTTATGACAGAAATTCACAGTGTCTTAATTGTCCCATAGAAGAGCTTTCATGCTGAAGTCAATCATAGTAATCCATTAAATAGTATACTGTGCAGCCACTAAGAAGGGTTTGTGTGTGAATGTATCTAATAAACACAAAGGTGAACAAAGGAAGCCTGACACAAAAGAGTATATACTATATGTCATTTATATCTAGTTAAAATGAGGCAAAAATCACTAATGGATAACTTTGGGAATGCCTCATGACTGGAGATGGGCACAGAGCACGGAGTGCTTCTGGAGTTCTGTCAGTATTCTTTTCTTGGTCTCAGACTGATACATGGGTGTGTTCACTTTGTGAATGTTCATCAAACAGTACACTGATGTTTGTTTACTTTTCTGCATGTCTGCTGTACTTCAATAACATTTATCAGAAGAAAGGTCGTAAGAAGTATTCATAACATAGAAAGAATTTCAGCATATATTTTTAATATAAAAGTATTAAAATCCTTTTCCATCTTAAAGGATCTTATAGAAAAATAAATGGATGTTCACAAAGTGGCATTGGTAGACATCTCTGGGTAATAGGATGATAGGTTATTTTTATTTGTAATATTTTTATTTTAAATATTTTCTAAAATTGTCACAGTTTTATAAGAAGAAAAAGTCAAAATAATATCATTATAAAAATGAGAATGGTATATGTAATTTTGTTAAAACAGAGAAAAGAGTTAATAAGAATGTGCTAATAGTAAGAAAAAAAGCTCACCAAGATCAGTTAGGATTAAATAACCTGGCATTTTACAAAGCTTTGATTCAAAAATAGAACACTTTTTATTCTAATAGTACATAACATGTGGCTTTAAAATGAACGAAGGTTGTTAAAATCCCAAAACAAGTGTGTAATAACAGACTCTGCCCCACTAGTTTGCTAGGTGATGCAAGCAGTCTAGACCTCAGTTGTCCTGCCTGTAGAATGGGTTTAATAATACCTTGCCTGCATCCTCCCAGAGGTATTTTGAGAATAAGTGATATAAAAATATAGGAGTAGCTTTTAACTTTTCAGAGATGTTGTTTCTAGGTATTATTACAAGGGCGGTTTATGAAAAAATATGAAATTTGATGCCACTTGAAAATTTTGTGACTCTTGTGAAACTGTACCCTTAAGAAGCACCTATACATTAAGAAGAGTTGGGGGGAAAAAAAAAAAGAGTTGGGATAACACTTTTCATTTTTTCAGACTTTTATACAAGAACATTTTTACAAAGAAAAATTGAGCAGAAAATAACTTTCTCTTTTCATCTTGAGAAAAATGGAACAATTGTACAGATTCAGATTATTTTTGAAAATTGGATGATAGCACTAATCTATAATTCTTATGATCTACTGAATATTTCCCACTAGAGAGAGATAAAGAAATGCATCCTTGTTTACTTCAGCTCTTGTTAGAATTGTTTCTCCTCTCTGTCAGTTGGCTTTCCTTTCAGCTGCATGGTCTTCTGGGATTGGTTAAAAAATACTGAAGAGCTGACATTTAAAACAGTCTTAAACCTACAAATATTCCTCTCCATCTGCCACCTCCACCCCACCTACATTCTATGATCTTTATTTCATTACCCTAGGGGCTTGGTATTAAGATGCATTTAATAGTTTACAACAAATGTTTTGAACTAGTACTTTTATTTTTCCAAAGAGTGTACCCGAGGATTGTTTGTCCATATCCACGTTACCCAGAGGACAAAACCATATTCATGGCATTCATTCAATGCTGTGGCCCTTCGAAATGGACCTCACTGGATGGTCATAATAACCCCAACAAATATATCTCTAGCATTTCCTAGATCAGTGGTTCCAAAGTGTCCTTGGACCAGTAGCATGAGCATCATCTGAGAACTTGCTAGACATGCAAATTACTGGGCCCCACTCTAGATCTACTGAATCAAAACTCTAGAGATGCTTCCCAGCAATCAGTAGTTTAATAAGCCCTCCAGGTGATTTTGATGCATGCAAAAGTTTGAGAACTACTGTCCTAGAGGGACCATAGGTGAGATTTCTAGAAGCACAGTATGCTCCCTTAAGGGATCTGTGAAAATTACCAGTATGCATGAGCTTACTTTGAAAACAATGTTGAAATCTCGACAGTAGTCATCATAAAAAACATATGGTAGCACTAGCAGCTTCACTTTGCAGCCATTTGACCATTTTCAGGCCACCACTATGGTAAATTAGAAGCATTCCTAATTTACAGACAAGAAAATAAAATCAGATAAGGCAGGGGAAAGCACTCTTAGAAACTGGTGTAGCTTTTTGCATCATCTGAAAGTTTCTTTAATGTTAATTGCAGTAGAGATGGTGGTTACATTGCCTTTCAAAGCCTTTCTCCATGGCAAAACTGAGACTGAAAACCAGAATACTGGTCTTGTTTCCACCAGTAAATCATCCTGGCCTTAAAGTAAGACTCAGATACAAGAAACACCTGAAGAACAAGGGATCGTTACTGTGGAATCATCAGCACCTGTTCAATTTCTCAGCCTAACCACATCCATCTGTGTAAGAGAGCTTTGGTATTATGACCATCCAGGGAGATCCGTTTCAATGGACCACTGCATTGAATGAATGCTGTGGGTATGGTTTTGTCCTCTTGGCAAAGTGGATATGGACAAACAATCCTTGGATACCCTCTTTGGAAAAATAAAAGCAGTAGTTCAAAACACAATTCATTGTAAACTATTAAATGCATATTTTTTTATTTTTTATTTTATTTATTTACTTTTGGCTGTGTTGGGTCTTTGTTGCTGCACGTGGGCTTCCTCTAGTTGTGGCGAGCGGGGGCTACTCTTCGTTGCGGTGAGCGGGCTTCTCATTGCAGTGGCTTCTCTTGTGGAGGAGAATGGGCTCTAGGCGCGTGGGCTTCAATAGTTGTGGCTCACGGGTTCTAGAGCGCGGGCTCAGTAGTTGTGGCGCACGTGCTTAGTTGCTCTGCAGCATGTGGGGTCTTCCCGGACCAGGGATCGAACCCATGTCCCTGCTTGGCAGGCAGATTCTTATCCACTGCGCCACCAGGGAAGCCCTTGAATGCATATTAACACCAACTCCCTAGGGTAATGAAAGGCCTCTTCTCTAAAGTAAAGTCAGTTTACATATTACAAGACTGCTCTTTTTCTTACAAAGAAAGAATAAGGTAAAACCAGGAAAGAGAGAACAGGAGCAACACTCTTATTACTACTGAAATTTTTTTATATCTCTTCACCAACTTTAACTTACTAGTTCATTTCATATAAAGGTTCTGATGCCCTAGAGGCCCCTTCCCAATACGGTGGATTTGATTATCTACATATTTAAACACAATTGTGTAAACGGAGCCATAAGAAAGGCTCTAAAAGGATTAATCCACTACTATGACTTTATAAACAATTTGTGAACAAAATTATTATCTTTAATTTTGGTTAAGAATCAGAATGGTAACTGTTTTCTTGACAAAAAAATATACAGAGGTAACAGCTTTATATTTTTAATGCTAAATTAATTCCAGAAAGTCACATATAGAAGTAAGGCTTTGGGACAGTTACTTAATTGCTCTAAACCTAAGTTTTATTGCCTGTAAGAAGGTGTAACAGGATGGTTGTGAGAATAAATGAGTTAATTCATGTGAATTGCTGAGGACAGTGCTTAGCACTTAGCAAGCACACAGAATGTTAGCTAAATTATTATTTTTGTAACTGCAAATGTTACTCTGTTTTCAGGTTAAATTAACTACAGAATGCTGAAGTCAATATGAACAGACCAACTAATATTGAACAGATTAGTAACAGAAAAGTTTTCAAGATAATGAATATTGTTGCCTTATCCAAAGCTATTACCATTTACTCAAGGAATTCAGATCATAACATATGTAGTCCCTTAATCATCATACTCTGAAAACAACCAACCTAGCTAAGCTTCTGATGTGGAATTTGATTTACCTATTATAAAAACAGAAACTATACTTAGGCCCTCTGAATAGTAATTTTTAATTTCACAGTCACTTATAGGTCCTATTTAAAACAGAAAAGCTGGGGCAGGATTACCCTGTAGAGTATTTGGCATTCATCCAGTTGGCCCCTGATGTAGAGAACTCTTGCTGGTCTGGGAGACATGCCGCAGGAGGACAGTGGTTTTGGGCAGAGCAGTGTCAAAATCTGTTTTTCCTAATTCAGTGTAATTCTGTAATCAGGTCCCTGTTACTGAAACAGTGCACAGATATATTTCAGTTTGGATAGTCTTAAAATGCACACATCATAAAGGAAAACAAAAAGACGGAGAGAGGTCCGCCTTTTAATGGCTTGTCTCAGCTGATCCTTATAATAATATTGAAGTGTATTGCATGTGTGTGTGTATGTGTGCATGTATAGTTTTATAGGTGGAAAAACTGGAGCACAGAGAGTTTAGAGTCAGGGAGGGGTTAGAAACCGTACTGAGAACTCACTAGAAGTCTTGAAAATAAGATCATGCCCTTTAGAACGTGAAATGCTCAGTGTGTGGAACAATTTTATGTTACACAGGCAATAAAGTGTTCTTTCTTTCTTCCTTTCTCCCTCTCTCCTCCCTCCCTCCCTCTCTCTTTCTCCCCTCCTTCCATTCCCCCCCTCTCTTTTTCTTTCTTTTTAAAATAGATGATAAGCCAAACTTTAAAACCTACTATTCAGAGCTCCTTGCCAGCATATAACACATTGGTGTAGAAAATTAATGAATAGAAATCTCAGATAAATAGAGTGGAATGACCAGAAGGGGGAGCTCTTACGTAGCAATAGCAGAGCTCAACTGGAAGAAGAAAGTCTCCTCTTTCCTGGCAAGGACTTAGCCAATGAAAACCCATGGCGTCTTTGTTTACTACAGCCCTCCCAACTTCCTCTTCCTCTCTATGAAAAGAGTTCTCCCCTTGACTTGCAAGGACTTGCACGTGGCTCACCATTATTGCAGACCCTGAAATATAATTCTTTGCTGATCCCACATGAACCCAGTTTTGCTGGATAATAACTGACAATCTATTTGTTTTAGGTCAGCATTGGTCTCTAGACTTAACTTTACTGATTTTCACTTCTAGAAAGGCGTTAAGGTAATATACACTTCTGAACTTTGAACACTGAGGTAAACACCTTGGCCTCGGCATATTCTAACTTGAAGTCCATGTTCTTGGATCCAAGTCATGGCTTTTCTGTCTTCCTGACTGGGCACTGAATTCTTTGTGCCTATCTCAAAGTATTAATGTGAGAGTCCAATAATTAGGTGGGAAGGAAAACACTCTAAATTGCAAATTACTGGATAAATGTTAATTTTTGTTTTTATACTTTACAACCTTGAATTCTCAGTAAGTAATACTAGTTAATCTCCAAAAGAGAAACCTTGTAAAGGTGCTGTTATGTAGACCTTTGGTATGTCAGATGTTACACAATTTCAGTCATCTCTATTTATCAGCAATACACATTCAGTAAAAATACCACATGAGTGCTATACATCCTTCAGTGTAATTACCAAGCAAATATGTATTCAGCCTGTCAGAAGCCTAATATAGAGTCTCAGCCTTAGTTGTAGCCTAAAACTAACGATGGTAACTATAAACAGTGACAGATTGGATTGGCAGTCCCTGTACAGTCTCAATTTGCAATTTTGTGTTTGGCAGAACTCATAGATTTTATTACCAACAATATATTGCAGTCCAAAGGAAAAATGGAAGCATTCTGAGCCATTTTCAAGGGCTGTCTCACAAAATACATACTATAATTACTGAACCGTAGAGAACAATTCCTGATATGGCATGGTGAAGGCTGTTGTTTCTGTTTTGGCCATTATTATTTTAAAGACAGGGAGTGTGTATAATACTACATCTTTCAAAAGGGACCAACGTGAAACCTTTGGGTTTGTATGTAGCCAAAATGCCTAATCCCGTTCAGAATGAATAATAGACAACCCAGGAAAGAAATTCTATTTTAAGGAGTGACTCAAGTGTCAAATGTTTAACCAAGGTGTAGTTTTGATTTGAAACATAGTTGGAGGAAATAGCGATAGAAAACAACTGAAGATAAGAAAAATCACAGTGAACTTATTTTCAGTTTTTCAAGTTTAAACTCTGTAAGAGTTAAAAACTTTTAATTGAACTATGGAAATGTGCAAATTTACTCTTCCATATTTTAATCATACAAGCTGTAAATTTGTGAGTTATTAAAACATCACTAGTTTCATCTTCATTTTTTATTTTCTGATAGGATGATAGTGATATTCAAGAACTAGTTCAGACTTATAAGTAAAATTAAGCAATATCTACACAAAAATACCCATTCTCTTATTTTACTTCCAATTAATTATTCTTAGTCTTTCAGTTAAATTGATGAGGTTGGGAATACCACTATTCAAAAACATTTCCATGAAAAATTCACCGACTGATAGAAAACATCACAGAGATAAAATTTCCCCAAATTGCAGGTCTGACATCATTTGGAAGGGAAAAAAATAGACTGATTGACATTTTTGTATTACAGGTACAAAATATGAAAAGCCAAAAAGAGAATTTTAAAGTTTGATGGAAATTTAGTTTCAGGTAAAACTTAAAGACAACTCAGAGAGTGAAATATGCTTTCTTTTGTAACCAAAACCCTTAACTAATCTCAGCTCCAAATGATTAATTTTACATCCTACATTTTTGGGGGTCACTTCTTATTAATGAAAATAACCCCACCATCTACTCACTCTCTACCAAAACACCTTGTTTTATTTTCTTCATAGCACTTATCACTATCTGAAATTATCTCTGTGATATCTTTACTTATTAATTAGCAAGTGACCTGATCAGGTGTGTTCACAGATTACCAGCACCTAGCACATTAACTGGTACATAGGGTCTCAAAAATATTATAACATTAAAATTATAGTTTAAAAAATTAGGGGGGGCATTATGTTTTAGATCTCTGTTCTCCAATTTTTATACATTCCATTCTTATCTTTATTTCTTTTTTTTTTAACTTCTTTTTCTTGCTGTCTCTCTATTTGGGAAGGAAGAGAAACATTTTGTAATGAATGACAAAAAGTATTCCCTGACCTAAGAAGAATAAGGCCATAGAAACATGGGCTTTTATTATAGATTTTAAAGCCTATGAAAAGATGCATATTGATAAATTCTCTCTAGAAAAAAACTTAGCCAGCCCTCTATTTAGCCAGGCCACAGAGGAGAAAAGTTTAGTTTCCTCCCTAAAAATTTGAAATCCAATTGCAGGTATGGATTCTGATGGAATATACATTTCATAAAATAAACAGTGTTGTAGTCTTGCTGCTGTCTTTTAAATGGTAGTCTAGTGAAGTGGCTAAAAACATGGGCTCTGGAACCAGGATGCTAGAATTTGACTTCTGACTCTTCTATTTAATAGCTATATAATTCTAGGGAAGTTAAACAACCTCTTTGTGCTTAAGTTTCCTTATCTGTAAAATGGGGATCATAATGGAAGCTTCTTTTTAAGGTTGTAAAAAATTAATGAGTTGTATAGCACAGGTAATTTTACCCAATATCTTGTAATAACCTATAATGGATTATAACCTGAAAAAGAAAAAAAAAACCCACTATGCTGTACACCTGAAACTAACACAATTTTGTAAACCAACTATACTTCATTAAAAAAAAAAAAGAATCAGTTAATACATCTGAAGTCCTTGGAAAAGTAAGTGACATATAGAGAGTGCTCAAAAAACATTCTCTATTGTCTATTCTAAGAAAAATGTCCAAAGTGATACTGTTATTACAAAATTACCTACCATAACAAGTATCAAGTTGTCTTTGTAGAGAAACTTCAGACCAAATGTACTTGAGAGATATGCTTTTCACACATTGCAGGTTCATAAGCTATAGGCCTGTAGACCCAAGTTTCACAAACTGAAACTTGTTCACTCATTCAGTCACTTAAATAACTAATATTTATTGGATGATAAACTACAGTATTTCCAACTTCCTTTAGATGCCAGGAAGAAGTCTTCAAAGGATAATTTTAAAAAGGAAGAGCTTGAACAACAAACTGAGATATGTTTAATCTCCCTTTCTGGCTACTATCTTCTAAGAGAGATCAGAGCAAACAGAAAAATTCTCTTCTACACCATCAAGTATCCATGTTGAGGTATCACATGCCCTTCCAAGTAAAGAACCATTAAACTGTGGTGTAATCTGAATATACTAATATGTGGATCCTGAATTTTTTCTTATTCATCAAATACTTATAAGTGGCTATGTTGTGTGTTAGATTTAGTACTAGGCTCTGGTTCTAGAACTGGAAACAAATAAAAACAAAACAAAACACCAAACCTCCCTACTACTTTTAAACTGCTTATGATGTAGTCAGATAGAGATGAGCCACTGACGGCACATATTAGGGAAAAGAAATCCAGCCCCGGGAATTTTGATTTCAGAAATAAGGAAGGGTAGGGTTAGCTTAGTAAAGAAACAAAGAGAAAACTGTTGTAAGCAGAAGGAAGAACACATAGAAAGCCTAGAGGCCAGATGTAGCATGGTGGGTCCTGGGCTGGGAGCAGTTCAGTCCTGACTCATTGTACAACTGAATCTCTTCAGGAGTTGCTTTCCTCCCCTCCTCATTCATCCGCTTCCCTTCTCTTTTTTAATGCTAGAACCCCCACCCCCTTTGATTTTCTCATCTTTTCCCTCAGAGATTTTAAAGTAACTGGTTGAGGGGTGGTATCCAATGCATCAGTATTTTTAAAAGCCTCTAATGATGCTCTGATGAACATAGATGCAAAAATCCTCAACAAAATACTAGCAAACAGAATCCAATGGCACATTAAAAAGGTTGATACACCATGATCAAGTGGGGTTTATCCCAGGAATGCAAGGATTCTTCAATATATGCTAATCAATCAATGTGATAAACCATATTAATGAATTGAAGGAGAAAAACCATATGATCATCTCAGTAGATGTAGAAAAAGCTTTTGACAAAATTCAACACCCATTTATGATAAAAACCCTCCAGAAAGTAGGCATAGAGGGAACTTACCTCAACATAATAAAGGCCATATATGACAGCCAACATCGTTCTCAAGGTGAAAAACTGAAACCATTTCCTCTAAGATCAGGAACAAGATAAGGTTGTCAACTCTCACCACTATTATTCAACATAGTTTTGGAAGTTTTAGCCACAGCAATCAGAGAAGAAAAAGAAATAAAAGGAATCCAAATCAGAAAAGAAGAAGTAAAGCTGTCACTGTTTGCATATGACATGATCTATACCTAGAGATTCCTAAAGATGCTACCAGAAAACTACTAGACCTAATCAATGAATTTGGTAAAGTAGCAGGATACAAAATTAATGCATAGAAATCTCTGGCATTCCTATACACTAATGATGAAAAACCTGAAGGAGAAATTAATGAAACACTCCCATTTACCGTTGCAACAAAAATAATAGAATACTTAGGAAAAAACCTACTAAGGAGACAAAAGACCTGTATGCAGAAAACTATAAGACACTGATGAAAGAAATTAAAGATGATACAAATAGATGGAGAGGTATACCATGTTCTTGGATTGGAAGAAGCAACATTGTGAAAGTGACTATACTACTCAAAACAATCTACAGTTTCAGTGCAATCCCTATCAAACTACCAATGGCATTTTTCACAGAACTAGAACAAAAAATTTCACAATCTGTATGGAAACACAAAAGACCCCGAATAGCCAAAGCAATCTTGAGAACGAAAAACAGAGCTGGAGGAATCAGACTTCCTGACTTCAGACTATACTGCAAAGCTACAGTAATCAAGGCAGTATGGTACTGGCACAAAAACAGAAATATAGATCAATGGAACAGGATAGAAAGCCCAGAAATAAACCCATGCACATATGGTCACCTTATTTTTGATAAAAGAGGCAAGAATATGCAATGGAGTAAAGACAGGCTCTTCAATAAGTGGTGCTGGGAAAACTGTACAGCTACATGTAAAAGAATGAAATTAGAACACTTCCTAATGCCATACAGTAAAATAAACTCAAAATGGATTAAAGACCTAAATGTAAGGTCAGACACTATAAAACTCTTAGAGGAAAGCATAGGCAGAACATTCTATGACATAAATCATAGCAAAATCCTTTTTGACCCACCTCCTAGAGAAATGGAAATAAACATAAACAAATGGGACCTAATGAAACTTAAAAGCTTTTGCACAGCAAAGGAAACCATAAACAAGAGAGAAAACAACCCTCAGAATGGGAGAAAATATTTGGAAATGAAGCAACTGACAAAGGATTAATCTCTGAAATTTACAAGCAGCTCATGCAGCTCAATATCGAAAAAACAACCCAATCCAAAAATGGGAAGAAGACCTAAATAGATATTTCTTCAAAGAAGATATAGATTGCCAACAAACACAGGAAAGGATGCTCAACATCACTAATCATTAGAGAAATGCAAATCAAAACTACAATAATGTATCGCCTCACACCAGTCAGAATGGCCATCATCAAAAAAATCTACAAACAATAAATGCTGGAGAGGGTGTAGAGAAAAGGGGACCCTCCTGCACTGTTGGTGGGAATGTACATTGATACAGCCACTATGGAGAAGAGTATGGAGGTTCCTTAAAAAACTAAAAAGAGAACTACCATATGACCCAGCAATCCCACTACTGGGCATATACCCTGAGAAAACCATAATTCAAAAAGAGTCATGTACCACAATGTTCATTGCAGCTCTATTTACAATAACCAGGACATGGAAGCAATCTAAGTGTCCGTCAACAGAGATGAGTGGATAAAAAAGATGTGACACATATATACAATGGAATATTACTCAGCCATAAAAAAAAACAAAATTGAGTTATTCGTAGTGAGGTGGATGGACCTACAGTCTGTCATACAGAGTGAAGTAAGTCAGAAAGAGAAAAACAAATACCGTATGCTAACACACATATATGGAATCTAAAGGGAGAAAAAAGGTTCTGAAAAACCTAGGGACAGGACAGGAATAAAGATGAGAGAGTGGCATGGACGTATATGCACTACCAAATGTAAAATAGATAGCTAGTGGGAAGCAGCTGCATGGCACAGGGAGATCAGCTTGGTGCTTTTCAACCACCTAGGGGGGTGGGATAGGGAGGGTGGGAGAGAGACGCAGGAGGGAGGGGATATGTGGATATACGTATGCATATAGCTGATTCACTTTGTTATACAGCAGAAACTGACACAACACTGTACAGCAATTATACTCCAATAAAGATGTTTAAAAAAATAAAACATTTATAAATAAATAAATAGCAAGCATCTAGTGATGCTGAAGGGCAAGGCAATGAAAAGAATTGAAGGTGGTACCTCACCCTTCACTACTACAGCAAGTAACCTAGGGTGGTACCCTAAGGCAGAAGGATGACCTTGAGGTGTTTTATACATGGGCAGCTTATAGTCAAGCTTACTTTGGAACTATTCCTCTGGCTGAGTTGTGGAGAATGGATTGGAGGGGAAAAGACTGGAGGCAGAGGGACCACTTAAGAGGCTCTTGTAGTATGTGCATTACTGCCTGTGGCTTTCCTCATTGTTTCTTAAACCTGGTCCCTTAAGTGTAGCATCTTTCTTTCAAGAAACACACAGGCTCTCATTAAGTGCTATAACTTGAGGGGGAGTTACTGAACTATTAACTCTCAGAAACCACAAGTGCAAGCATTCACACAGACGTTCTTCTCCCTAGATGGATTTAAGCAATCTATAGACACCCTAAAATTGCGTATACATTTTTTACCTTTCTAGGCATGTGTGTTTTTCTGGAGTAGAGGTCAACATTTTTCATCAGCTCAACAAAATGCTGTATGACCTCTAAAGGTCAATGGCACATAAGGCCTTGCAGTGAATGAAATTGAGTGACATATTTGGAAATGGAGACATTTTTAATATATTCAATAGTGCTAAAAAATACAAGGGTATTTTAAAAACGTTCCCTTAACTTGAATCCTCCTGCGGGTTCTGAGCCTGACAAAGCATCAGAATAATCTAAGGAGGTTGTGAGAAGTAGAGTTCCATACCCCACCCCAGAACTGTTGAGTCAGGATGTATAGGGAAGGATCAAACTGACTGTAGTTGCCAGTCGGGTTTGGGGACCACTGAGATACTTCTTTACTTGCGGGAAATGTATTTACTTCATTATTTATGTAGAAGAGCTGAACCAAGAGCTTTCTTTTAAAGTAACGTGACATCACTAATGCTGTATCTCCCCCAATGGGGGGGCATATTCATAATCCGATTTATAATTCTAGAGAATTTTGGGGGTTGGAAGGGTTACATTTTTTTGTATGTACCTCTGCTCCTTTCTGTCCCTACTAAGAATTGCCGTTCAGTTCTCTTCTAAGAGTGCTGTTTCTGCTGAAGATTTTTGTGCCAAGGTGAAAATCATTCTAAATTGTCCTATCTCAGCACTTAAAATGAACGGATACCCTCTTTTTTCTTTTCTTTTCTTTTTTTTTTAAGAAAGAGGCTTCCTGGTTTGAGGAAATTATTTTCACTCTCAGATGAATCTGGCCCTCGCATGAATATCCTTCTTATTTTCCCCTATTTATGCTATCTGCTCCACATCTGTATCCAGTACAAGGCAGAAACAGCATGTTATCAACCACAAGAAGAAAGAAACATAAGGCTCTTAGAAATCTTGGTTCTCATTTATTGTCCTATTGAAGGCGCACGCTGGTGTATCTGAAAAGCTTTAGATGATTAAAAATGTAAGAATGTGTTGTCCTAGACAATTACAAAGGCTGAAGGGAAACCTTTTGTATATCGCTGGGCTGCAGCTATCTCCAAGGACAGCTTGGAATAGCAGCAGCATATTATGATATTCAGAAGGACTGATTATATAGGATTGATACAGTATTTGGTATTATTTCTTGTTCTATCAGATTTAATAATGTGAATTTGACATAGCTAAGTATTCTAAATGACAGCAACACAATTGCTGTTTTGATGCAAGACTTTCTGAAAGAGAAATATTTTACATTAGTTCCCCCCAAAAGAATCCATGCTGAGAAAGTCTAATTTAAAAAAATACATTTTAGGACTGGGGCTAGAATTCTCTGGCAAGTTTTTCTTTATACCTACTCCGTTTTCATTTTTATTTTTTTTCTTCTGCTTCCTCTCATGTTTCTTTTTTTCCATATTTCTACATCTCACTGTTACCCTTTTTCTCTTCTGTCATTTCATCCAGCTTCCGCCTTAAGAGTTCCGCACCCATGGCACTGAGGAGTTTGGCAGACGTTGTCAGGAGAGAAAACATTGTATGCTCCTTCTGTAAGGACATCCAAGAAAAAGGAAAGCCCAGGAATTTGAAGGGGACCTAGTATGTGTGAGTTTTCAATCCCTTATTTTCCATAGACTCCCTTTGGTTATCCCCTTGTATTATAGGAGTTATCTTCCCAGTTTTTTTTTCTTATTTAATGTATAATTTCTTATTCTTGTGATAATAACAAGGTATCGGACCCTTTTAGGTTTGGTCTTCACTCTCAACCCTAAATACCTATTAGGTAAAGAATTAGAGTCTGTTCTGTAGAACTGACAATTTTTTGATTTGCCTGAAAAGAGGTACTCCAAATCCCAAGCATACATCACATCTTATGTCCAATCTTTCCCCTCCCTGCATTGAGAACTGCACTGCGAGGGAAAATATTTTCAGGACAGCCCAGTGCAAAAAGGCTCATCTCTATAGCAGTGGCTGTCAGTGGATTGATTTTGCATCCCCTTGCCTGGGACATTTGACAATATCTGGAGACATTTTTAGCTTTTGAAACTGGAACGATGCTACTGGCATCTAGCAGGTTAGAAGGATGCTGCTAAACATCCTACAACGCGCCCTCGCTTCTCCCTACTTCACCCTCTGCTGCTTAAACAAAGAATTATCCAGCCAAAATGTGAGTGGTGCCGCGGTTGTGAAACCAACCCTGTATGAGACATCAGACGTGCCCTGCTACGTGAGTTGCTTGGTCCATGCGCGACAGCAGGGAAATGTGTCCGTGAGACTCAATGCTGACTCGCAGATGGCAATTGTGCCACCTTTGGGAAAACTGGCTATGCTTGTTAGACCCGACGGGTGTTTATGTGTCTGCCAGACACTTGGTTTGTGAGGGAAAGTGAAGTGGAGTCTGCTAAGCAGAGGCCGGGGGGTTGCGGAGCACAATCTATTTAAAGAGCATTAACTGGGCATTGGCAGACCTGGCTCTGTTTTCAGCTGGTTGCAGGGCTTGGGCAAGTCACCTCACTACTCGCCACTCTAGGCCTCTGTCTCTCCTCTTATCAAACAAGAATTTGAATGAGCTCATCTCTTCCTGTTCCAAAATTGTGTAATGAATCAAAAAATTACCTCACAGTTAAGTGTAATTGTTTGACATAGCTTAGACTGGGCATCTTTTTAATCACTAGCTTCCTAAAATTTTAAGAGCCATCTTTAAATATCTGCATTAGAAATGTATTGTCTTGAGTAAGTTTGGTATCCCAGGAGAACAGAATATCCATTGGTGTTTAAATGTTGCCCCTCTGTGATGTCCTTCTTAGAAAAATCCAGTTTGTCTAGCTACTTGTTTTACCACTTACCTTGAGGAGCTGTCAGTGTTTTTCTACCAGACATACATCAACCTGGCTGACCGCTAATGCTACCTGGGAAAGACAGTAGGGTAGGGTCAGGTCTAAGGAGAGGCATTGGGAACTGTGGCCTTGGTAATGACTTCACTCCTTATCCCACACCACTCCCTTCTCTGAAAACACCCTGGGTGGATGGATCATTCAGTGATCTGACACATCAGTACCCAGAAGTTTGTGAGTTGAGAGGAAAAGAAAGGAAGCAGGATTAAATAGTTCCTGAATACTCAGCACATACGACGTGCTTTACGGATGTTATCTGATTCAATCTTCACAAATACTTGATGAGGTGGGTAATATTAACATCCCTTTACTGATTAAAAAGAAGAACAACGACCAAAAAGACTGAGGCTCAGAAAAGTTATCTACAAGCTGTTGAAAATGTGATTAAAGGGGATTTAAATAACAAAATAAATTTAATGGATCACATAACTGAGGAGTCAAGCTTGGTCCAAAGCCTTAACACATATCAGCATTTTTCCAATTTCTGTTTCTCTTTCCTGAAGTGTTGGTTTTGGCTTTAGGCCACATGGCGCCTCCCAGAAGCTATTGGCTCTCCCTCAGGACCTCATCTCTCTTTGCTTTAGAGTATCCTGTGGTCCCCACCCAAGCCATAGGATTCAATCTCTCACTGGCTCTTGTTGAGTCACATGTGTTTTCCCAGAAATAACCACTCTGATAATGGGGGTGAGTTGGGTCAAAGGTGCAAGTTAGAAATCGATTGAATTCCTTAAAGGAATATCTGGGGGCTGTTGGAAAGAAAATTTGAAGGACTGGATATGGAGGTGGTAACTCAAAAGTTCACCAGTAGGTTAGGAAATGACCAAAGTACCTAGAGTTTCTACTACAAAAATACTTTTTAAACAAATCTAAAACAAACTTTAAATTTAAATGTCCAAGAAACAGAAAGATCAATGTCAGAATCTGGGCTACTAATCCTTAATTCCCAAGCAAGTTCTAGAAATTGTGGAGATTTTGTATGAGTAATTTAGAGTTTATTATGCAATGATATTTTGAAGCTGGTCAAGATAAGGCATGGAGACTAAACAACAGTTCCACTAACTATGTTGTTTTTCATTGCTCGTATTACTGGACACATTTTTCTCACTGATCAGTGGAAATTCTCATGAAAAAGTAACCAGGACAGATTGGTTCCCTGCATCCAACCCTCTGGTCATCTTGGAATAGGACCATGAGAAAGAATCTGAATGATTTCTAGATCCATACCAGTGTCTTTTTTTTTTTCTTCAAACATCTCACCAGTTTCCAAAGATAACCGCATTTGTTTTCAGCTATGAAGTATTTCTTCATCATTAATAATGTGACAATTTCTAGAGACTTGAGTCAACTCCATATGATTTAAAATTAAAGAAGCTA
This sequence comes from Aethalodelphis obliquidens, assembly GCF_003676395.1. Classification (NCBI taxonomy): domain Eukaryota; kingdom Metazoa; phylum Chordata; class Mammalia; order Artiodactyla; family Delphinidae; genus Aethalodelphis; species Aethalodelphis obliquidens. The sequence continues at coordinate 2,109,420 of NW_020838025.1, forward strand.
AAACTTTTAAAAGGAAGACTACATTATTATGCCTATTAAAGAGGGGTTTTTTTCCATAATCTAAAACACAAACATTTTTAATTAAGAGAATTCACATGGTCTCAGGGAAACTCTGGGCAGCAACCACTTACCCTGTAGAAGCAAAAAAACCATGAAATGTGGACATTAAGCTTATTTATCCTCAAGAAGTAAAGGGAGCTCAAAATTAAACCTGAAATGGTAGGATTCATATTAGTTGGATATTGCATCATTTCTCTGTACAGGTGGATATCAAGTAAGAGTGAGAACAGGTTTCTGATCCATCACATAACTACCAATATACCCAAATAGTCTTTGATTAACAATATCCCATCTGGATGGAAAATGTATCCCCTCTTTTAAAAGATTATACATTTTGGTCTGAAACCTAAGTTTGAACAAAAAATTGCTTGTGAAGAAATTAGCACAAACATTTCAAATATTAATTTTTTGGTTTACCCCAGGCTATCTTTAAACCACAAAGGTAGAAATAATTGAAAAACAAATTAAAAAAAAGCCTCCTTTATAATGTTATCTTTTAAAACAGAAAACAGGCTACAATACTAATATGACAATGAATCATCTATGTGGACCTATTTAGAAGCACTTATTGCCTGTGGACGGAAGTCGGAGTGGGCCTCCGACTCTGCTTGGTGTCCCCTCTCTCTCTCTCTCTCTCTGGTACAGTTCAGCACATCACAGTTTGAGTGACCAATACGTCAATTGCATATTCAGAGAGGAGTGACTTCGGTGGCGAAAAGACTTCAAAATGAGGTCATGTCCACTGTCTGGATGTGTTGAAGGAATTTGGATTTTAACCTAGGAAATAATGACTTCATTTCTTTTTCCAAATAACCAAAACGTTAACTTGACCTAGAGAACTAAGTGTTTAATTCATTAGCATCTTAAGAAAAACCAGAAGCAGTGAACGGAGGCTCAAGAAAGTGGCTAAGTACACAAATGATGGAGTTGGAAAGTCGGGGGTTCAAATACCTGTTCCACCACATACTAATTGTTTAAGTTTGGCAACATATTTAACCATGCTGAGCCTCAATTTCCTTGTCTGATAAATAGGGAAAATAACAGCTAACCTGCAGGGTTGTCATAATGATCAAATCAGTCAACAATGTTATCTGAAGTGCTACATGTAGCAACTGGCATTTGTAAGGATTCAACAAATGGTCTTTCAACAGTTGCTTTATAAATCAGCCTCAGACTATTACTATTATCTGTCGGAAGTATGCCATGAAAAAATTCTTGCCTTTGGAAGTAGTAGTTTCAGCCATCAGTTGAGGTATTCAAGTAGCTTCTTATGGTGTAAGGAGTATGGGCTTGATGTCATCAGGTCTGGATTTGAATTTCAGTTCTAACACTTTCCAGCTCTGTTTAACTTGGACATGATATTTAATTTGTATGAGCCTCAGTTTTCTTTTCTTAAATTAGGATAATAATATCTTTTTCACAAGTTTGTTTTTTCCTGAGTAGTAAATAACAATCACAACAAGAATATCATTTTTTGCTCATATACAGATCTTCCTTGACTTACAATGGGGTTATGACCCAAGAAACCCATCGTAAGTTGAACATATCATTAAGTCAAAATGAATTTAATACAACTAACTTACCAAACATCAAAGCTCAGCCTAGCCTACCATAAATGTGCTCAGAACACTTACATTAGCCCACACTTGGGCAAAATCATCTAACACAAAGTCTATTTTATAATGAAGTGTTGAATATCTCATGTAATTTATTGAATAGTGTACTGAGAATGAAAAATGAAATGGTCGTATGGATGCAGCATGGTTTTAAGTGTATCAGTTATTTACCCTCTTGATCGCAGAGCTGACTGGGAACTACGGCTTGCTGCCACTGCCCAGCATCACAAGAGTATCATACTGCGTTATCACTAGCCTGGGAAAAGATCAAAATTCAAAGTACAGTTTCTGTTGAATGCATATCGCTTTCACACCATCTAAATCAAAAAATTGTAAGCTGAACCATTGTTAAGTCAGGGACTGTCTGGACTCAGTGCCATGCACTATGCTAAATGCTTTACATGCATCCACTTATTCAGTCCTTATAACAAACCTGTGAGGAGGTTATTACGATTATCTCCATTTTACAGATAAGGAAACTGAGACAGACAAAATTAAGTTGTTTGACCAAGGTCACACAGTTAATAAGGGGCCGAGGAGGAATCATAAGTACAAGATGTCTGGCTCCTGGAGCCATGCTCATGAGCATTTCCAACACAGTGCTTGACACTGAACATTTTCTCATTCCTTCCCTGTGCACCAGAGGACCACTTAGCCACCATAGCCATATGCTTTGCTTTGTGAGAGCAAAACAAAGATGCAGACTTGCCAGGGGTAGTAAGTCAGGAGTCCAGACTTACCTTTCTTGAATGCCAATCCAGGAACTAGGGTCAGATTGCCTGCAGTTAAATAAAAGATTGCTTTGAAAAGTACAAATTCCTGGGCCCACCTCTGGAAATTATGAGTCAGTAATTTGAGGTGGAGCTCCAAATGTATAACTCCCTAGGGATCCTCTTGCACAGCCAGGGTTGATAACCAATCTATACATGACTCTGTGTGTCTTCCAACTAGGAGTTTCTACAATCTTTTAAATTTTATGAATTAAAAACAGGCCCTTGATTGTTTGATTCTAAATTTTCCATTTGTAGTCAGGGGCATTTCCTCCTTCTAAGTGATTAGGGAAAAAGATATAAGGTGCCAGAATCCATTGTGTTTTCTCCATAGAAAAGCTTTACACCTCCATTTCTAAAGGGTGTGGGTTTTTTTTTTAGGTTTGTGTTGTTTTAGTTATTCATTCTTTTTTTTTAAACATCTTTATTGGAGTATAGTTGCTTTACAATGGTGTGTTAGTTTCTGCTTTATAACAAAGTGAATCAGTTATACATATGTTCCCATATCTCTTCCCTCTTGCATCTCCCTCCCTCCCACCCTCCCTATCCCACGCCTCTAGGTGGTCATAAAGCACGGAGCTGATCTCCCTGTGCTATGCAGCTGCTTACCACTAGCTATCTATTTTACGTTTGGTAGTGTATATATGTCCATGCCTCTCTCTCACTTTGTCACAGTTTACCCTTCCCGCTCCCCATATCCTCAAGTCCATTCTCTAGTAGGTCTGTGTCTTTATTCCTGTCTTACCCCTAGGTTCTTCATGACATTTTTTTTTCTTAAATTCCATATATATGTGTTAGCATATGGTATTTGTTTTTCTCTTTCTGACTTACTTCACTCTGTACGACAGACTTGTAGTGAGGTGGATGGACCTAAAGGGTGTGTCTTAATTGAACATTGCCGTCACCTCCCTGGTCACCTCTTATCTTCTACAATAAATGGAGATGAAGAAACCAAACGAACAATTTCAAAACCCGAGTACAAGCCAGTTCCTCAGTCTCCAGGAGATGTTATGGATAACATAAATAAAGAGCAAAAATGTAGGGCACATTGAGTTTGTAAAATAAATGGGTATGAAACTCTACCTCCACCTCAGGAATGCAAGACTGTGCAATTTAGAAGGACCAGGAGGGGGACTTCCCTTGTGGTCCAGTGGGTAACACTCTGCGCTCTCAATGCAGGGGGCCTGAGTTCGATCCTTGGTCGGGGAACTAGATCCTGCATGCATGCCACAACTAAGAGTCCACATGCTGCAACTAAAAAGACCCCACATGCCTCAATAAAGATCCCGCGTGCCGCAAGTAAGACCTGGCACAGCCAAAATAAATAAAATAAATAATTATTAAAAAAAAAAAAAGAAGCAGGAGGAACAACATCTGGGTCCAAGGAAGATTTTGTCTGTGAAAAGCATCCTTAATTATGGTCCATATACAAGAGGAAAATGGTGAACTTTCAGCTAAGGGCATAATCCTTAGGCAAGAAAAACAACCGGTTAGGAAAATGGATCCAAGACCCTGATTCAAGTGTGTAAAGTGAGGTCCCATGAAGAGCTCTGGTCCTATAGTTGAGTGACTGTGACACTGGCTGGAGGTGACAAAGAGAAAGATTTTGTGTGTGTGTGTGTGTGTGTGTGTGTGTGTAAATATACATGCATTCATACACCAATGCACATGTTTTAAAATTATACCTACAAACATAATTTCAATAAATCATCAGTTACTCCTTGACTAATTATTTGGACAGAGGAGTTTCCCCAAGTTTTAGTAGAGAATACAGAGGAGAAAAAAAAAAAAAAGGTTTCGTAATTCTTTGGTTGGAATTTGATTCACAGCCAAATTAATTTCTCTTTCCAGTGTGTTGTTTTCTTTTCTTCCCTTCCCTAGACAGGGCTTGGGAAATGATAATCATTTTTCATGAGAGCAAATATACATATTTTGGTTCCCTAGATTTTATCATGGTATAAACACCTAAAAAAGTTATAAATGTTGTAAAAACTCCAAAATAGCTGGAAGGCAGAAGTGCAGTGGGGAATTTTCCAGGATATACTTTGAAGAAAGTCATGGCAGAGTGTTAGGCAGGGAATACAGGAATGACATTTGGTAACTCTAATTCTCGAGAGAATAGAATGACCCAAGTGTTTCTAAAGAAGCAGAGCAGTGTATGTCTCAATAAGAAAAGGGCAAAATAAATAATTACTGTTGTATAAGATAAAGGAATAGAAATGACTTACTGTGAAGGAAAGGGCTTTACAAAATTGTAGTGGACCTCAAAAGACTATTTTTAAAATTTACTGTGAGTGCCAAGTGATAAGGAAAAACATCTGTGCATCTTTGCCCAAATAACAGATAAATAAAATAGAAACTAAACAGTCAGCAGAGACCTTGTCCGTTTTACACTGAAGAGTTGCTGTTATAGTTGTACTTTTTTCCCCAGTCAACTGTAAGGAAATAGATTCTTTGGGCGCCATCTAGTGATAAATTGGAGGAAGGCAACTAAAAGAGTTGGAATTTTGTTTTATTTTGGTATTTGGTACATAGGAAAAATGAGTGTAATGAAACAGTTGAGTTTCAGGGATAAGGCATTAGTTTGAAACTTTTAAATTAAATCAATACTCATTGGTATAAGCAAGAATTTGAAGGTGATTTGCAGAAGGCAGGGAACTTTGCCTCTCCGTTTTTGTTTTAACTCCCAGCATCTAGAATGATATCTAGCATACTGTATAAACGTTATGTGAATCTGTTGTAAATAAAATGAATAAATGGTGACAAAAATTACAGGGTTTAAGAGACTGTCTATCTCTTGTTCTGCATATATACTGCATCCACCTACATTTTTTTAAATAGATGGTGCAACTTTTATAAGTGATTTTAAATAACAAAATTAAAATTCTTTACACTAAAGCATTGTCATTGCTGTAGATTCTTCAAAATCATGTTAGGAGTTCCTTGCCAAGTTTGAAATGGAATATCAGAAAATCTAGGCTATTCAAGCTCTAAAATTCATATTATTTAGCCTTATCTGTTAATTTATTTTTATTTTGCACATTTGCAGGGAAAGGAGGAGATTAACATATATTGTATCTCTCTGATGAGCTAGGTGTCTTAGTTATATATTAATTTCAAAGAATGGAATTGGATGGGTTAAAAAAAAGATAAAAAGAAGGCAATTCGGTGGGTTTAAAAAAAAAAACCCACCAAAGCTCAGAGGTTTAGTTTATATAGTCATAAAGCTCACCCAAGTTTTTTTGGCTTTCAAGCCCTTAATAATGTGTTAGACATGAGTGGTTTTTATTTGTTTGTTTTTTAGGGGTTTTTTTTGGCGGCTTTTCTCTAGTCTGATGTTCTCCATCCCTCTTTCATAATTACCTAAGCTTGTCATTTTGATAGCATTGTCTGGGACCAAGGGATTGGTTTGGTTTTGGTCATGGTAACCCATTTATGGCCAATGAGACAGAGAAGAGGTCTTCTAGAAGAGTTTCTCATCCTGGATTAAAAAAAAAAAAAACACGAGAGAAATGTTCCTTTTCTGGCTTTTGACATTGGTTTCTGAAAACGTTATGCCTGGCACTATTGCAGTCATCTTGTGACCATGAGGGGAATGAGTTCACATATCAAAAATGACAAAGTGAACAAATGAGAAGATGGTCATTTATGACATTGTGGAGCCACTAAGATAACCAACCAGGGACTGCCCTGCTTTGAACTTTGTGTTATATGAATAATAAAGAACCTCCTTTTATAAGTCAACTAGAGATGATTTTTCTGTTACTTATAGTTGAAAACATCTTAATTAAAACATGTAAGTGAAATATAAGAAAGAAATAATAAGAAATAGTTTGTTTAAACCCTATTGGGAAAAAGAATTAATATGAAAATGAGTGTTATTTTAATCAATCAGAGAAGTAATCTTACATTTTAAAAAATCAACAAATGGCCTATTGAAAAAAAAAATCTAGCAAAGTATGTTTGGTGAACATTAAATTGAGACAAGGAGGAGCTAAATTCTATAGAACGATCAATTAAAAAGACAAGAAAACTGAAAATCTGCTTACCACTTTATGGGTGCCACAATTTAATAGACCGTTAAAACTATGCTTTAGTAACTTTCTCAAATCCTCTAGCACGCCAATGGAAAACTGGGTAAGCCAAGTTTCAGCACACACGATCCCTGTTGTATTGAGCTTAGCTGTCCTCTAAAAGTGGTGCTCTCATACTTCTAATATGAGAATTAATACCTTAACTTTCTTGGAAGCCAAATCAAAGTAAGGAAAACCGCAAACAACAATAACAACCCCCCCCCCACCGAAGCAGAGGACACTTCAAATTGAAGTGGAAATTAAAAATAGTTTATTTTTAAAATTCAAATAAAAGATGAAAGTAGAAACGTTTTCAAAGTTAATTGGGGTGGTGATTTTCGTAAATATAAAATTATTTGTATTAAATTTATATAGCAAGACATAAACATTATAGCTATTTGCATTGTATTCTGTTTTGGCAAACACACACACTCGCACTCACTATCATTTCCTTTGAAATGATTTTTTTTGATAGAAGCTTTAAAAAGTCAACACTTTATTCTTTTTGCCTCTCTTTAGAAGTAGGAACTGGTGGCAGGAGGAATCGGTCTTCCAATGCACCATCAGCATCTTGCCATCTTTTATTGCTTCCATTTGCTCCCGAGAGCCATCTTATTTCCCATCCAATCAACTTTCAATAAAATCGAACTTCTCCATACCTCAGGCTTATGAAAGTGTGCTTTATAGTTTGAAGAACTAGCTCTATTACTTTCCTACATTTCAAAACATCGTTATTTTGCCACTATTTCACTGTGGGTCAACAGTGTAATAAATTTTGGGTCTGAAAGGATTTCTGTGTAAAATCATCATCGTATCACAGCTTAGAGACATTCTCAGAATATTTTCCTTACACAGACATTGTAAAAAGTAGCATAATAAAATAGGTGGTGTTTCTCATTAATCTCATATATACCTCTTTTTACCTCTTTACAATTGTATTAATTACACCATAAATAATAACTCAAACAATAATAATTATTACTATACCTTCATAGCATGCCTGTGAGATAGGTGTATTATTATTACCATTCTACAGATGGAGAAACTGAGGCTGAGTGGAAGAATAACTTATCTGAAATCACGTAGCTATCAAGTGGCAGAGCCAGGACTTGAACCCAGGCGGACTGAGAATAAAAACTCGGAAAACAGGAAACAGTCTTAATTCCATTGCTCTGATGAGACAATTAGCTTGTTAAAATTATGTCGGAAAGGATCATGCGTATCTTGCTGTTGAGAATGTAGAATAGCAAACACTCTTGCAAACAGTTTGGCAAGTTCTTGTAAAATTAAACGTGCAATTACCATATGGCCAGACGACTGCACTCTTCTTGGGCATTTAGCCCAGAGAAATGAAAACTTGTATACATGTGTTCACTGTGGCTTTATTTATAATAGCATCCAACTGTAAACAACCCAGATGTCCTCCAGCAGGTGAATGGTTAAACAAACTGTGGTATATCCATACCATGGAATACTACTCAGCAATAAAAAGGAATGAACTGTTCATATACACAACAACTTGGATAGATCTCAAATAATTTATGCTGAGTGGAGAAAGCCATTTTTAAAAGGTTAGGCACAGATTTTAGTTATATAACATGTTTGAAATGGCAAAATTACGGAGAGCAGATTAGTGTTTGTTATTGGTCCGGAATAGGGCAACTGGGTGGGAAGGTAGTAGATGTGGTTAAAAGGGCAATGCCAGGGATCCTTGTGGTGAGAGGGCTATTTTGTGTCACTACTGTGGTGGTAGATACACAATCTACACCCGGTAATAAAATTACATGGAACTAAGTATACACATACCCCAATACAACTATAAGTAAAACCAGGGAAAGTCTGGATAAGATCTGTGGTTTACGTCAGGGTCAGTGTCTGCTTGTGAACTGCATTATATTTTTGCAAGATGTTATCACTAGAGGAAACCTAGTAAAGAGTACATGGGATCTGTATTAGTTTTTACATCTACTGCCAACCTGAATGATCTCAAAATTTAAAAAGTATTTTAAAATTATTGTAGATAATCCTATTATCTTAATTAGAATTATTTTCCCACACACCTAAAAAAAGTGAACTAAAATTTTTATACATATTTTTAGCCACAAAGTAGATATAAAAATAAGGTTTCATTCAGCAAATAAAGCTACTGCCCTCCATTGGTGCACTGCTTTTAATGTTAGAATCCACCAACAAGTGATTCAGTAATACCTCATTTCTTTGCTATATAGACGTGCATCATACGGTGTTTTTTTTTGAAATGTGAAAAGAAATTCCTTAACGGTACAGCTTTCCTTTTGCATTAATTCATTATCCAAGCCTGGACATCTTTGTCTGTTTTCATTTTCTCTGTGTGACTCTTGTCAGACACATTGATTTTTTAAAAATATTTTTTTATTTATCAATACCCACTGATTTTAAAAATATACATAATTCAAGTCATTTATTTTTCTCTAAAAATGGCATAATAGTTTGTCTCACCTTTGATTTGAACAGGATAGAGGGAAAATATCTTTGAAAACAATAGGTCTTAAAGTCTGATTTCTTCAACTGCAGTTCTAATGAATCAAGGCAGTCTAAAGTCACACAGCTTCCAGCTTAGGCTGTCATTTTCTTTACTCACCTTCTCTCCAAATCCCCCAGCTCCTGCTCCCCTGCCATTTTTGTTCAACCTGCTCCAGCTGTTATTGGTGTTGCTGTAATATACACAAAGCGAAATTTGCCTTTATGGTTGCCATGGAGACACTGCTTCTTTTAAAAAAAAGAAAAAAAAAAGTCTTTCTCTTCTGAAAAGAACTGTGATGTTATGCTTTTGCCCAGGTCTGCGAGCAAGTTTTCTACATTCTGAAATTACATAATTAGCTCTGCAAAATTAACCTCTGGCATTTACTGTCTATATAAGTGACCTTGTACTATTTCACAAGATATACGCTATTTCCCCTAAGTTGCGACCACATCCCTCTGGCCACAGGGAACTAAATAAACAAAACAGCTAATACTTCTCCCCTTTCCTTCACCACTCTCCTCCCAATTTTAAAATCGATAGCAATTAGTTACATCTCTCCCAGCTCTATCCTCCATTCAAACTTATGGTTGGACATACTGTGTACATTTATCAAATACCATGACTTATAGTTGGCATTATCCCATTGAGAAATGTATTGTATATTGTCTTTAAAATTTTTTTTTAATTTTTAATTTTTTTTTCTTTTTTTTTTTTTGCTGTACGTGGGCCTCTCACTGCTGTGGCCTCTCCCGTTGCGGAGCACAGGCTCCGGACGCGCAGGCTCAGCGGCCATAGCTCACGGGCCCAGCCGCTCCACAGCATGTGGGATTTTCCTGGACCGGGGCACGAACCCGTGTCCCCTGCATCGGCAGGCAGACTCTTAACCACTGCGCCACCAGGGAAGCCCTGTGTTTGAGATTTTAACAAGATTTTGCAGAGAGATAAAAGAAAGAATAACAATCTTGAGAATGTAAAAATTATGAAAAACCAAAGCAGTAGCATATGAAAAAAAATCAAGTAAAAACCTTGGAAATGAAAAGCACTATTATAGAAAAAAATAAACAGGATTAATTCAAAACTAAATGCAGTTAAAGAAGAAATTTAAAAATGATAGGAAAAAGGTACTGGGAAATCTAGCCCTAGGAGGTAAGACACTGAAAAATATATATGAAATAGCAGTTAGACATGGATATGCTATAGAAAGACTCCAAAACTGTTTACTAGAAGTTTTAGAAAAAGACAATAGAAGAAATAGCTGAGAAGCAATAGCTAAAGATAGTTTAGTATTATATAGAACTGAAAAGAATAAAATTTCATATAGAAATACCACACAGCATATAACAGGATGTATTTTATCTTACTTATTTTTTATTGAAGTATAGTTGATTTACAATGTTGTGTTAATTACTGCTGTACAGCAAAGTGACTCAGTTATACATATATATACCTTCTTTTTCATATTCTTTTCCATTATAGTTTATCACAGGATATTATATATACTTCCCTGTGCTATATAGTAGGACCTTGCTCTTTATCCATTCTATATATACCAGTTTACATCTGCTAACCCCAAACTCCCAATCCATCCCTCCCCCACTCCCCATCACCCCTGGCAACCACCAGTCTATTCTCTATGTCCAACAAGATGTATTTTAGTTATTTATTTATTTTTATTTATTTATTTTTTGCGGTATGCAGGCCTCTCACTGTTGTGGCCTCTCCCATTGTGGAGCACAGGCTCCGGACGCGCAGGCTCAGTGGCCGTGGCTCACGGGCCCAGCCGCTCCGCGGCATGTGGGATCTTCCCGGACCAGGGCATGAACCCGTGTCCCCTGAATCGGCAGGCGGACTCTCAACCACTGCGCCACCAGGCCCAAGATGTATTTTAAAATAGACTTGTTGTTTATTCCAGTGAGAAGTCTTTTGTCCACTGGGAAAATATAAACTTTAAAGGATGTTGATGAAACAATGACTTGTCTACTTATAGAATTTAATTTATTACTTTAGCCACACATATATTTAAATTACATTTTATCTAAATAGAGTAATTTAGAAACATTGTTTTTTTCCCTCAGTCACACTTAAAAAATAACCAACCTCTTTAGATGCATCTTTGACATCACCAGAGTATTTTTAAATTATCATAGCAGCATCACTTATATCTCAGTTGTTTTGAGATACAGCACTATGTGATTATGTGTGTGATGTGGACACTGAAGGTCCCCATTCACACACATTAGTACAATTTCATTTTCATTTTTATTCTTCCTCTAGGTTTATATTCCTAAACTTCATAATGTGATAACCTTTATTGCTTTTTAAAGTAATCTTTAAAAGCATTGTTTATAATGGTCTCCAACCCTTGCAAACATAATGTCAAAACCCAGGAATAAATACTGAAATTGTTAACCTTCTTTGCCTTCTTTTATACTGATTTTAACAGACTATCTTTGTAAACATGAAAACTAGCATTAATTTTAGAAAAAAAAATCGTTGGGTCTTTTTTGTCTAATGTTCTAAGCAGTATTTTATGGCTTATGAAAGTGTCCATAACATGGGAGACTGTATAAGGACTCAAATATATGTATGGCTATTTTCTTTTCTAGAAAATTTGGGGAAAAAACTTACCTTATATTTGGGTTATATAAGGCTTTTATTGACCTCTTACTCCATATCAGGTGTTGGTGCTATAGGTATGTAGCAGTGAACAAGATGAATAATGAATGGTCCTGATCTCCTGGAGTCCACATTCTAGTTTGGTGATATAAACAATAAGCAAACAAGTAAGAAAATATCATGTAGTGATAAATGATATATAGAAAATTTTTTAAAATTTCAAGAAATTGGATGAAGTTTATAAGGGTCTGGAGGGCTTCCAGGGAATCTGAATATTTGATTGAAGGCCCTGTGAGACCAGGTAGACTTTAAGACTCCTTTATGGAGCAACCCAGGTCTAGAATTCCCATACCCTGAATCTAAATCCACTAATTTACCTTTAGACCATTCATCTTTCTGTTTAAAACTTTTTGACCTCACATTTAAAAAATGTATGATATAGGAGGATGTTATAAAGCTAGAAAAAGTAGAAAGGAGAAGAAAATTGTAGAAAATCAAAAGCAAACAAAACAAAACAAAAAAATCTCTGATTTACTGGTAGGCAGAAAGGCATGAGTCTTGGTCATGTACAGAACTTTTTGGCCACTTGAAATCTGCCCTATGGGGAGGGTATGTGTACATTTGCTTGCCTACCTTCCTTTCTTCTTTTCTCTCTTTCTTTCTTCCTAAAATTCTGTATTTTCCAAAATAAGCCTGCATTGCTTATATAATCTGGGAAAAACCCATGCTTTTAAATTGGAACCATTAGCTTTCCCTTAACATTTCAGACACCATCATCTTTTTAATTTGAAGTGATTGAAGTAGTATTTTTAAACCTTAAATTTGACACTTCTATAAATACATTCTAATGGGTATGTTGCCTTGTTGATTTTATGTCAATTAGTATGTAACAATGTGAGAATATATAGAATGTAACTCAAAAACACTGATTTTACATGACTTCTGAGAGAAGGATGGTTTGCTTATCTGCAAAAGTTTCCTAAAAAGATAGTGTATTCTATTCATTACTTTCAACTGAGTGAAACCCAAGCCATTTACCACTAGTTACTCTCTCATGATTTATTTTATATTGTCAGGTTGATCATAGGATGTTGAATTACGAATGCTATGAGATAATATCTAGGTCTTGAAAAAAGATACTCCTTCTTGAAACTTGTTTAATGTAGAAACTATATATTACCCTTCTAACTTTATTGCGTTTATGTACTTGAAAGTATCCAATTGAAAATACTGCTAGATAATAGGTTCATAATCATCCCAGATAAAAATCTTTGGTTTACTTCCCTGTGTTTACATTATCCTGTTTCAGGTAATAGAATCACTCAGAGTAATTTCGATTCTTTATAAGGTCAAAGTGTCTTTTGCTTGGACAGTTTTTCTGATGTAACTGGTATTGACTCAATAACTTCTCAGTATCTTCTGTACAATCAAGTCACATTCGGTTTTAGAATTGTCATTTTTTTCCCCTATACTGTGACCCTCAAAAGACATGTGTATTATATCCCTTAACTCTAATTTCATTTTTCCTGGTACATTGTAGACTCTCACATATTTACGTTTAATTGAATCATTAAGGACATTTGAAAATTTCTCACAATACTTCTATAAAAAAAATAAAATTTTTTTCTGCAATCAAATACAACTTTTAAAAGCATCTAAAATTAAAGGGGTAAAAAGAAGCTTGCTAGGTTTTCTTTCAGCTCAAAAAGTACATAATTTAGTAAAATAATCTTTTTAGGTCTTAAAATTTTTTTTCAAGAGTGGGATATCAGATTGCATCAGCATCAAATAGCTGATAGACATTTTTAATTGCTTTGAAAAGTATATGCGTTACATCCTCCAATAAGGATACGTTATAAACAGATTTACAGAAAAATGTCTAAACAGCTTAGGTCATGACAAGTCTCGAAGGCATTTCTCTAATACATAACACAGACACACACACACACACAGACACACACACACACACCTGTTGTGTGCTGCCTGGAGCAGGTCCAGGCAGCTGCTGGGGTGGGTGGAATAAGACAGCTGACATTGCCTGTCTGTCTCACAGAACAGCCGGGGCTGGAAGGAGGCTCGTTGGCAATGATGCAGGTGAAGAATCCAGTTCTTCCGGCCAAGCTTTCTCCTGAAAATAGTGGTAATGGCACCAAATATGCCCCACTTGAACTTTATGAAAAAGGTGAATATGGGGAGAGCACCCAAAGCCTGAACGAGGACTAAAGTGACACGTACGAGGCACCTAGGACGCACAATTTAAGGTGGGTGCTGACCCTGTACCTGTATGACCTGAGAGTGAATGTCACCTTAAATTGTGTGCCTGCATTGTTTCACTCTAGTCCATGCCAACTTTGTCCTGCAATTTTTAGTATCTCTGGGTTGTAAGCCACCTGTAACCAGGTATAAGTCAGGTGACAAGAAAAACCCATAACAAGTGTAGTTTTCTTCCATTGAAGCATCTGGGAGATATTTGATAATGACTTAGAGTAAGAACCTAGTTGAGAGTTCTGAATATCAGGGCTCTTTTAGGTTAATTAACTTAAGTGTGTTTTAAACATACATTTTAACTATACACAAGCTCCCTTTCATGAATAGAAGAGAAATGTCTAACTTGATCAAACTATATATTCTACCCTCTCATTTCTTCTTTGTTCTGGATTTATATACTCAACTCATCCCCGCTAGGCTGCTTTTTTATGTCATTGACTTAATCAGTAGTTATAGAGAATTCTCTCTCCATCGTCAATTACTCAGAATTAGGCTCTAAGTAATGTCGGTCTATGGCTACAGCTACCTGTGCTCAGAATTACACAAAGCTTAATGAAGTTCTTTCTGCTCCCAGCGTTATTAACAAAATGCTCACCCTAGCTACTTATTCTCCTGAAATGATGTCTCTGTGTTAGTGCAGTATTCCAGGACTCTGGTTGGTTCTTCATTGAGAATGTCTCATCCTGTTCTGGATTTGGGCAGAACAACTTCTGGATTTGCTGTACCCTGAGTAACTCCTCCACTTCAGAAACATTGTACTCCCTGTTGCTTACTGAGTTACACTACAGAGAAACCCCTAGTTAGGGTCTAATATTTAACTGTTGTGTGTTCATTATGGCATAGTTTTCCCATACTACACGTGCATTTTTCTGTTGTAAGTTCTGTGAAAAATGAGTGAGACTTAACGTTTCTCTGATGATTAGCCATGCTGAGCATCTTTTCATGTGCCTGTTGGATATCTGCATCTCCTGTTTGGAAAAATGTCTATTTAGTTCTTCTGCCCATTTTTTTTTTTCGTTTTATCATACAGGTGTTTTTTTTTTAATTGGGGTATAATTGCTTTACAATGTTGTGTTTCTGCTGTACAGTGAAGTGAATCAGCTATATGTATACATATATCCCTTCCCTCTTTGACCTCCCTCCCTCCCGTCCCATCCTACCCACCTAGGTCATCACAGAGCACCCAGCTGAGCTCCCTGTGCCATGCAGCAAGTTCCCCTAGCTATATGTTTAACACACGGTAGTGTATTTATGTCAAACCTAATCTCCCAATTCATCCCACCCTCCCCTTCCCCCCACTGTGTCCACACGTCCATTCTCTATGTCTGCCTTTCTAGTCCTGCCCTGCAAATAGGTTCATCTGTACCATTTTTCTAGATTCCACATATATGTGTTAATTTATGATATTTTTCTTTCTCTTTCTGACTTACTTCACTCTGTATGACAGACTCTAGGTCCATCCACCTCACTACAAATAACTCAATTATGTTTCTTTTTATGGCTGAGTAATATTCCATTGTATATATGTGCCACATCTTCTTTATCCATTCATCCGATGATGGACACTTAGGTTGCTTCCATGTCCTGGCTACTGTAAATAGAGCTGCAATGAACATTGGGTGCATGTGTCTTTTTGAATTATGGTTTTCTCAGGGTATATGCCCAAGAGTGGGATTGCTGGGACATGTGGTACTTCTATTTTTAGTTGTTTTTTTCTTTTTTCTTTTTTTTTGCGGTACACGGGCCTCTCACTGTTGTGGCCTCTCCCGTTGCGGAGCACAGGCTCCAGACGCGCAGGCTCAGCGGCCATGGCTCACGGGCCCAGCCGCTCCGTGGCATGTGGGATCTTCCCGGACAGGGGCACGAACCCGTGTCACCTGCATCAGCAGGCGGACTCTCAACCACTGCTCCACCAGGGAAGCCCCTATTTTTAGCTTTTTAAGGAAGCTCCATACTGTTCTCCATAGTGGCTTTATCAATTTACATTCCCACCAACAGTGCAAGAGGGTTCCCTTTTCTCCACACCCTCTCCAGCATTTATTGTTTGTAGATTTGCTGATGTAGATTTTTAAAATCAGATTGTTTTTTTGTTTGTTTGTTTTTTGATGTTGAGTTGTATGAGCTGTTTATATATGTTGGATATTAATTCCTTATTGGCCATATCATTTGCAAATATTTTTTTCCATTCAGTAGGTTTTTTCATTTTGTCGATGGTTTCCTTTGCTGGGCAAAAGCTTTTAAGTTTAGGTCCCATTAGTTTGTTTTTGATTTTATTTCCTTTGCTTTATGATATCATTTATATATGGAATCTAAAAAATACAACAAACTAGTGAATATAACAGAAAAGAAGCAGACTCACAGATATAGAGAATAAACTAGCAGTTACCGGTAGGGAGAGGGAAGGGGGGAGGTACAGTATAGGAGTAGGAGGTTTAGAGGTACAGACTATTAGGTATAAAATAAACTACAAGGATATATTGTCCAATATGGGGAATATAGCCAATATTTTATAATAACTATAAATGGAGTGTAACCTTAAAAATTGTGAATCACTATACTGTACACCTGTAACTTGTATAGTATTGTAAAGCAACTATACTTCAATTTAAAAAAATGAGTGAGTTGCGGAGGTATACAGGTGGAAGAATCCTTTATCTCATTTATGCTTCTGACCACGATATTCTAACGTCCTGTTTAATGCTGTTATAGCCAGGTTAGCCCCCACCTATGAATTAGTTATCCAGGTACAAGACAAACTCACACCTCCTTCTTCCTCTAGATGCACTTGCCCTTCCTGCCCTGCTTCAGAACACCTAAGGCAGGGGTCACAAGCTCAAACACATTGAGTCCAGTCAGAATGTGTGAATGAACAAAGCTGACAAGGAACAGAGAAGGTAGAACTGTGGTCACCTGGTTTATGGGCCCTCACCAGAGGTCCTGCATGAACCCCAAGTTCAAATCCAGATGTAAATAAGATGGCATATTCCATGGATATGAAACAAACATTCCAAATACAAGGTGCTTACACACGTGTGGATGTGTGTGTCTGCGTCTGTGTTGTGTTCCGACTACTACTCAGAAGAGGCTCTGCTCGTGTAGGAGTATCATGTATTACAAAATTTGCACCTAAAACATAAGTCTCTTAAGAAATGAAAATTGGGAGCCAGAAAGAAACCTTTTCACAGTTGATCTAGGAGGCCATGCTGGAGGTAAGCTAAGGAAGTATAAGCCCGCAGTTTTTCCAGGAAGAGAGAAACAACAGCACTCCAATTTCTAGGAGAAACAAAATGCTAAAAATAAACTCCCAGCAGTAAACCTAGGAGAAAGATGTAACAGCAGTGTCAGAGTCTCAATCCCGCTTTCCGGGGAGATCGATGAGAAAACAAACATCTTTTCTCACAATTAATGGTTGTAGCATTTCAAACTGAAAAAACTCCAGGGTAAACAAAGGCAGCACCGAGGCAGGACTAAGAGCGAGTGCATTGATGATTCAGCTGCACCTGTATCTTTCCACATTAATTCTTAAATCAATTTATCTGGAACACTTGGGATCTTGAACTATGAAAGCAAATGCCACAAAAAGCATCATTGAAAGCCCCATAAATTTTATTTATTTTGAAAGTAAAACTCAAAAACTGAAGTGTCCTGAAGTCGATCTTCTAAATGAAAACTTAAAAAATCAGTCCTTTCTTCTGGTATTCTCTAATAACTAGATTTTTGGCATTGTTTATAAAAAATTCTAGATAGTATACAAACTTAAATGAACAAGGAATAAAAATGTAATTTCAGACAGCAATAAGAATACAGCAAAATGATATGATTGAATGAATATCAACCATGATGAAATCGTCTGAGTATATATTCTTATATGTAATGTATATATTGATATATTCCTCGATTAAAATTATGCCTACCTTTAGCAAGGACACAGGAAGAAAAAGATGATGAGTTTGTTTTATAGTGTTATATTTCTTTGTGAAACAAACAAAAACACAGTTGTTCTCGTGGTATTTCTTGAAAAACAACTTTCGGAAAGGTGACTTAATACTTGGTAAATAATAGAAATCGTCTGGAGCCACCTAGTGGCAGTCATCTGTAATTGGATATGGTTTTTAAAATAATGGTTTAGCTATAGTCTAGAATAAATAAAGATGTTTTACAGCTGATAAATCATCTAATTTCTTTCGGAATGCTAACCTCTCAAACATAGTGTACTTATGATGCAGAAGTACCAGACAAAAATATATTTGTAATAGGAAGTAATAATAACAATTACAGTCATAATCCTTTGTACAGTGTTTCCTGTGTGCGTTCGTTCACTGCATGGGGGACCCTATAGGGGAGACCAAAGTAGACCAAATCAGCTTTTTGCCCAAGGCCACAGAGATTTAATTATGGGGTGGAGCTGGGATTTGAAAGTCAGATCCTTAGTAACTATTACCCGTTTTAAAAAGCCTATTATATACCAGGCATCATGTTAGGTACTCTCTGTTTGTTATCTAGTTGTGACAACAGTCTTATGAGATAAATATTACTATACCCATTATATAAATAAAGATATTCAGAGAGATTATATAGACTGTCATAAATCATTTAGCTGAAACTGACAAAGCTGGAATTTAAAACTAGGATTATTAAAGATCACGATTGTTAAAGATCACACTCTTCAAGAATACTGTGCTTTGTTCTATTATATCAACTATATCATTATACTTTAATTAATTATATGTATGGATGTATTCATTCATTCACTCACTCATGATAACACACACGCACACACACACACGCTACACAGGGATGGGTGGGAGAGAAAGAGAAGGAGATATTAAGACACAGACTATTAGGTTTCAGGCTCAAGAGTCCATTTGACAGGGTCTAGGAAGAATCTGTTTTCTCCAAAACAGGCAAATCTGTTTAATATGGCTTTAAACTAATTGTGAAGAAGACTAAGAAAAAAAACCCAGATAGATACATACAACTGGTTATCATGGAGGATACACTGAATTTCTCTTTCTCTAACTTACATACATACACACACACACACACACACACACACACACACCCCAGGGCCTTGGGGCGTTTTTCCTTCAGCTGGCATACTCTCACTTCTTCCCTTGGGTAACTCGTTCCTTTTGCAAGTATCAGCTTAGGCATCCGTTCCTTGAGAAGCTTCCTGGCCTGCATCCCCCGTCTAAGCGCCCATGAAGCTTCCACACACCCCGCCTTCTGCCTTTCAGAGCACTTGGCCCACGTCCCTGTGATTGTACTTTCCTGTGCCCCACCAGACTCCAAGCTCCATGGTCCCCAGGCCACTCCCTCCATCAGTGGACCTCCAGCATTCCATACAAACCTGTTGGTAAATGAATTAAGGTCCCCAAAGAAATCCCAGTATAGATCACAAAAATAAAAGCTAAGTACCATAGGTGCAGGGTAGAGGTATGGAAGGGTAAAGTGGCTACACAGGAAGGGCAAAGGGTCAATTGTATCTGCGGAAGGAGAGGGTTAAAAGGATGTTTCTCAAGGAGATAATATTTGAAACGTAGAGGGACAGAGGGGAAGAGGGACTCCTCATAAGGAATGAGATGTGGCCCTCAAATTGTACTGTACATGAAAAATAAATTGCATGGAGAATTTGTTAAAATACAGCTTCCTAGGCCAAATGCCGAAGCGTTAGATTTCAGTAAACCCTGGAGTCAACGTTTCTAAAAAGGCCCTCAACTGATTCTAGTGCTGATGGTCTTCAGATCTCATTCGGGGAAACGGAAAAGCAAGAAAAAGCATGGTGTGTTTGAGACCAGGCAAGAAGGTCATTGTGGCTGGAGATCTGTGATGCAAGGGAAGAATGTGGAAGGTATGGCCTGGAAGTTAATGGAGGCCAGATTAGGAAGCACCTTGTGAGTCCTGCCAAGGAATTTAAATTTTATTCTGTAGTAAGTACTGTGGAGCCACTGATGATTTATAAGGAGGGAACTGGTATGATCACATATGATTTGACTTCACTGTAAGGTATGGAATTCGTGGGAGAGAGACAGAAGGTGGGGTGTGTCCACCAAACATCTCCTCCATGCATTGCCTCATGAACCTGAGCAGTGTTTCTCAGACCCTTCCAAGTTACCAGACATATTCTTGGGTTCCATAAATTTTCTATGACGATCTCTTTAGTTTGTATTTTTCTAGCAATGACAGTTTTATGTTCACGTAATCTTCCTTCAAGTCATCTCATTGGTTGTCTTATAACTAGATGTTACTACACACATCTAGTAGCTATTTACATTTGTGCTTTTCTCTGCATCGTGCTGGGTAGATAAGCAAGGCAGTTTAGCATAGTTCTAGGCTTTGTGGATTTAAATCCTTACTGTGTCACTAACTAGCTCTGTGTCCCTGGGCAAGTCCTAAACTTCCTGTGCCTCAGTTTCCTCATCTGTGAGATGGGGGTAATAGAATGCCTACCATATAGGGACATTGTGAGGACTAAACATATTAATACTGCAAATGTAAAATGTTAGAGTAGTGCCTGGCACAACATAAGGACTATATGAGTTTTAACTGTTTCTGAAAAATTATTGCTTTATCTTAGGTTTCTAACATTTGTTAGGTTTACGTTAGCGTCTCCTAAGCTGTGGGGCTTTGTTTTACTGCTGTACTTTCAATTAGTCCATAAACTGCTTGACACAGTCACCAGCCACTTCCAAAGCATGAGAAATATTTTACAATGACCTTCTGCCTTGGGCTTACTTGAGTCTACTTTATTACTACACTACTGTGGGAGAAGGAGGCTCTCAGAGTCACACCAGATCTTGTAGCTCAGATCTCCACACAGAGATCATACATGTCTGTCTTGACCTTGCTTACATGATTAATTTTCCAGGGTCACTGTGCCAGCTGAGATAGCAGGGAGCATGCTTAGACCTCAAATTTTATTGTCCTCTTTCCTATATCTGAAGATGTTAAATGATTTCTATAACTATCCTTTATTGCCTCTCCTCTTGTATCTGGGATGATGGAAATTTATAGGAATAAGGCATTTGGAAATCTGGGATTTTGTGAGGTTAGCATGTCAGAGTTTAAGTACTACAAACTTGAGAATCTCCTCCTAAAACTTTCCTTACCCCTCAGTGCTCACTCTGTTTAGCCCAGCGCCTTAATGTGCATGGACTAACTGGAAAGGAACAATACCTATGTTATGTATAACTTCCACTAAAATGGAATGATAACAAATGGGTCTTATCATTAGCAAGTCATGCTCTCACATATAAAACCCTAGAGAATGTTCTACTCGTGTGTTACTTAAGGATCAAGGGATATAATAACTCATGCAGAGTTCTCCTGGGGGCAAAGAATTCGGACTGGCTTTTTTTCACCTCTTTTTTTTAAAATTGGAGTATACTTGATTCACAGCGTTGTGTTAGTTTCAGGTGTACAGCAAAATGATTCAGTTATACCTACATATATGTATTCTTTTTCAGATTCTTTTCCCTTATAGGTTATTACAAATGATTGAGTATAGTTCCCTGGGCTATACAGTAGGTCCTTGCTGGTTATCTATTTTATATATAATAGTGTGACTGGCTTCTTTATTCTATTCAGCTTGTCCTGGGCACAGGGCTGGTGTCCTGGACTCTTGGCACGTCTCTTATGGAGTATTGTTCACCTTCAGGTCAGCAGGGAGCATCCCTCCTGGAATCTCTCCCTCAAGATTTCCTTCTCTGGGGCTTCCCTGGTGGCGCAGTGGTTGAGAGTCCGCCTGCCAATGCAGGGGACACGGGTTCGTGCCCCAGTCTGGGAAGATCCCTACATGCCGCGGAGCGGCTGGGCCCATGAGCCATGACCACTGAGCCTGCGCCCGTGAGCCATGGCCGCTGAGCCTGCGCGTCCGGAGCCTGTGCTCTGCAATGGGAGAGGCCACAACAGTGAGAGGCCCGCGTACCGCAAAAAAAAAAAAAAAAAGAAAAAAGATTTCCTTCTCTGTCTTCACCCTACCTCCTCCCCTTAGTTTTGTTAACCCCTTTCCCATGTGCCCAGAGCTGCATCTCCTAATTCTGCCTGGGTGGGGCAGGACTCACTGGGGCCCACCCTGAAGAGCTGCTTGCTCTTCTTGTCTCTGTGCGTTAGTGGTTAGTGTCAGCATCCGGGGTGGGGTATACAGTCTTCACACAAACAATGCTAACCTCCCTTCACACTTCAGAAACCCAAACCACCACCAAACACTGGGTCCTCTATACAGTTCTCCTGTGACTTTCTACAACACCCACGTTCTTTAGTAAGGCCTGAGGGCTGGTCTGTAGATCCTGGTCCTACATGCAAAGTCACTGTTTTTCTATCTTAAGGTATTATGCCAGAGGCTTACAGGAACCAGAAGAAAAACCCCCTCTGAGGTTGTTTTTTTTTTTCCACCTAGTTCTACATGAAGGGAGGTAGCTATTTTGTAACTAAAATGGAGAAAAGCAGCAGAGGCTTCTATCCAAATGCCAAAAAATGGGAGTGAAGAGGAGGTTATTATTGTGATGTCTGGGAAATCTGTCTATTCTCTTAGCTCCACTGTCTTTCAGCCCTGGTTGTAAAGCCCCTAGAAAGTTCTACGACCTCTTTGGTAGGGAATTCCCTTGGGAATAATAAGATTCTTTTGTTCCCTAACCGGAACGTACGTCAGAGAAACCAGGTCCCAAGCTTCCTCCTTTGATGGGAGTTGGTTCAAGCGGGAGCCCTGGAATTTTTTTTTTTCAATTTTTATTGGAGTATAGTTGATTTTCAATGTTGTGTTAGTTTCAGGTGTACAGCAAAGTGAATCATATATATATATATATATATATATATATGTATATCTCCATTCTTTTTCATATTCTTTTCCCATATAGGTTGTCACACAATATTGAGTAGAGTGCCCTGTGCTATACAGTAGGTCCTTATTAGTTATCTATTTTGTATACAGTAGCGTGTATAGGTCAATCCCAAGGGAGCCATCACCATAGACAAGTTGTTTAAATAGAGGTTTCTGGTTCTATTCTGCTTCCGCATAGATCCTGAATCAAATTAGAATAGAGGTTTGCTGGCTTCTATCAACCTCTACCAGGCCACCACTGTAATTAAGATTTGCCTCCAAGTACCCTCATCACAGGGAGATGATGCAGAAGGGGTGAGGGTGGGGAGTTCTCACTCCTTATACGTGACCCTAAACCTACTGGCTTCTCTGCAGCCTAAGTAAGGCGTCCTGACTACCTATTCAGTGTGTAATAATGTACACACTTCCTTTTTTTCTAGATTCTACCAGCATGACAAGTTGTCTGAAACGCAAGTGTGTTGCCAATGACTAAAAGAAATGCCTTATTATGGTCACTTGAATCATAAAGTTCCCTGAGAAAGCCATCCTTCTGGAATGCTTCTGTAAAGGTTACAGTTCCTGAACACCACCCTCCATCCCCCCTCCCCTCGCCCATCCAGTCCCATTCTGTGCTGCTTTCTTTTGTCCAGCCCTTCTCCTAGCTTGCAGCGTTTGGTTTTATCTTTCCTTCCCCATCCACACAACTGGGCCAAGGTGAGTCAGCCACCATCCTGTCTCCCTTCCAGGTTCTCACATGGCCCTCCATCTATCTGTACTCAATCTCTGCCTGTGGACTAATGGCTTTGGAGGAAGTGGTCTTGCCTTGAGAATGAGTAACCATTTTCAAGGGAGGAATCTGGAGAACTCATACAGCCTTGAGCCCAATAACATGCCCAGACCTGTGACCCAGAGGACTTCCTTCTCTGGCATTCAGCATGTTATGTGCTACAATAAGAATATTAATAGCTCACACTTAGAGAGCTTACCCTGGGCCAGCTTTGTTCTAAATTCTTCACGCACAGGAACTCAGTCCTCTTAACCCAACACTAAAGACAGATTTATGAAGGAGAGAAACCCCAATTCCATAATCTTACTCATGCATCATTTGAAAAGCAATTCACCTTTTTTAAAAAAAATCCTGCATCAAAGTATGTAGGCTAACATCTCCATTGGTTGTTTTCCTTGGCATTTCGATAGGACAGCTTGGGTCCAAACTGGTCCCACAACTCGCCTCGTACTGGCTGCTGAATGTTGACTCAGCTGCAGCCCTGGATGCCTCCGCCTCATTCCCCGATCTTGAAGGGTGCCCAGCACACCCTTCCTATTCACATTGTGCCCACCTATTCCACAGCTGCGTTTGGTCATTAGAGTAGAACATTTGTTGCCTCTGATCTATGTGATGATGTAATTCAGATAAAGCAGAACACTACCAAAACAGTAATTTTTCAAAATGTAACGTCAACATATCACTTCTGTACTTCATTGCTTAAAAGAATCAGATTCCTCTCCTCTCCTTGATTGATATTACAAAAGCCCTCTTCTGTTCCTTTAGAACTCCTCCTTAAAGCCCTTCGTCCCTTCAATCCAAATAGAGCCGTGACAGTATGCTTCATGAAGGCCTCTGTCTCACAGAGTCGGCAGTCTGGATGTCATTTTAAGCTCAGCTGGGATTCTCCATCTACAGAAATATTCAGCGGTTGGCTGAAGGAAAATAGTGATGTTTGAAATGAAGCTTCATTTTCTTCCTCTGGGTAGCGTATAGCTTACTTACAACATAGCACTTCTGTTCCGCCCCGCTTTGTCCTTACCAACAAGAGCTGCTTCTCTGTGTGCTTCTTCATGCATACTGTCGCGGATTTATGGATTTTTGCACACACAGATACATCTCCTTTTGGTAAACAATACTTATTTGCCTCTGTTTCTTTTGAAGAGGCAATACTAATCCATCATTGTATTAGTTAAGATGCTTTGGGTGTCAACTAACAGAAAACGTAACTCAAGCTAGGTTAAGAAATAAACATGATTTATTGATTCATAGAAAATAAAATCAAGAATCAGTGTAAGCCCTAGATAAAGCTTGATCTTGCAGCTCAGCAAGGTAACTTGTGATTTGACTGCTTTGTTTTTCTAAAGCATTACAGATGGCTTTCAACTGCTTCTAGTGGCCACATTCATACCTAGCAGTGAGATAGAATCCCTCTGTGGATTTCTGGTAAAAGCAAAGACGGTCTTTCTTCAAAGGTCCCAATACACATTTTCTTGTGTCTCAGTGACCGGCTGGGTCACACACCCATCTGTAGGCAATCAGTTTTGGCTAGTAGATGATACATGCTGACTGGCTTAAACTAATCGGGGCTCACCCCTGGAGATGGGGGTGGGATTAGCTTTTGCCAAGTACAGGGGCTTTATTGAGAAAGGTATTGTACTTTCCCCAGGAGGAAGTAGGGCTTGGATTCAGCAAACAACCCTTGTAAGTACCACGTTTCCATGACAAATATAATCCCACTAATATTCAAGGAAACGCATTGTTACTTATCAATTTTGTTAGCTCCTGTTTCAAATGCACTTTGTATATTTCCCATGCTCTGTGCTTGGGTATGAACAGATATCTGAGGCCATAAGCACTCTTACTGGATCCTTTCTCAACTAATTTCTTGTGTGAATGACTAGATCCTGAGCCAAGTGCTTTACATGTTTGCACATTAGAATTTCACAGAAGCCCTGTGTAGCAGACACTATCAACTTCTTTTTGCATATGAGGAAACAAAGTTAACTAGTTTGCTCAGTGTAACACAATTAGTAAATAATGGACTCAGGATTTAAATAGAGGCAATCCGTCTGTAAAACCTGGAACCTTAAGTATTATGCCATGCCAACTATTGTTTCCCTAATGAGCTGAGGCTTACCAAGTGTCCTAGGACAGCAACATGCACTATTTTAGTTATAGTCAAAAAAATCAAGAGAATAAGGAAGTTATTATCTGTTTCTTGGGACTTTTCTCTGCATCCTTGCCAACACTTGTTATTTCTTGTCTTTTTGATAATACCCATTTTAAGGGGCATGAGGTGCTATCTCATTGTGGTTTTGATTTGCATTTCTCTAATAATTAGTGATGGTGAACATCTTTACACGTGCCAGTCGGCCATCTGTATGTCTTCTTTGGAAAAATGTTTATTCAGATGTTCTGCCCATTTTTTAATCAGTTTGTTTGTTTTTTGTCGTTGTTGACTTGCATGAGTTACAATACCTTATGATTTTCAGTGCACAGGTCTTTCACCTCCTTGGTTAAATTTATTCCTAGGTATTATATTCTTTTTGTTGCAATTGCAAATGAGATTGTTTTTTTAGTTTCTCTTTCTGCTAGTTTATCATTAGTGTATAGAAATGCAACAGATTTTTGTATATTGATTTTGTACCCTGCAATTTTACTGTTTATTATTTTACTGTTTTACTGATTTTGTACCCTGCAATTTTACTGTTTATTATTACTTCTAATAGTTTTTGGTGAAGACTTTAGGGTTTTCAATATATAAAATTCATATCATCTGCAAATCATTATTGTTTTAATTCTTCCTTTCTGATTGGATGGCTTTTGTTTTTCTTGCCTAATTGCTGTTTCTAGGACTTCCAATACTATTGTTGAATAAAAGTTGGCAAGAGTGGGCATCCTTGTTTTGTTCCCGATCTTAGAAGGAGAGCTTTCAGTTTTTCAGTATGATGTTAGTTGTGGGTTTGTCATTTATAGCCTTATTATGTTGAGGCACCTTCCTTCTATATGCATTTTATTAAAAGTTCTTAGCATAAATGGGTGTTGAATCTTGTCACATGCTTTTTCTGCATCTAATGAGATGATCATATGATTTTCTTATCCTTCATTTTGTTAATGTGTCTATCACATTGATTTGTGGATATTGGACCATCCTTGCATCCCTGAGATAAATCTCGTTTGATCATAATGTATGATCCTTTTAATGTATTGTTGAATTTGGTTTGCTCTTCTTTTGTTGAGGATTTTTCCATCTATGTTCATTAGTGACAGAGGCCTGTATTTATTTTTTTTAATGTGTGTGGTCCTTGTCTGATTTTGGTATCAGGGTCATGTTGGCCTCGAAAAATTAAGAAGTTAGCAAGTGTTCCCTCCTCTTCAATTTTTAGAAGAGTTTAGGAAGGATAGGTATTCAGTCTTCTTTGAGTGTTTGGTAGAATTCATCTGGCCCTGGACTTTTGTTTTGGGGGAGGTTATTTTTTTGGTTTTTTTTGTTTTGTGTTTTTGCGGTACGCAGGCCTCTCATTGTTGTGGCCTCTCCCGTTGCAGAGCACAGGCCCTGGATGCGCAGGCTCAGCAGCCATGGCTCACGGGCCCAGCCGCTCCGCGGCATGTGGGATCTTCCCGGACCGGGGCACGAATCCGTGTCCCCTGCATTGGCAGGTGGACTCTCAACCACTGCGCCCCCAGGGAAGCCCATGTTTTTGGGGAGGTTTTTGATTACTGTTTCAATCTCCGTACTAGTCACCAATCTATTCAGACTTTCTATTTCTTTATGATTCAGTCTGGGAAGGTCGCATGATTCTAAGAATTTATCCATTTCTTTAGGGTTGTTCATTTTGTTGGCATATAACTGTTCACAGTATGCTCTTACAATCCTTTGTATTTTGGTGGTATCCACTGTAATCTCTCCTCTTTCATTTTTGATTTTATTTATCTGAGCCTTCTTTTTAGTGAGTCTAGCTAAAGGTTTGTCAATTTTATCATTTCAAAGAACTAGCTCTTAGTTTCATTGATCTTTTTCATTGCCTTTTTGGTCTCTATTTCAATTTATTTCTGCTCTGATCTTTATTATTTCTTTTCTTCTGCTTACTTTGAGCTCTGTTTGTTCTTCTTTTTCTAGTTTCTTTATGTGTAAGTTAGGTTGTTTGTTTAAGATTGTTTCTTGAGGTAGGCCTGTATTGCTATAAAATTCCCTTTTAGTAGTGCTTTTGCTGCATCCTGAAGATTTTGGTATGGTTGTATCTTCATTTTCATTTGTCTTCAGGTAGTTTTAAATTTCTTCTTTGATTTCTTCATTGGCACAACACTTGTTCCATAGCATGTTGTTTGGTCTTCACATATTTGTGATTTTTCCAGCTTTCTTCTTGTAGTTGATTTTTAGTTTCATACCATTGTGATTGGAAAAATGTTTGATATGATTTCAGTCTTCTTAAATTTATTGAAACTTGTTTTGTGTCCCAACATATGATCCATCCTTGAGAATGTTCCATGTGTACTTGAGAAGAATGTGTGTTCTGCAGCATTTGGATGAAATCTTCTGTATAAATCTATAAAGTCCATCTGGTATAATGTTTCATTTAAGGCCACTGTTTCCTTGTTTATGTTCTGTCTGGAAGATCAATCCATTGATGTAAGTGGGGTATTAAAGTCCCCTACTATTATTGTGTTGCTGTGAGTTTCTCCCTTTAAGTCTGTTAATAATTGCTTTATATATTTGGGTTCCTATGTTGGGTGCTTATATATTAATAACTATGTCTTTTTTTTCAGTTATTTTTATTGTGATTAAAAATTACTATATTAACCATTCTTAAGTGTACAGTTCAGTAGTATTAAGTGTAATCACATTGGTGTACAACAGAGCTCTACAACTTTTTCATCTTACATAGCAAACTCTATACCCATTAAATGCTAATTTTCCCTCCTTCCTCCCCACAGCTTTTGGCAACCACCTTTCCACTTTCTGTTTCTATTATTTGACTACTTTAAATATTTTACATGAATAGAAATATTTAAAGGACAGTATGTGTCCTTTTGTTTTGTTTTGTTTCAGCTGCACCACACAGCTTGCAGGATCTTAGTTCCCCGACCAGGGATCAAACCTGGGTCCCCTGCAGTGAAAGCACTGAGTCCTAACTACTAGACTGACAGGGAATTCTCAGTATCTGTCCTTTTGTAACTGGCTTATTTTACTTAGTGTAATGTCCTCAGGGTTCATCCAAATTGTAGCATGTGACAGGATTCCCTTCCTTTCTGAGGCTGTATAATATTCCATTGTGTGTACATACCACATTTCCTTTTTTCCAGTTTTACTGAAATATAATTGACATATAACATTGTGTAAGTTTAAGGTGTGTGTGATGACACCTTTATATACTGTGAAATGATTACTGTAGTAGGTTTAGTTAACACCTTCATCATGTCAGATAATTATCACTTCTTTTTTGTGGTGAGAACATTTAAAATCTACTCTCTTAGCCATTTTCAAGTGTATAATACAGTATTGTTAAGTGTAATCACCAGGCTGGAACTTTGTACCCTTTGTCAAAATCTCTCCCCACTTTCCCCCCCCTCAGCCCCTGGAAACCACCATTCTTCTCTCTCTATGGAACCTCATGATGGAGTCTGAGAAGCAAGTAGTAGGGTCCATGTCTCTCTAATGTCCTTTGAGGGTCCTATCTGCTGCTCTCTCAGACTCTTTCCACCCCCCAGTTATGCAGCTCATGACTCAGTATTGTGGATACTGGGGTAAGATAGAAATAGGCCTCTTTGGCAATGTCCCATGTATCTGGGGAAGGCAGGTGCTCACTCATGCTCTCACTTTCCCAAGCAGGAGAAATCATGGGCTGAGAAAGTCTTGCTTGGCACTGAGCTGTGCCACCTTGGTGGAGGGGTTGACAGGGATCAAGTTGAACTGGTCCCCGTACTCTCTCCAGTGGGTCCAAACTCATTTGGTTTCTTTTTGTTTGTTTTTTGGGGCTCCAGTGGTGTGTCGGAGCTTCTCTGATGGAAACCAAGACTTCCACAAAAGCTCTCTTGTCTGTGGGTGATTGTCTAAGACAGCGTTCTCCAGGGGCTCCTGAATGGTGACTGAGAGGGGCTGGAGCTGGTTCATGGGTCACTGCAGTGTCCATAGCCACTCCTGAGGTCAGTGCACAATTACTCAATGCACAGGTGGGTGAGACTCCTCTCAGCTCCCTTGGCGTATGGTGCTGGATCCCACAGTTCCCACAAAGGGACTTCGGTCCATGGATAGGTGCAGAATTGTTGATGTTGGAGAGGGGGGATACAATGCGGGATGTCTTCTTCAGCCATGTTGCTGACATCACCCCCATAGGAAAGTTTAAAATGAGAAAACCTTCTCAATAAATAGAGAAAATATTTTTGGTAAAATTAAAAACGTGTTCCTGACAAAGTTTTTAGCAAATGAGAAATAAAAAGGTACTAACATGATAAAGGACGGCCAACATCACAATTCTTTGTAGAACATTATAATACAGACAGGCCCATTAAATAGTATTTGAGCAGAAGCCTGAATGAAAGGATAGAAGAAGCCATCAGAAGGTCTGGGAGAAGAGCATTCCAAGAAGAAAGAGGACAGCCAATGCAATAACCCTGAGTGTGATCGGAGTAGTTAAGAGAAAGCCAAAAGATCACTGTGGCTAGAGTGTAGTGAGCTAGACGGGACGGATTTTATTCTGAGAATAATGGGCAGCCATGAAGGGTTTGAGCAGGGAGTAATATATGATCTAATTCAATATATTCTGGTTTTCTTCATTAATTAACAACACTACCATTCTCCTAATTAGCCACAAAGGAAACATCGAAGGCATCTTCAGCAGCCCCATGTACATTCCATGTACAATTGATCGGCAAGGTTTGCTGATTCTAATTCTCCAGTAACTCTTTTAAGTGGCCCTTTCTTTTCAGCCCATTGCTACTGCCTAGGTTCGTGCCCCATTATGTCTCATGTGGACCACCGCAATTACCTTCTTAATGGGTTTTATGCCACCAATCCAGACATCACGCTGATGAGAGTTATCCTCTTGAAATACATAAGGAATACCCCGTTTCAAAAACTTCAATAATTAATACTTCATAGTAAAATCCGAGCTCTTGGGACTTCCCTGGAGGTCCAGTGGTTAAGACTCTGCACTCCCAATGCAGAGGGCACAGGTTCGATCCCTGGTTGGGGAACTAAGATCCCGCATGCTCTTTGACAGTGATTAATGTTGAGGTTGGCATGTGACTCAGTTCTGGCCAGTGAAACATAAGGGAAGTCTGCAGGGGCTGAGAGGGCTGGGCGGGGGGCGGTGGTTCCAGAAAAAAAATTTTCCTGATTTTTTCTGAGGGTAGAGCAGTTCAGATTCAACTTCTTTCTTCCTGCTTTTGTATGCAGCGTGCAGCCACTGAGCTTCTCAGTTCCTTCATCTTTTAAACTTCATTGACCTTCACTGCTATACATCCACAGCCATCTGCATCTAGGACTTCACTCAGAAACACTCTGGAACAGACTCATTCTCTAGAAATACGTCTGGGAGAAACCGCAGCAGGGCCGGCTTCTTAGCAGTTGCAGCTGTAACAGGAAGCTTATTCCTCCCTACGGATGGGGCAACAAGTTGTCCTGCAGGTGCAGGGGCGCTTCCTTTGTCCTAAGGAAATAACTTCTTGTCGCCCTCGCTGTGGACTGGGCGGCGACATTGTGGTAGCTAACTATGTCTTCTTTTCTTTTTTGCGGTACGCGGGCCTCTCACCGCTGCGGCCTCTCCCGCCGCAGAGGAGCGTAGGCTCCGGATGCGCAGGCCCAGCGGCCATGGCTCACGGACCCAGCCGCTCCGCGGCATGTGGGATCTTCCCGGACGGGGGCACGAACCCGCATCCCCTGCATCGGCAGGCGGACTCCCAACCACTGCGCCACCAGGGAAGCCCACTATGTCTTCTTGATGAATTGTCCCCTTTATTATGATATAATGTCCATCTTTGTCTCTTGTTACCTCTTTTGGCTTGAAGTCTATTATAGGTATGACTACACCCACTTTTTCTTTGACTGCCATTTGCCTGAATTATCATCTTCCAGCCCTTCACTTTGAACCTATGTTTGTCTTTACAGCTGAGATGAATCTCCTGGAGGCAGCATATATTTGTGTCTTATTTTCTGATCCATCCAACCAATCTGTGGCTTTTGATTGCTGAATTCAATCTATTTACATTAAGGGTGATTATATAAATGAAGATTTGGTATTGCTGTTTTATCTTTTGTTTTCTGGTTGCTCTTTATCTCCATGGTTTCTTTTTCCTTACGTTTCAGGCTGCCATTTTAGTTTAGTGGGTTTCCACGATGTTTTTCTCAGTTTCTCTTTTCTTTATGTTTCATGTCTCTGCTCCAGATTTGTTTTGTGATTGCCATGAATTTTGTATAAGATGTCTCATAGGTAAAATACTGCTATTCCTTCTGATAGTATCCTATCTTCATTGGCCTACATGAGTTTTGTCCTTTTCCTCTTTCCTTTTTATGTTTTTTTTAATTTCAAATTATCCATTTTTATGTTGTGAGTTTGTTAAGAAATTGAAGTAGCTATAGTTATTTTTATTGCTGTGTTCCCATTAACCTTTATGCTATAATTAAGTGTTCAACAATCTATTCTGATATAGAGTTGCAATTTTCTGATTGTTTCATCCTGTTTATCACCTCATTAAAAGTTTTGTGTACTTTTGCCTTTTGTTTCAGTTAGAAGAGCTCCTCTTAAAATTTCTTATAAGGCAGGTCTAGGGGTGATGATCTCCCTCAGCTTTTGTTTACCTGGGAAAGCCTTTACTTCTCTCTCCTATCTAAAGGGTAGCTTTGCTGGATAGAGTACTCTTGGCTGACAGTTTTTATCTTTAGATGTTTTGGTATGTCATTCCATTCGCTCCTAGTCTGTACAGTTTCTGCTGAGAAACCTGCTGATAACGAAATGCGGGTTCCTTTGTAGGTAACTGTCTTCTCCCCCGCCCCGCAGCTGCCTTTAAAATTCTTTCTTTATCATTGATAGTTTTAATATAATGTGTCTTGGAGAACATCCTTTTGTATTGAGATAATTAGGTTTTCTCTTAGCTTCGAGAACTTGTATATCCACTTCCTTCCCCAGATTTGGGAAGCTCTAAGCTATTATTTCATTAAGTAAACTCTCTGTTCCCTTCTCCCTCTCTTCTAACAGTGCGACTTTTTGGTAACTAGAGGTCTTTTTCTTGTTTTTCAGTAGGTGGCGCTATAGCACACGTTTTTGTTTTCTTTCACCTTCTGCTGCCTCTGGCTATATTTGAGAATCTGCACTCTCCACTCACCACCCTCCACGGCCTCTGCTGTGGGTATTGCTGGTGCCCTCATTGTTGCTTGTGCCTCTGGAGTTGCTGGTGGTTTTCTGCTTCTGGTGTCCCTGATCTTGCTGGCGTTGCCACCAGGGGCACCAGCATGGTGGGTGCCTCTGTTACATCTGGGGTTGTTGGGTATGTGGGTATTGCCACCATGGGCAGGGAGACCAGAGTCAAGGGTGCTGCTGTGGCTGAAGGGACCAGAGTCACAGTTTCTGCTGCTGCTGCTGCCCGGTTCCCTGCGGCAACTGATGCCACTCTAGCTGGGAGGCTTGAGTCGTGTGCTACACCTTCTCTGCTGCTAACAGGTTCTCTGGAGCTGCAGGCTCAGCCGCCTTGACCAGGGCCTGGATGATGCGTACTGTTTCCACCATTCCCCCACCTCCTCTCTGTGTTCCAGTTGCCCACCTTCAGCTGTACAGTTGTATGAATCTCTCTGGCATCCAGGTGTGTTGGGCATTCAGAAACATTTGCTGAATATGGTTACTTTACTAGTTGTAGATTGAAGGGGAGAGACAAAGGGAGAATCTCAGGCTGCCACGATGCTGACGTCACCCCACAAACTCATGTCCCTTTGCCTAGACAAATTAAATGCTAGGAACTGAGAGAAACAGTGACTGATTCAGACCGCTGAAGCAATGCCGGTGATCCATGACAGAACTATTCCTGAAGCCTAGGGACTGGCAAATGCAGTTGAAAAAAAAAATGCAGTTCCATAAATAAATAAATATTTACACTAAAGTCTGAAGAGGCAACCTTTGATTGTAAGCAAGTAGTTACCAAAAGCACAGTTTATTAGCACTTAGAAATGGAACCAGGCCTTCCAAATGTAAATGGCAGACTGAAGATAGTTGTTTATTTCCATATATTTCTTGACTCAGAATTCCCAATAAAGGATTTTACAATGCATAAATCCCAGTATATATGGCAGTCGATGAGAGGAACCCTATATTTTGAAGCTAAAAATGCGATACACACATAGTTACTGATCTAGAAGTCTACAGAAAGTGAAACCTAAGCTTGTGATAGAATAAAGCAGGAAAGTCAAGGAGAAGTAAGTCTATCCACTATAAAAGTGAAAAGGCTTGGGAAAAGGGGGCAGAGGGGGTGGTGGTAGTTACCATGCATAAAAGGGGGAATAATAAGTACAATGAATAACGACTGCTTTCACCTGCTTGGATCATGTAATTTGACATCCAACAATATACCAGCCTAACCTCTACTACACATGAGACTGGAGTATTCCTCCCTGGGGAAAATTACATATACTCAAGAGAAGAATCTACTAATAATGACAATCAGAGATCTCAAAATAAAGCAGGTGGCTTGCTGGCCAATCATCTAATAGAAAAGCCTGCCCGTTGACAAGGTGCTTCGCTTCCAACTCAAATACAGATTTTCCAAATAGCTTTTTCAGTGTCTTGTCTCTTTTGCCAAACCAAGCTACCATGTGATATCCTTTCTATAGTCACTCCCCCTACCTCCTTGTCTGTCTGATGGACCCTCATAATGCTTCAGGACTCAGCTCAAATGCCAAACCTTTCGTGGTTTCTCAGAGAATAAGCACATCACCCGCCTGTCCCTCATGCTGTATTGTGCGTTATGACACCTTATTGCTTTCATTACTTGGATCTAGGTATGTTTGTCTCCTCATATGGCCATGGATCTTTCAAAGATAGGGACTATATTCTTTTCAGGTCTGTATTTCCAACCTCTATTCCAGTGCCTGGAACAAAGAAGGAATGTATCTTAAACTATTTTTAATGTTAGGTAGGTACAGTGAGAATTATACTAGCTAACTTAAAAGAATTCTCTTTGAAACCTGAGACACTATGATCATAAAACAAAAATTTAATTTCCCAAGAGATAATTAAGACTATGTAAAATGGAATGTGACCATTATAATGGTATAATTGAGAAACTGGGAACCTGTTGGGAACAGAACTGGTATAAGGTGCAATGTAAAAAATATTGAATAAAATTCAATCGTTTCCTCAAAATACTTATTTTTTATTCTCTATTCATATCTTTTTTTCTTCATGAGTCCCTTTACATTTAGAGACCATGTAATTTTGTTCTGTATATATGATGGGTATTATATATATGGCTACAACTCTCAGTCTTTTATAAACCAGGCAGTGACATGTGTTCACTGGCTAGCCATTCCTTGTGTTTGGAGTTGAGGATTTTGAGAACAGTGTTAGGAACCACTGTCTATTGGGAAACTTTTGTGACTAACTTTGGGGAACTCTTGGGGTTTGTGAGCTGTGTTTCTAAAGCTTGATCTTTAACACACAGAGGTCTCAAGGAATTGTTGGAATAGAATTAATGCTATTTTTCTTATTATAACTGGTAAGGCTACACAACATTTCTTCCTAGCTACATAACCCCATTGATTTTTCTCAATCATTATGCTTATTTTGGGGATAATTCAATTCCATAAAATTATGTAGGCATATTAGAAAAAAGTGGGTATAAATATAATACATGCAAATGAACCATATTTCATTTAACTGGGAACTTCATGAGGGCAGGAATCATATCTATTGTGTTACTCACTGTTTCTCTAACATCTAATATAATACACAGTAATACAGAGTAGATGCTTAGTAAATATTTGCTAAATAAGTGAAAAACATAATCATGGTAAGCATTTCATTATCTCCTCAGATATAATTTTTACAATGCTCTTCTAAATTTTGAACCAATTCAATAGTTTCTATTATTGTATGAATTTTTAAAATCCTTCCATAATCAGAACAATGTGGTATTGGTGAAAGAATAGGCAAATCAAGAGAATTTGATTTGAGAGAATTTCAGAATTTGATAAGAGAGAATCCAGAAATAGACCCACATATATATAGTCAACTGATCTCTGACAAAGGAGCAAAGGCAATAATAACTGTCTTTTCAACAAATGGTGCTAGAACTGGACATCCATTTGCACAACAGCAACAAAAAAAATGAATCTAGACACAGACCTTATACCCTTCACAAAAATTTACTCAAAGTGGATCATAGACCTAAATGTAAAATGCAAAACTATAAAACTTCTAGAACATAAGAGAAAACCTAGATGACCTTGAATGTGGACATGAGTTAGATACAACATGAAAGGCAGGATCCATGAAAGAAAGTACTGATATACTGGACTTCATTAAAATTATAAGTTTCTGCTCTATGGGGAAAAAAAGGCCAAGAGAATGAAAAGACAAGCCACAGACTGGGAAAAAATATTTTTAAAGGACCCATTTGATAAAGGATTGTTATCCAAAATACACAAAGAGCTCTTAAAACTCAACAATAAGAAAATAAACAACCTGATTTAAAAATGGGCCAAAGACCTTAACAGACACCTCACCAAAGAAGGTACACAAATGGAAAATAAGCATATGAAAAGATGCCCCACATCACATGTCATCAGGGAAATGAAAATTAAAACAATAGTGATATACACTACACACTTATTAGAATGGCCCAAAATCCAGAATACTGACAACACCAAACGCTGGTAAGGATATGGAGCAATGGGAACTCTCATTCATTGCTGGTGGGAATGCAAAGTGATACAGCCACTTTGGAAGACAGTTTGGCAATTTCTTAAAGAACTAAATATTCTCTTACCATGTAATCCAGCAATTGTGCTTCCTGGTGTTTACCCAAGCGAGTTGGAAATTTATGTCCATACAAAAACCTACACACGAATATTTGCGGTAGCTTTATTTATGACTATCAAAACTTGAAAGCGGGCTTCCCTGGTGGCGCAGCGGTTGAGAGTCCGCCTGCCGATGTAGGGAACACGGGTTCGTGCCCCGGTCCGGGAAGATCCCACATGCCACGGAGCGGCTGGGCCTGTGAGCCATGGCTGCTGAGCCTGTGCATCCGGAGCCTGTGCTCCGCAACGGGAGAACTTGAAAGCAACCAAGATGTACTTCAGAAAGTGGTATATCCAGACAATGGAATATTATTCAGTGCTAGAAAGAAATGAGCTTTCAAGCCATGAAGAAAATTTAAATGCATAATACTAAGTGAAAGATGCCAATCATATTGTACGATGCCAATCATATTGTACGATTCCATCTATGAACATCCTGGAAAAAGCAAAACTGTGGAGGCGATTAAAAGATCAGTGATTGCCAGGAGTTAAGGGAGGAGCACAGAGGATTTCTAGGGCAGTGAAAATTCTCTGTATTGTTACTGTAAAGGTAAATACATGTTTTTATACATTCGTACAAACCCACAGAATGTACAACACCAAGAATAAGCCCTAATGTGAATAAAACACCTAATTCTCTTTCTGCAGGTCCATTTTTGGACATTCTATTTGTTTAATTTGTCTTTCTATTTATTCAGGTATGATTGCCATACTATTTATTGAGGCAATATAAGATGTTTTAATTGTCTGACATGGTAATGCTATTTCTCCTGCATTAATTTTCTTTTTTCAGAGAAATTCTTAGGACTCAGAATTTTTTTTTTACAGCTGCCTAGAAATTCATTGTATGGATATACTTAATTTATTCAACCAATCCCCCTATTACGGACACTCATTTATGCTTTTTTGATTTTACGGACAACGCTGCATGAATATAATTTTACAGATATTCAAGTATTCCCAAAGAATAAATTTAAATTGATAATTATTAAGTAAATGTTTATTTTTCCATATGAACTTTAACATCACCTTAAGTAGTTGAAAATATTAGTGTTTTATTGGGATTTTGCTAAGTTTATAAATTACAGAGAATTGACATTTATGGTATTGATTCTTCTCATCCAAGAATAGGGCATGCCTTTCCATTTATTTGAATCACTTTTTTATATATGCTTCATGAGTATGTTAAAGTGTCCTTCTCATGACTCACACATTTCTTATCAAGTTTATTCCTAAGCATTTTGTTATTTTAGTGAGGTCTTTTCTTTCATTATATCTCCTAAGTGGCAGCTGATTATATTGTTAAAAAACAAAATTCAACTGAGAACATTTGAAGATCTAATTTGGTTTTATTCAATGATTCATGAATCAGGCAGCATCCCATCTAGCAAGTCGAAAGGAGCTCCAAAGAGCTGCAGAAAAAGAAAGTTTTTATAGACAGAAGGAGGCAGGGACAAGGAAAAATGTGAATTATCTCATCTTTCTTTGGGAGGTGGAAGGGGTCTATCAGGCAGATTACCTCAGTACTGCCAACCAGGCAATTCTAGACTGACTGGTTAAGATTGCATTCCCTGGGCGAGATTGAAACTGCGATTAGGTTAGGTATTAAATTTCAGTTTGGTGATGTGGGCTGAGCACAAGTCACTCCATTTTGAGCCTACTGTCTCCCTTTTTTTAAACAATGTATAAAAAGCTGCTGATTTTTGTATTTTGTTTATGTACTATGCTTCCTTATGAAATTCTCATGTGTTTATGGGAGTTTTCCAATCAATTCTCTTGGGATTTCTAAGACTTCAATCATGTCATCAGTAAATAGTGATAGTTCCTTCTCCTCTCCAGTGTTTATACCTCTAACTTCTTTCCTTTGTCTAATTGCATTGTGTGGTACTCTCAGGACAATCACACAAATAATAGTGGTGATTGAGGATGTATCTGACTTGAGTGAAGACAGACTTATTTTCTCTGCTCATATTTATTCATATCTATTTATATGACTCTATTCATATTCCATAATCCATTTTCATCAGGAATGGCTGTAAACTTTTATTTTAAAATGTCTTTTCAGTGCCTGTGGAGATTTTTATATGATTTTTGTCCTCAGATGTAATAATATGGAGAATTATATTAATAACTTCCTTAATATTAAAACATTCTTGCATTTAGGTGATAAACTTCTTTTGCACATAATATATTTTTCTTTACTGAGCTGATGGATTCCAGTTTGTAAAATTTTATTTAGGATTTTTTTCATTTTATTCATTAGTGGGCTGAATTTCTTTCTTCCTTTCTCCCTTCTTTCCATCCTTTTCTCCTTCCTTCCTTCTTTCCTTTTTCAATCTTTTCTAGTTTTGACTTCAATCTTGCTTTCTCAAAAATAATTGGGAATTTTTCCTTCTTTTTCTATGCAACAACATGGATTTATCTGTTATTTAAAACTTTGGTTAAACTATCTGCGTCTTGTGTTTTTGTGGGGAAAGTTAGTTGCTTAACTTTATTTCTTCTATGGAAATTTGTTTAGATTTTATTTATATTCTGGGATCAGTTTTAGTAAATTGTTTTTTCTTAGAATATTGTCTATTTAAGCCAAAGTTGTGAACCTTATTTCCATGGATTGGACCAAATAACTTTCTCATGGTTTTTAAATTTCCTCTCTTTAACTGGTTATTAATGGGAAGCATATTTATTTTCATTTTTCCTATGTTAGGTTAGCTAATAATTTATATATCTTGTTATTTTTATCTTTTTTGTGATCTACTTTTTAATTTTATAATTTTATTTATCTTTTGACAAATTTTCTTCCTTTTATTTTACTTATTGTTCTTTTTCCAAATTCTTGAATTGCTTGCTAAATTTGTTTTATTCCTTCTTATTTATTGGTATGTGTATATATTTATATTTATAATAGTTTATTTTTATGTCTATAATATGCTTCTGTAATTTTCTTCTGAACTTTGCTTTAGTATGTCATCAGTTTAGATATGCAGTGTTTTCATTGTAAGTTCTTTTAGATCACCTTTATTTTTCTTTTTTATTTCTTTTTTACCTAGAGTTATTTTTAAAAGGTGTTTTAATGTTACTGTTTTTGAAAAATTTCATTGCGGTGAGGTCAGAAAGTGTTGCCTGTATCCTGGGTCATTTTTACTTTCTGAAATTTGTAGATTTTTTTTTGAAGCCAATATGTAGCCAATGTCCCTGAAAGTTTCATGAGCACTTCAAAGGAAGATGTATTCTGTATTTTTGGCAGAATTGAAATATAATATTTATATACACTTTATTAATTATGTTATTTAGATCATCTATGTATTTACTTACGTTTGTCCATTTGCTTTGTCATGTTCTGAGAGAGTAAAATTAAAGTGTCATAGTAATAGTTATTTCTATTTCTCTTTACATCTACTCTGACTTTTCCTATATATATTGATGCTATGTTATTTGGTTCATAATGATTTTTAACTATTTTAAGTATAACATATTTATGGAAAAGTGTTATTAATCATATGTGTACACTTTGATGAATTATTTCTAAATGAACATACTTGAGTAACCACCACCAAAATAAATATTTAGAATATTTCCAAACAAGGCTGGCTAGCCCATTTTTTTAAAAAATTGAAGTTTAGTAACTTTACTGGGTAGGATATGTTTCAGTGTTGACCATGTAGGAGGTCAGAATACGCCACCCCAAAATATGACTGTAGGAAACCAGAATATACCTCTTTGGCATAAGGATTATTTTGAGCTGATTATTTTGAAAAAGAGCAGACACAAGAGAAGCTCTGAAAACAGAGTAGGTTACCATTTCTGTAAGGGAAATTTACATTTATAAATTTACGTTCTCCTTTTTAAGAGTGTCCCTCTCTCTGTACCAGGAAGAGAAGGATGACTTTAAATTACAAGAGACTCGTGTCAGTGGAGAAGGCAAGGACTTAAATCTGCATAATAAGCCTTATTCTGGTTTACCCTGCTTTCCCTGTTCACCTTCCCCTAACTTGCCTCCTCCACACCCTTCTTTCTTTGTTTTTGCTGAGATGGTATTTAAACCCCAATTCTAAGCCAACTGTTTGAGTTACTCATTCTCTGGGTTTTCCCATATGTATATATATGAGATATACACATTAATACCTTTCTGTCTGTTTTTCTCTTGTTAATTTGTCTGTTGCAGGGTCCCCAGCCTAGAACGTAGAAGGGTAGAGGGAAAAGGACTTTTTCCTCCCCTTCAACCATTTTGGCTCAGTGTTCTCTGGCACCTCACTCTTACAATCTCACATCAGAGAACTTGGCTTGAAGTATACCTTTTAAATTGGCTCTGTTTTATTCTTTTGTTCTTCTACTTTGGGAAATACAATTAGGTATATGTTGGATCTCTTGCTGTCTTCTACATTATTTTCTTTCTAATTCCTTTTAGCTCTCTATTTCCATTTTATTCTGCTCATTTTTTTTTTTCCATTTCTACCTTTTTGCCCCTTGCTTTGTTTTCTGGATATTTTCCAACTCTTTGCTTTTCTTCTAATTTTGCCTTCATTTCTGTTACAATTTTTTTTCTTCTTTTCTTAAATCTGTCAGACTATATTTCTAATCCTCTTGTAGTTTTTGTCATTTCTTTTCTGAGTTATTTTTTGCTTAAGGCCTTCTTTCATGAAGGAATTAATATATAAGTTTCTAATACAATTCATGGTGAAATATATGATCATAATTTTCATCTGCTTTGTTGATTTTTTTTTTTGGTAAATGCTTTTTTTTGTTACCAAATTTTGCTGCCATATCCATCATCTCTATCTTAAAGTATCTTTGTGTCAATTTTTTGTTAGTTTCTTCTTAATTCACTCATCACTGAATAAGTTGGGTTGTCATGGTCTGTTCAAGTTACTGTAACAAAAATACAGTAAACTGGGTGGCTTGTAAACTATAGACATTTACTTCTGGAGGCTCAGAAGTCCAAGGTCAAAGTGCTGACAGGTGAGGTCTCATGAGGACTACTTCATAGACAGCTGTCTTTTTGCTCTATCCTCACATGGCAGAAGGGATGAGGGAGCTCTGTGGCGTTTCTTTCAAATGAAGGTATTTGTTGCAATTATGAGAGCTCTGCCCTCATGACCTAAGGTCCCAAAGACCTCACCTCCTATTACCACCACTTTGGGGGGTAAGATTTTCTACGTATGAATTTTGGAGGGACACATTCAGTCTGTAGCAGAGGTTCTTCCTGGATCTGCTGAGTATGTTTGGGGATGTAGAGAGGGGAATGCATAATGTTCCAGGTCAGGTGGTTATCAGAGCACAAAGGTTCTGTGGTGCATCATTGCCATGACCATGACTTTTGTTAACAACTGAACTTCAGAACTCAGTGCTAGGGCAGGAAGTTATGTTACATTTTTCCAAGGGCATAAGTTTGCAAATTCATTTGTTAGTCTGTCCTCTGCTTTCTCAGTATGTCTTAAAGTATGGAAAAACATGTTTGGTCTCTGTGTGCTACACATAAAAGTGTGTGTGGGTATTGGTGTGGGTGTAAATATGGTTATATGTGTATGTGTGTGTGCACCCATGTACTTCAGCATGTAGTGGCAGGACAGAAAATGCAACTGTGCCAATTTGGTTGGTCAATCCTCTTTACCAGTTAGAATGAAACATATAAATAACTGATTGAAATTTTAAAACCGCAGATGCAAAGGCAATATCAGACAACTCTTTATCCTCTGTCCTCCCCCATAGCTCAACGTCAGTGGTTGCAGCACTTAAGATGGGCACACTGAGCTTTGAAGTATTCAAGTATAGAGTACTCACCAGAGAATAATCACAAGTGGCTGGAAATGAATAAACAGAAGACAGAATAGCTTTATTTATTTCTGACTTAAGTGAAAATGACTATGTTTGATTTTAGGGCTAGTGGTTCCAACTAAATTTTTTCTCATTAGGTTTCACTAGGAAACCAAAATAAAGAAAAATCTTACTCAAAACAATAGCTTTTAAAATGTAATACAAATTTTTTGACAAATGCATAACACAGAGTCCAATTTTAGTCAGCTAACTTTACCTGAGATTATATTAATTGTTAAACATTGTATGGAGTGGCTTAGGATCACAAATATATAAGTATAGTGTCCTTTCTTCCTGACCTCATAATTTACTAAAGCCCATGAACTGTAATCTAAAAATAACTTGGTTGAAAGGTGAATATGGGTGAAGGAGAAATTAATCCTGACAAGGGAATCGGAGAAGACTAGTGTTGGGAAATGTGGGTAGGGACGGTAGGATTTGCAAAGCAGACTTAAAGGGGGAAAGATCTCAAGTGATCCTTGGGTTGGTGTCTACTGGGGGTCCTGTGAGCACATA
The DNA here is from genome assembly GCF_003676395.1 of Aethalodelphis obliquidens. Classification (NCBI taxonomy): domain Eukaryota; kingdom Metazoa; phylum Chordata; class Mammalia; order Artiodactyla; family Delphinidae; genus Aethalodelphis; species Aethalodelphis obliquidens. Next base: position 2,152,243 of record NW_020838025.1, read on the forward strand.
GTATGCTCAAAGAACATGTCTTCAGGTGATGGCTTGTAGCATGGGGTACATCTTGATAAGCAGATCCAGAATTTTTGAACTTTAAATGATCATAAGGCTCATTAAGTTTATTTTGCAAATAAAGAAACTAAGTGCAAGAGAAATTAATGGATTCCCTGAATGTCTCAGAGTTATCAGAGACTGTGCTGGGACTGAAACCAAGAACTTCTGCTCAGTGTTTTTCCCAGTATACACACTCCCTCTAGAAGACAGTGGTCAGACTGGAGAAGGCTTTGAATGCCAGGGAAGGAATATCGAAAGGATCTGGGATGATTAGATCTATAATTAGAATATATTGGAGAGAAGAGGAGGTAGATAAAGGAATCAGTTAGGCAAAATCTGGGTTATCATAAGCAAAGTGTACCTCAGTTCCATTTTGTGGTCTCACACTGCCCTGGGTAGATGCCATATTTGCTAGAATGCTTTCTACCCTTCTGTTTTAAGGAACTGTATGGACGTGCAGGATAATAGAAGTATTTGTGGCTGTATTTGCTGTGTGGGGCCTTAGCATGAATAAGAGAATGAATACTTGCCCATCTAATATGAAGATATGGCTTTGCCCTCTTGAATTACCCAGACCATGTCATGTATATGGCTTCCACTCTTAGCTCATTTGTCCAGGAGGTCACTCCTCCCAAGGCCACCCTTTTGAAATGAAATAGTAATCTAAAACAAATGAGTATTTTATGCAGGCATAAAACCAACACGTATAATTTAATAATCAGACTGAGACTCATTGCTACGGATTTCATTCAATATCAGCATATAAGTACAGCCTTTCATATTTTATCACTTTTTCCTCCTCCATCGACAGCTGAATATGTTTCAAGTTCATCTTTTGTACAAGCAATCAATTCTCAGAAAAACTAGCTGGCAAGCCTACAGCTTGAAGAAAATAAAAAGAGAAGAATATCAATAAGCTTCCTGCTGCTTTGTCTTTTATAAATGGTCAGATTTATGCTTTGTATGCCTGCTACCTATTTTCTGAAGCTAAACAGTTGGCTTCCAGGAGGGAATAAAGCCCATGAACCATCCACTTTAAAGATCTTGGCATTTACCTCGAGGACTAGTTAATTAGCTCTTTGGGTTTTCTCGTTTGAATCAAAGACAAATTAGAATCAAGAGGAAAACATACATTCAATGGCCTTATGTTTCTGATTTTATTATTGCTTCAGTCTTGCTTGGTGTGGTTGGCTTGAAGTCAAACAGCCAGAAAGCAGAATGCACAGTTGAGATGATAGAGTGACCATGAGAAGTATAATTACTTCATAATTGGGTTTTCACATTCACTGCTAATTACCGTGCACCAGAATTGTTATAGTTCAAAAGCAGTAAAAATAATGTCCATAGTTAGGAGCTTTTCGATGAAATGCATATGTAATTTTCTAATGGTGGGAGCTCTGTGGTGATGCCAGCCACAATGAATTTAGCAATGATTACAATAACTTTGCATTACAGTCGAACAGTTACCTTTGGGAACTGATGAAAGCCCATAATCCACTTGATTTTTTTGTTACAGTCATGCTCTCAGTAAAAGCTTTTAAAGAGTTACCAAGAAATATACTCTCACTGAACGATCAAAATTTTGAGGCTTCGGAGAGCATATAGTTTAGTCAACACCTAATCTGAAAGTAAGTAACATCTTTTTGAAGTTTTATGAGCCTGAAAATGTGACTACCACTTAAGTTACTGATTTCTTAGTAAATTAAATAAAGGAAAACAGAAGATACCGTGACTGCATTATCTTCATCCGGACAGTTTAAGGCAGCAGGCCCCAGCCTTTTTGGCACCAGGGGCTAGTTTTGTGGAAGACAATTCTTCCACAGACCGCGGTGGGGGGGTGGCTTTGGGATGATTCAAGCACACTACATTCATTGTGCACTTTATTTCTATTATTATTACATTGTAATATATAATGTAATAATTATACAACTCACCATAATGAAGAATCATTGGGAACCCTGAGCTTGTTTTCCTGCAACTAGATGGTCCCATCTGGGGGTGATGGGAGACAGTGACACCCATAAGTGTGTTGCTTATGTCCGGTCTACTCCGTAAGATGCAGCTTGTCACTTGCTACTCACTGATAGGGTTTTGATATGAGTCTGCAAGCAGTCGATTTATTGTGGTCTCTGTGCAGTCAAACCTCTCTGCTAATGATACTCTGTATTTGCAGCCACTCCCCAGCACTAGCAACACCACCTCAGCTCCACCTCAGATCATCAGGCATTAGATTCTCATAAGGAGCGCACAACCTAGACCCCTCGCAGGTGCAGTTCCCAGTAGGGTTCGTGCTCCTATGAGAATCTAATGCCACCGCCAATCTGACAGGAGGCGGAGCTCAGGCAGTAATGCGAGCGATGGGGAGCAGCTGTAAATACAGAAGAAGCTTTGCTTGCTCGCCTGCTGTTCACCTCCTGCTGTGCAGCCTGGTTCCTAACAGGCCACGGACTGGTACCAGTCCATGGCCCAGGGGTTGGGGACCCCTGGTTTAAGGCATTCAGTATATAAATCAGATAGCTCCATAGCAGCTGCTTGCTATAGTGGATCACTCATTGAGAAAAGACAGGGAAATATGCATAATCATACATAGAGAGAGTTCAATACCATCTTTAGCAAGTCAAATACACCTTTCACAATTATTCATATTTACTAAGAAATCGTATACTACTTACTCTAAGAAGGTAGATTCTGAGCAGGAAGAATAATGAAAGCCACATGATTGTTTCTCTTTAATTCTCTATTACGTTCCCCATTTGCAGAAAATCTCTGTCACCTTGATTAAGTAGTTGAATTTTCCAAGTCTGCATCTCTCTTTATGCAGCGCAGGAGAGTAATACTGTTTACGTGCAGGAGTAGAGCCAGGAGAGAGTGGACAGTTCCGAAGATGGCTGCTATGATTGCACTAGAACCTCAGTTAAAGGTTCCAGTCCTGGGACCCAATAATACAGAAGCAAGTTGTCTCTTGCCACTCTTGATTTCAATTCTATGATTCATAATTTAGTTTTACCATGGGTTAGGTGGAGAGCATTAACTTTCTAATCAACCTTTTCACCTAAGCCAAGAAGTTTGATGTTTGCAATTGTTTTGAACATAAAAATAATGACTTCGCCATGCAGGAATTGGCAAACTACGTCAAGTCCAACTTTAGCTGGACTAAATCTGTTTTACATTTTTAAAGGATTGCAAACAAAGCAAACAAAGAATATGCCACCAAGACTATGTAGGCTTGTAAACCCTAAAATGTTTACTATCTGACTCTTTACAAAGTTTGTCTACCCCTGCTCTATGGGCTTATACAGCTTTCTAGTATCCTTGAATAAGAAGTACTGAATAATGTATTTTTATTCTTTATTATTTCAAGTCTCTATTGTAAATTACTTTCCTGTCCTCCAGCCTTTCAGCATTTGCAACCAGGGTTATATCCACTCATGCTTCAAGGATGCTATGTTTGTTAAAGTATAAAGGCAGCTCATTGTACATCAACTATTGTAAGATTTAAGACACTCATCATACTGTCTCTTGTAGTTTGGTGCTATGAGATTTGTATGCATATCTCTTCTTTAGATGCTCAACGTGAGAGTCAGTTAATTACTGGAGCAACAGTTTGACCAAAAAAAAGTACATGGTGTTAGAGGGTCTGATTCGTACTCAAGCTTTCTGCTCAGATGTGTCACCTTGGCCAGTGTAGCCAAGTTCTCTCAGCTGTGGTTTACACACTAGCCATACAGTCTAGTAGCACCTTCCAGAATTGTGTGACTTAAATTAAGAATTCATAGTTAAAAGCATTTTGCTCAGTTTCTAATGCATGGACTCTCAACAATTATCAGTGGACTCTGAATCTGAGGTCAGGACAATGAATGTACATTCATGGATTTAACTCCAAGTTGGACCATAAAATAATAATACCTATAAAGTAATATACAGTAAGGAATTGATTCATTTTTTCCATTCAGGTTAATCTGTACCATTTTCCTTATACCCTTTGTATTGGCTAAATTTTTTAGAGATGACAAATTTTATGACTTAGACGTGGTTGTCTATATTCTGCACTAAGAGAATCTTTACCTCGAAAAGTTACTTATGTAAATGAGCCCAGTTATTAGGCACATTATTTTCAACTGAGAAACAAATTTATGAAGTGAATATTTAAGGGGACATATCAATGAATATATGTGCAAATATATTGTTGATGTACGGTTAATGAGTATCTCAGGAGGATCTATTTCTTCATATATATATTTCTCTCTCTCTCTCTCTCTCTATATATATATATATATTTTTTTTTTTAGCATGGCTTCATTTGGAAACATGCCCAGTAGCATGGTAGCTGTGATTGCTAGTGGCTTCCCAATATCTATTATCTCCCTTTCTTGTTAGTAACAGAATCCTTATTTTTAACCTTGGCACACTGGTACCCACTACACTTGTAGCTAGATATGATTACGGGACTAAGTTCTAATCAATGGGATGGTTGCAGAAAAGTTGAGTGCAGACTTCTAGGTAATGTCCTACAAGAGAATGGCTGTATCCTTCTTCTTTCTTTCCTCCATCTTGCTTCCTGGAGTGAAGATATAGATGGCTGGAGCTCTAGCAGGCATATTGGAACATAAGGATGAGGATCACACCAAAGAAAATGGAGTTCAGGGAGCTACAAGATCCCTGAGTTTCTGATGTTTTGAAAGTTTCAGCAAAACCTATACTATCTACCTCCAGACTTACTTTATGTGAGATGGAAGTTAACTTATATCTTCTTAGTTGCTATTGTTTTATTTTCTGCCATAGATAGTAGAATCCAATCGTATCTAATATAGATACCAACAGATTTTCTTCGTTCATGGTAAAAGGGAAACATCCATTTATTAAAAAGGGGGGAGCTTATTGATTCTATAGCAAGGATCATGAATATGTATTTAAATTTGCATCTTGAAATTGTCTTCAAACACATCAAACCTACCACTAAATAAATAATTGTAAGATATGTGTCTGAATATATATATAATATAATGGCAAGGAAATATATATATATATACATATATATACATATATATGTGTGTATATATATATATATATAAAATCACTAGGATACAACCTTCTCTAAACCATTGTAACAAACAACTTGAAGTTCCAGTATTGCATCAGGTCTTGGGCAGAACTGATTAGCCAATCAGAGATCTTATGTCTGTGAAGCAAAAATAAACATCATAGGGGCTTCCCTGGTGGCGCAGTGGTTGAGAGTCCGCCTGCCGATGCAGGGGACACGGGTTCGTGCCCCGGTCCGGGAAGATCCCACATGCCACGGAGCAGCTGGGCCCGTGAGCCATGGCCGCTGAGCCTGCGCGTCCGGAGCCTGTGCTCCAAAACGGGAGAGGTCACGACAGTGAGAGGCCCGTGTACCGCAAAAAATAAAAAAAAATAAACATCATCTAGGTACATTTCTTTAGCACAAACCAAATTTATTATAGAAGGAGGAAATTCTGCCAAAAATATGTGGATTATATTCTTTTGAAAGAAAAATTATGTTTCCTGTTCTATTTGTATCTTGTTCCTTCATTTTCAATAGCACTTGTCAGGTGGTACTAATTCATTAACTTCTATCAATGAATAAAACTGCTATTTAACAATCAGTGTATGTCTTCTACAAGTGATAAGGTGCAATTGTGCCTCTGCAAATAAAACACCTTCACTGACCATATTATAATTTTAAATATTTGTTAACTGTGAATTTTCACAAATTGACTAGGTGGAAAAATGTTAGACTCATATGTGAGATGAGAAAAAAATACACATGCATGTAGAAAAATGCCCAGCAATTTTTCATTTTTGTAAGTAATAATAGATTAAAAGTACAGATTACTTATAAACATATTAAAATAACTAACTGCCCTACAATTAACTAAAATTATAAGCATTAGTCTCATAAAATAGTATGCAACTCTTCTTTAAATATCAGGAAACTGAAGGATAGAAAACTTAAAGTCACAGTAAGTAGATACTAGAGGTAGGATAAGAATCCGTATTTCTTTATTTCTAAACTGGTGCTCCCTTGGACATGCTGTAAGACATCTTAAAAATGATGAATTATGGATGGACACGCTGTTGTTGACTCTTCTGAGCAAGAGATTTAAAATTCAATTCTAGCTTGTATAAAAGTTTTGGAATTAATTGTAGACATCTGCCACTTTCTTTGCTCTGTCCTTTAGCAGAAGAGACTATCACTCACCTTCTGTCATTCGTGTTGCTATCACATTCTGTCTCCCACTGGGTTCCACTGCTCACTCATCAGAGCACATATATTACCTTCCTACTGCCCAGAGGTAGAAAATAATATGGAGTCAAATCAAACTCAAGGAAATAAGAACCCTGAAGTTTTAATGATACAGCTGGTTTTGGTATTTTAAATTCTCTGGTTCATTAATAAAAACCCTGCACTTGCTGCTACTATCCTAAAGCCGATAAATACTGGAAAAGTGCAAACGCTTTTCTGAAATATCAATATTATCTACTAAATAAATTATTTACTAAGTAACCAATGATATTAAACCACAGAAAATGGAAAGAGAGAGAAGTTATTGGATAAAAATAAGTCACAGTGGAACTGTTCTGGCCAACTGGTTTGGGCCAAACTCAGAAAAAAGCACTAAGGAAGTAATTTTATAAAGAGGAATGATGATCTGGACAACTCCTGGTGTTTGTTTCTACCAGTAAAACCTTCTAGAATAAAGTCACATGATAGATGGTGTCCAGTGGGAGATTGTAGCTACAAAGGGGGAGGGACAGAAGGCCAAGTTTTGGTTTTCTCTTTGCATCATCTTCCCATCCTCCTACAAAACTTTGTAATTGCATTCAGCCCTTTCTTTTCTTTTTCTTTCTTTTTTTTTTTTTTTTTTTGTGGTACGCGGGCTTCTCACTGTTGTGGCCTCTCCCATTGCGGAGCACAGGCTCCGGACGCGCAGGCTCAGCGGCCATGGCTCAGGGGCCCAGCCGCTCCGCGGCACGTGGGATCTTCCCGGACCGGGGCACGAACCCGTGTCCCCTGCATCGGCAGGCGGACTCTTAACCGCTGCGCCACCAGGGAAGCCTTCAGCCCTTTCTTGACTCCATTTCATTGTCACTATTTCTGTGTCTCTAGGCAATATATTTTCTTTTCTCAATGAGAAATAAAACTGTATTTGCTGCTTTGTTTTCAGATGGCCAATGTTATTAACCATGTGTTTCTATATGATGAGTGCTTAAGGTGAAGAGATTGTGTAGGTTATTGATTAGTGGAAGAATGATAAAATGTGCTAATTGAGTGGTACTTGGAAAATCTGTCAGGATCTGCCTCCATGGAGTGGCATAAAAAAACCAAAAGCTGGTAAGAGTTCACAAGTAAACGGGAGTTGAGTACTAACAATTTGAAATATATGATGACAGTGGGTGGAAAAAAAACAAAAGGACTGATCCAAGAGGAAAAGTAATGTTACTGTTAATTATAAATCATGCACAGACACTTCACTCAGGAAAAACTGTACCATAGGACACTGCTACAATTGTTGTTATTAGAAGTGTGTCTTTGTGCATTCGTATCAGTCTTAGGAAGAGACAATAAGCTGATGGTGAGAGGGGAATAGGAGCCAAGTTTTGTGACAGAGTTCCAGAGAGGGAAATTTGTTAATGCCTTCTGGCAAGATAGAGAGGGTTCAGAATGCAAAGTGTTTCTTAAAGGAGAAAGGGGAGAACTCAGAAAGGAAAAGTTGAATGACAACTTCACCTCCCTGGTCTTCAGAAATTACGTACAATTGCTGACCTCAGAGTACTAGAGGAAGCAAAACTCAGACCTACAGCCCGGAGAAGCAAGTATAAAGCTCAGAATGTTTAGGAGAATTACTGGCCAAAGAGTCTGGAGAGATGTGAGAATGAGAGTAACAGTATTGAGTGCAGGTCACATAGAGTAAAGCCTTGGCCCCAGCATTCAAACATTGCAGAGTTGTAGGGAGTTCCTGGATTTCTGTGTCATTCACATAATTAATACTTGTTGCATTTTTAGTCTACATTCCTCCAGTTTTGTTCTAACGGGTAGAAGTGGCAACTGCCCACTGTAACACCTCTTTGGAGATTGCTTGGGGTCTTCAAGTTCAGTGAAGCACTGGACTTTCCATCATATAACTCAGACTCTTGAGGAATATCAACACCATGGTTACTAACATCAAGTATGAATAAGTCATACTTTCCAAACTCAGGAGTATAAGAAATATAATATTCTTTCTTTTCTAAAGCTCCACTTAATTTTTTAACTTCAATTGCCTCTTTTGTCTGACTGGCAGGGGGAGAGAGGAACAAAACTCAGACTATAACCTTAATGTTGCAAGGTGTCCTTCACTCTCATTTATCTACAAATCTGTGATATTTGCAATGCTTAGGTGGCTGGGGTGCAGGGAGTCCATTCAGCCATTGGTTATCCATAGGTCCTTGGTTACTCTGCCCCAATCTTCTTGTTATTCACCCCATCCTTGGTTACCCTGCTCCATCACTGGTTAAATTAACTCATAAAGACCTTCACATACCTCAGTTCCCTGCCATTTCTGTGCCACTACTGGGGGCATAGGCATTTTGCCAAAGTTGCCTATGGTCCTACCTGTCCTAACACATACCCAGTCACTCCTCTCTCAAGTCAGGTTACTTTCTGTTGGCATTGAACCAAAGGACACCAGACATGTTTGGTCTGAAGAGCCATCCAACTCTTATATCTCACCCCTCCTTTTTCCCACTCCAACTCTACCATATTTTTTCAGATAACCACTAATCCTCTTAAAAGTTGTTCTAGAGTAGTAGACAGCATAATCTCCTGAATGGTTTTGGCTGTGCTACAGGTGCAAAGAAAACATAAGTTGGCAACCTGCTTGAAATGGAGGTGGGGGAGGGGAGGGGAAGTTAGGAAGAAGAACAACAAATTAACATCATGAAATATTATTTAGCTTCATGTTTATTTTTTAGATATCAGATAGGCCAATAAGAAGCATGATTTGTGTTTGCCTAAATCATTGTCATTACTCAAGCATCACTGGGCTGACAACCCAATGACTTACTTCCCTTTCAAATGCCAACGTTAAAGATACTTTAAAACACTTAAGTAGGTGGTTGTTACTGATCGCAGTAAGCATTCTGCTGTAGATTGAAACATATCATGAGATTCAAAAGAGAAGAAAGAAAAAACTTACTGCAGGATTCCTCCAGGATTTACTGTTTTCATGCAACGTGGAGGTCTCTGGTAATGATGAATTTATGATCCATATTACATATTTTAAAATAATCTGCAGCTCCCTGAATACATTTAATCTCAAACATATTTCCTTTCGGTTATATGACAGAAAAAAAATTGCAGAATCTTTTTGTTGAGTTTACATCTTATGCTTCAGGATGTTTTGGCTGGGTGACTTGATATTTGAGGAATTTTTTCTGTGAAACAGCCTGTTGAATTTTAAAGTGAAAAAATGAATAAAGGATGCCATTCTCGCTCCCCTAGAATCCACCAAAATGGGATTTGATTAATTTTCTTTGTTAATTTTACCTATTTCCTGAACTTGTCTTTTTTAGTGAAAGCTCTACTCCAGTTAAGAGCTTCGTATCTATTGAGAATGTGAAATCTTACTCAGATATACAAAAAGATATGTTCAAGGATGTTTGCCAAAATTGTTTACAGTAATAAAGAGTTGAAAATAACTTAAATGTCATCTTGAAGAAGAGACAAATAAAATGTTATATGACAGTGATAGAATACAAGTTAACATAATTAGCAAAACCTATCTATCATGAATAAATTCCAAAAACATAAGTTTGAGTTATAAATTAAGCTAAGTGAGATGTAACATGATGCCATTTATGCAAATTACAAATACCATACTATTTATGGACATATACATGAGTGTGTATACGTGTGTATATATGTATTTATAAATATACATTATGTATTATATATGTGTTATACACATGTACACATTTGTGAGATATATATCACACACATATATAGACACATTATATATGTATAATAGCTAATTATATATACACATATATGTGATATATATCACATAATAATACACAATGTATATTTTATATAAGCATACATACAGATATATACATTATATATGTATACATATATATATATGTAGAAGAACCCATAATAAAAGCATTTATCTGTGGAGAGAAAAGATCAAAATTTAAAGACTAGGAATGTGAACCTAAGGGGAAATTAATAAAAATTAAATTAAATATGGGCAATGCATAGACTCCTTCAAGTCAGATGTCAAATTCAAATGTCACCTTTCTCAATGAGGCTTACTTTGTACACTCCAACTCCTGATGCCCTTAATTTGCTTTCATTACTCTTTTCTCATATCATCTAATATGATGATCAATTAGAATCTTGGCAGAAAGCAAAATATCTCAGATGACAGAAACAAAATATCTCAAGAGACTAATGAAAGGACTGATTGAGGAATCGTGGTCAAGGTTAAGGGAACTGATAAGGAATAATGAGACACCTAGAGACCTGAAGAAGGAGCAGAGGGAAACAGTGGTTTATTGGAATCCAGAGAGAGTTAGAGCCTTGCAAGAGGAAGACACCCAAGAGGAGGTGTAGCTGGGCAGGGACACAGCTTTTGCCAGAAATGCAGCCCAAAGTAGGGAGGAAGTAGGGAAGAAGTAACCTGACATACACCTCACGTTGGCCCAACTCAACCAGAAGCCACCTGGCAAGGGAGCCTGGGTGCTGTTCATAGGGCAGAGAATGGATTTGGGGAGGAGTGGGGAAAACAGAATAACCAGGATATGTCATGTAAAAATATTTAATAAATAGAAAATAAATGAATAAATTTATAATAAAATGTGTTTATATTATACATTTTAAATTTATTATCTGTCTCTCCCTGCTAGAAAATAAGTTCCAAGAGTCAAGGACCATTGTTTTATTCACTGAAGTGTTCCAAGTGCCTAGAGAGTACCAGGTATAAATAGGTCATCGATAAATAATTGTTAAATGAATGGTATGCCACTAATTAAGGATTATGTTTAATATACTTCTTGGAACCTGAGATAGAATAAGAAAAGATGATTAGTTTTGGATGAATTAGACATCAGAAAATAGTGATTTTTATAATTATGGGGAAATTTTTATGCATTGAATCAATTAATTTTTATATTTTATAGTTAGATGCAGCACAAATGGAGTTAATAAATTACCTTAAGATTCCAGACTAATGTATCTGTACCTAAATCTTAGAGATATGTGAAAGGCTGAGCTTCCTGCTTATCCAGATCCTGTCTTCTGCAGACAACCCTGTGTAAAGAATAGGCATTGGAGCAAGTCCTTGTCAATGATTTCAGCGATCATAGTGACTAAATCCAAATGAAAGGTTATGCTGCAGGAAAACACTTCAGAATGATTCCTCCATATCTTGAGGTCAGCTAACAATATCCCATCAGTTCACTGGCCACCCCTCATTTCCCTTCCTTTTTTAGCTAGTCAGCGTTCATCTCTAGTAATCTTCCAAGTTCTTAGGACGTGTTAACGACCAAGAATTATTTTAGAGGATTGCCTCTTATGAAAAAATGTTCCTGACAGGAATTCCCATCCCAAGGGCAGATGATGTCCAAACCCCTTATAATATGTCCTTGATGTTTACTGTTCTAAACACTCAGAGAATCAGATTATGCTACTGGAAGAATCAGATTATGCTACTGGAAGCATGGCTTTACGTACTTAATATTACAGTGAAGTATTTTGCCTAGCACCTTAATAAACTAAACTGCATGAGGCCTGAATGAGGTGAAGTGTGTCCAGTGACTTTCAACTCTGGTCTTGAAAGCTTTTAAGTACTAAAGTAATTTGTATATTGTCTCATCCGCCCATATCTGAACAGTTTATTGAGTAACAGGATAATTTTAGATTGCCCGGAAAATATGTCAACTTAATCGTTAGGGAAAGGCGATGGGATTGCTGTCTGTGGTGGTTTTTTATAGACGGTCTTAGAATTCTTTGACAGTCCTCCCGTTGAGAGACGGAGGCTCTGTCTCTCCCTTTGGTCCTGTGTTCTGTGACTGTTTGACAAATAGAGGACAGCATAAGTGACACTGTGCCAGCTTCTGGCTCCAAAGACTTAGGAAACTGGTGGCTCCTACTACCTGAGTTCTGGGCTAGTAGTGGCTCTGCACACGCAGCCACCCTCCTCTGAGGAAGCCTACCAGTCACGTGGGAGAGGCCACGTGCACACATTCTAGCTGACAACCCTAGCTAAGGTCCTGGCCAACAGCCAGCATCAACCCCCAGACATATGGGTGAATGAGACTTTGAATGATTCCAGCCCCCAGCCATTGAGTCATTCTAACCTTTCAGCCATGAGAGCTGGCAGTGCGTGAGCTCTGACCAAATTGAGGACTCATGAGCAACATGAGTAATTGTTGTTTCTGTCCAACGAGTTTGGGGTAGTTTGTTCCACAGCAATAGATAATCAGAGCACTATTCCAGCTTCTCGATGGCTACAGAAATCTTACTCAGCATATCTCCCACTTGTGGATATCGGAATTTTAAGTTAGAAAAGTTTTGCTCTGTGTCCTTCAGTATACAAGCTGAAAGAAGCTGTAAATTTCAGGTTTGGTTAATCGAAGCATTTTGTGAATTAACATACTTAAGATAAAATGAGAGCAAAATGATCTAAAATGCTTTTCTGAACCATTGAGCTGGTCTAAAGAGAATCTAAGGAATTTTAAGGATCCATATTTTCAGCCATTCTAAAACCATCTTCCTCCTTTCTCAGAGAGAAACCTTTCATTCACTCAGCTCCCTCCATACCCACCTTGGCCTGCATAGACTGCCACTTTAATAACCATCTGGTTTTCTTCAAGTACCATCACCATATTTTCTTTCTTCACATCCCACCTCTAAAAAGTATGTTTATCTTATATCCATACAGTGCTGTCTGCTTTGTTCGTTCCCAGTCAGTACTCATTTCTGGCTTGATGCCAAAGTTGATTAGCTAAAATCATTTAATTTAGTAAAGATTGTCCATTATCAGGAAGACTAGGTTTTACTAGCATCTTGACATTAGAATCTCAAGTATTTATTTAGGTTAAGTATTTGCTGTCTGGCTTTTCTGTATTTACTTCTTTTCCTCTCTGTTTGTAGCTTTCCTGGACTTACAGAAACCAAGAAAATTAAAATAAGGGCCTAATTAATGAAAGCAGATCGAACCATCAAGGTGTATAACTTGTTATGACAAGTTCTAACCTCTTTTGCACACAAAATTCTAAAAAATGAAAGGGAACTAGCAAACATTTCAGTTTTCAGCTAAGTACTTACTGTCCTTGGAAGAAAAATTGAATATGTGAGTCTATACTGAATTATTTTCATTCTTTTTTTTTAACATCTTTATTGGAATATAATTGCCTTACAATGGTGTGTTAGTTTCTGCTTTATTACAAAGTGAATCAGTTATACATATACATATGTTCCCATATCTCTTCCCTCTTGCGTCTCCCTCCCTCCCACCCTCCCTATCCCACCCCTCTAGGTGGTCACAAACCACCTAGCTGATCTCCCTGTGCTATGCGGCTGCTTCCCACTAGCTATCTATTTTACGTTTGGTAGTGTATCTATGTCCATGCCACTCTCTCACTTTATCACAGCTTACCCTTCCCCCTCCCCATATCCTCAAGTTCATTCTCTAGTAGGTTTGTGTCTTTATTCCCATCATACCCCTAAGTTCTTCATGACCTTTTATTTATTTATTTATTTTCTTAGATTCCGTATATATGTGTTAGCGTATGGTATTTTTTTTTCTTTTTCTGACTTACTTCACTCTGTATGAGACTCTAGGTCCATCCACCTCACTACAAATAACTCAATTTCATTTCTTTTTATGGCTAAGTAATATTCCATTGTATATATGTGCCACATCTTCTTTATCCATTCACCCGTTGATGGACACTTCGGTTGCTTCCATGTCCTGGCTATTGTAAATAGAGCTGCAATGAACATTTTGGTATATGACTCTTTGAATTATGGTTTTCTCAGGGTATATGCCCAGTAGTGGGATTGCTGGGTCATATGGTAGTATCTTGACATTTTAATTTTTATTTTATTTTTAAAATTTATTTATTGAAGTATAGTTTGATTTACGACGTTGTGTTAATTTCTGCTATACAGCAAAATGATTCAGTTATACATAGATATATTCTTTTCCATTATGGTTTATTACACAATACTGAATATAGTTCCCTGTGCTATACAGTAGGACCTTGTTGTTTATCCATTCTATATATGCTAGTTTGCATCTGCTAATCCCAGACTCCCAATTCATCCCTCCCCACCCTCCATTCCAGCAACCACAAGTCTGTTCTCTGTATCTGTGAGTCTGTTTCTGCTTCATAGATAAGTTCATTTGTGTCATATTTTAGATTCTGCATATAAGTGATATCATATGGTATTTGTATTTATCTGGTTTACTTCTCTTAGTATGATAATTTCTAGGTCCATCCATGTTGTTGCAAATGGCATTATTTCATTCTTTATTATGGCTGGATAGTATTCCTTTGTGTGTGTGTGTATATATATATATATATATATATATATATATATACACACCACATCATTGTCCATTTATCTGATGATGAACATTTAGGTTGTTTCCACATCTTCGGTATTGTGAATAGTGCTGCTATGAATATAGGGGGTGCATGTTTCATTTCAAATTATAGTTTTGTCCAGATATATGCTCAGGAGTGGGATTGCAGGATCATATAGTAACTCTATTTTTAGGTTTTTGAAGAACCTCCATGATGTTTTCCATAGTGGCTGCACCAATTTACATTCCCATCAACGGTGTAAGAGGGTTCCCTTCTCTCCAAACCGTCTCCAACATTTGTTATTTCTAGACTTTTATTTTTTTATTTTTTATTTTTTAATATCTTTATTAGAGTATAATTGCTTTACAATGGTGTGTCAGTTTCTGCTTTATAACAAAGTGAATCAGTTATACATATGTCCCCATATCTCTTCCCTCTTGTATCTCCCTCCCTCCCACCCTCCCTATCCCACCCCCCTAGGTGGTCACAAAGCACAGAGCTGATCTCCCTGTGCTATGCAGCTGCTTCCCACTAGCTATCTATTTTACATTTGGTAGTGTATATATCTCCATGCCACTCTCTCACTTTGTCCCAACTTACCCTTCCCCCTCCCCATATCCTCAAGTCCATTCTCTAGTAGGTCTGCATCTTTATTCCCGTCTTGATCCTAGGTTTTTCTGATCATTTTCTTTTATTTTTTAATTATTTTTTTTTTTTTTTGTAGACTTTTTAATGATGGCCATTCTGACTGGCGTGAGGTGGTACCTCATTGTAGTTTTGATTTGCATTTCTCTAATAATTAACAATGATGAGTATCTTTTCATGTGCCTATTGGCCATCTGTATATCTTCTTTGCAGAAATGTCTATTTAGGTCTTCTGCCCATTTTTTGATTGGGTTATTTTTTGTTGTTGTTATTGAGTTGTATGAGCTGTTTGTATATTTTGGAAATTAAGCCCTTATCAATCGCATCATTTGCAAATATTTTCTCCCAGTCCGTAAGTTGTCTTTTTGTTTTGTTTATGGTTTCCTTTGCTGTGCAAAAGCTTATAAGTTTGATTAGGTCCCATTTGTTTATTTTTGCTTTTATTTCTATTGCCTTGGGAGACTGACCTAAGAAAACATTGGTACGATTTATGTCCAAGAATGTTTTGCCTGTGTTCTCTTCTAGGAGTTTTATGGTGTCATGTCTTAAATTTGTCTTTAAGCCGTTTTGAGTTTATTTTTGTGCATGGTGTGAGGGTTTGTTCTAACTTCATTGATTTACGTGTGGCTGTTCCAACTTTCCCAACACCAAAAAATATGGAATGCTTCACAAATTTGTGTGTCGTCCTCGCGCAGGGGCCATTCTTCTCTGTATCGTTCCAATTTTAGTGTATGTGCTGCGAAAGCAAGCATGGCATTTATATGTTTAGATGTTTGTAACGGGTTACTTAATATAAAAACATATCAATTTAAGTCAATTATATAAATAATTTGCATGCTATATTCTTTTCTAAAATTTTGTTTACTCCTTTTTAAAAAATCCAAAAACATATTTTAGAAAGTCCAAACAATAAAAAAGCATGATTTTAACAGAAAAAGTTCTTCTGATCCACTAATTCCCACCTACCCCATGGAATACTTTCCAGTTTGTTATTCTTATTCCTACCTGGTGCCCAGGAAAACACCTGCCGAATTTGGTCTTCACTGTGGGAAAATTCATGAATCATTTTTACATCACTCCTTTGACATTTCCTAATAAAACAGACATGAAAATTAGAATCAATCTAAAGAAGTTTATTTTAGAATTACATACTTTGTAATCCCTAAAGCTAAGTGTCATCTCCGAAGGCGGAATTGAATCTTGTGTCTTTCCTAATGTAAAAGTCAACAGAATGATTTTTTTCAGATTTGTTTTGCAGTAAGCTTGAAAATATTTTAAAATATAAATTATGTCTTCATATTCGTTATCTTAAATTGTCTAAAAAATTTATTTCAAAGAAATGAGCACAATTTTACACGATAAAATGGGGCCGCAAAAATTTAAGCAAATTTAACCAAAAATATGTAAATAAAAAGTAGAAATGACAAGAACCCAGAGCTTCATGGCTCTCCTGAGACTGCACTGCTGAGCTGACAGTGATTAAGTAAAAGTTATCATTGGACAATTCAGGTAACTGCAGTGTAAATAACATTGCTCCCATTCTGTCTGTTGTAATTAAATGCTGCTTGTTATTCACAGAGAAAAACCTGTGCCCTACTGAACTCTTTTTCCCAAAGAAATAAGAGACAAATTGAAGGATCACCTAAATTCACATTTTGTCACAAATAACTTCCGTTGTAATTTAACCCATAACCTTATATTTCAGGTTTTCCAATAGGTGATATAAAAAAGAAAAAAAAAATTACCAGAATGACATTTTTAGCACAACTGAAACTTCATGGGATTCCTATAATCTTATCAGCTCTTAGAGCATCTCTTAAAGGAACAGAGGCCTTATTCTTGGTTGAGTGTATACCGTCTTGCAGGAGAAAACACTGGACTGTGGTGTATTGTACTTGTTTGCTTAGCAAACTTTTATCAAGTACCTATTATACGATAGGCACTGTTATAGGCACTGAGGATACAGCAGGGAACAGACTAGATCTAGCCTCAGCTGTCATGGAGCTTATATCCCAGTGAAGGGAAGCAGATAGAGCAGGAGTCCCCAACCCCCAGGCCTTGGACTGGTACTGGTCTGCAGCCTGTTAGGAACCGGGAAGCACAGCAGGAGGTGAGCAGCAGGTGAGCAAGCGAAGCTTCATCTGCCGCTCCCCATGGCTCGCATTACCACCTGAACCATCCTCCCGCCCTCCCGTCCGTGGAAAAATTGTCTTCCATGAAAGCAGCCCCTGGTGCCAAAAAGGTTGGGGACCGTTGAGTTAGTGGACACCCAAATCAACAAACATGATAATTGTAGATAGTAAGATAATTATGGATATGAATAAATATGGATAGTCAGAAAATAGAGTGATGACATAGGGTGCGGAGGACTTGGATGTGGATATATTGGGGAAGACGTCTCTGGAAGTGAAAGCAGAACAGTGTTCTGGAGGAGGGTGAGCCCCAGCCCTGAAAAGAGTAGTGGGGAGCACGCAGGCAGAGCTAATCCAGACCTTATATTGGACACACGAAGGTTCCGTAATCATCACAGAGTCCACATCTTTAAATTTGAGTGCGTTGTTTTTCTTTCTATTTTCCAGAAACTAGTTTTCTTTGCCAACTATCCCATTTTCTGTCATCAATCCTCTAATTCACTTATAGAGAACAGAAGGAGCTGATCAATATACTGATGGCAGCCACACTTCCCTGGTTTGCTGGTTAGCTCAGGGGTAAATTCAGTTACTGAAAATTAACTTTCCCTAGCAAAAAAGTGTAAAGGAACTACAGAGAAAATTATTGGTAGAATAGACTTTCTGGCTACTGTTATAGAAGGAACTGATCAGGTTGGAACTCAAGAGAAAGATAATCTAAATCAGACAGAATTAGGATGTCAAAAGAAGATTATCTAGGTTATTAACAAAGACCATGCAATAAGGTGTTTTAGAATAATCTTATACTGGCACAAAAACAGAAATATAGATCAGTGGAACAGGATAGAAAGCCCAGAGATAAACCCACGCACCTATGGTCAACTAATCTATGACAAAGGAGGCAAGAATATACAATGGAGAAAAGACAGTCTCTTCAATAAGTGGTGCTGGGAAAACTGGACAGCTACATGTAAAAGAATGAAATTAGAACACTCCCTAACACCATACACAAAAATAAACTCCAAATGGATTAGAGACCTAAATGTAAGACTGGACACTATAAAACTCTTAGAAGAAAACATAGGAAAAACACTCTTTGACATAAATCACAGCAAGATCTTTTTTGAACCACCTCCTAGAATAATGGAAATAAAAACAAAAATAAACAAATGGGACCCAATGAAACTTAAAAGCTTTTGCAAAGCAAAGGAAACTACAATCAAGATGAAAAGACAACCCTCAGAATGGGAGAAAATATTTGCAAATGAATCGATGGACAAAGGATTTATCTCCAAAATCTAGAAATAGCTCATGCAGCTCAATATTAAAAAAACAACAGCCCAATCAAAAAATGGGCAGAAGACCTAAATAGATGTTTCCCCAAAGAAGACATACAGATGGCCAAGAAGCACATGAAAAGCTGCTCAACATCACTAATTATTAGAGAAATGCAAATCAAAACTACAATGAGGGGCTTCCCTGGTGGCGCAGTGGTTGAGAGTCCACCTGCCGATGCAGGGGACATGGGTTCGTGCCCCGGTCCGGGAAGATCCCACATGCCGCAGAGCGGCTGGGCCCATGAGCCATGGCTGCTGAGCCTGCGCATCCGGAGCCTGTGCTCCGCAGCGGAAGAGGCCACAACAGAAAGAGTCAAAAAAAAAAAAAAAAACTACAATGAGGTTTTACCTCACACCAATTAGAATGGACATCATCAGAAAATCAACAGACAACAAATGCTGGAGAGGGTGTGGAGAAAAGGGAACCCTCTTCCACTGTTGGTGGGAATGTAAATTGATACAGCCACTATGGAGGTTCCTTAAAAAACTAAAAATAGAATTACCATATGACCCAGCAATCCCACTACTGGGCATATACCCAGAGAAAACCATAATTCAAAAAGCCACATGCACCCCAATGTTCACTGCAGCACTGTTTACAATAGCCAGGTCATGGAAGAAACCTGAATGCCCATCAACAGAGGAATGGATAAAGAAGATGTGGTACATATATACAATGGAATATTACTCAGCCATAAAAAGGAAAGAAATTGGGTCACTTGTAGAGACGTGGATGGATCTAGAGACTCATACAGAGTGAAGTAAGTCAGAAAAGGAAAAACAAATATCATATATTAACGCATATATGTGGAACCTAGAAAAATGGTACAGATGAACTGGTTTGCAGGGCAGCAATAGAGACACAGATGTAGAGAACAAATGTATGGACACCAAGTGGGGAAGTGACAGGGGAGGGGTGGTGGTGGGATGAATTGGGAGATTGGGATTGACATATATACACTAATATGTATAAAATAGGTAACTAATAAGAAAAACCAAAAAAAGAATAATCTTAGACCCATAATACAAGTTAAGCTGTCATATATATTTCTAGTTATATTTACAGGTATTATGTGAAATTAATAATTGCTAAGTTAATATACAAATGAAATTGTCCATTAAGAAACCTGTACGCAGTTCATACATGGTGTTGATTTAGGTTTTATTCTTGTTTTTTTTTAAATTTATTTTCTTTATTTCATATAAAGTGTAAGTCATATCTTAAAGCTTGATGATAACAATTCAATTTAAAAAGTTTAGATTGATTCGGTACTGTTGTGAGCCCAATATTCCACGGATCCCACCATCCATGATGCTAATTTTGACCCTCTGCTTAAGTTATGAAATTCTGAATGTAATCTGTGTGATTTCTAAGGAATTTTTAAAAATCTAATTCTTCATCAATCGTACACCTGATGATTTTAATACCAATTGTTAATTCTTGCCTGACCCAGTATTTTCATCAGGGTTTGTGAAAGTTTTGCTTCTAATATATTATTCCTTCTACATATATTAGTTGTCCTTTTCATCCTTCCTTTCACAAATAGTCTCTTTCATCATCTCTCCCTAGAATTACAAAGCAGCATCGTTTCTTCTAGGGAACCTTCCTAGACCACCAGGTTGGGCTAAGTGTCCCGTATCTAAACTCTCTTAGCCCTCTGCACAAAGCCCTTTACTAGTCCCTTACCAAAGCGTATCAAGATAAGGCTGCAAGCACTTCAAAGGCAGGGCCAGAGTATTATCATTCATTGTGTGTATAATGTTCCCGACGCCTTGTGGGAGCTTAGTACATGATAACCTGAAACAAACTACTCTCACTCAGCTAGCAATGCAGTCTCTGTTTCTACGTTCTGAAGAGAAATATGTGTTCACTGAGACTTCCTAGAAGAAAACTTGGAAGAATTCCTTTAAAACCATGGAGTGGGGAAGACCTGTATGAAGTATGGCTCAAAATTCAGAAGACAGGAAAGAAAAGATTGATGGGTTTTATACCACACACACACACACACACACACACACACACATACACACTAACTTTTACATTACAATAAATGGGAAGCAGCTGCATAGCACAGGGAGATCAGCTCTGTGATTTTTTTTTTTTTCACATCTTTATTGGGGTATAATTGCTTTACAATGGTGTGTTAGTTTCTGCTTTATAACAAAGTAAATCAGCTATACATATACATATGTTCCCATATCTCTTTGCACTGAGCTGATCTCCCTTTGTGACCACCTAGAGGGGTGGGATAGGGAGGGTGGGAGGGAGACACAGAACCACTTACATAAATTACAGCACATCCACACAATGGACTATTATGCAACCACAAGAGAGAGTGATGAGGACCTCTAGTGACTGATACCGGATGATCTCCAGGATAGACTGCTAATGAAAAGAGTAGGGTGTGAGTATAAAGAGTATAAGAGGGAGGAAAGGACTATGTATATTCATATTTTCTTGTGTTAAAGAATCATGCAAGGACAAACAGGAAGCTAATAGAATCATTACCTAGAATGAGTAGAGGAAAGAAAGAAGAAAAGGCAGTGACAGAGGCAAGTTTCTCTGTATGTACTTTATTGTTTTGACTTGTGAATCATTCATGTAAATGTAACTATTAAAAATTATTTGTTAAAAAAGCACTGCCTTTCCAAAAAGAACAGGGCTATGAATTAGTTTTGTGTATACACCTTCTATTTATTTTTATTCAGATAAGATTACAGTTATATATGCAGAAATAAATGTCACAATATATGAGTGTGCAAAGAAGAGAGCTTGATATAGTGGGAAAAGCATAATTTTAGAACCAGAGAGATCAGGATTCAAATTATAGCTCTACCATATAATTAGGGATTTGATCTTGGTTTCTTTCACTTATTTTCTTCTTCTTTAAAATGACGCTAATAACGCCAGCCTCCTAAAGCTCTTGTAAGGGTCAATTGAAAGAAGGTGTGTAAGAGTCCTAGTACATCATCTAGCTCACCATTCACACAGCTAACAGATGCAGGGTCTGGAATTTGACCAAGATGTCTGCTTTTTAGAAGCTCTCTTCCTTGCATACACTCGCATACTGTGACAGTTCTGAATCAAGAATAATTCTCTTCCCTTCTGGTCATCCTAACCACTCCTTGGAAATTTAGCCAAGATCTTACTTCATGAAGATTTCTTTTCTAGGGATTCTATTTCATTTATGGTTAGTACTATAAACTTTATGAGTTTCATGTTTTATATATTCATTTTTTGTCTCCTAAGAGCCCTAGATTTTAAAAATTCTTTCCTGCATTTTAAAACAATAAGCACATAATAAATGCTCAGTAAAATTTTGTTGTTTCTATATGTGACAGAAAGCCTAAATATTAAGTAGCAAAGCCTAATCTAAGTCTAGAGTACCAATTGTTTCAGTTTTTGATCTGTACAACCTTTAATTAATGCCTTTTTGCAGACTGCTAAATGCATTTCTCTTATATCTAATACCTGCTGGTGTTGATTATTTTTAATGAAAAAGTAGTGTGCTCAGGAATAAAATAAGATAATAATAATTAAATAATAATAATGAGAAATGCTTAGATTTGGGGAATACCCTGGTGGTCCAGTGGTTAGGACTTTGTGCTTTCACTGCCGAGTTCACGGGTTCAGTCCCTGGTCAGGGAACTTAGATCCTGCAAGCCACGCGGCATGGCCAAAAAAATTAAGAAAAAAAAAAAATGAAGAAATGCATATATTTGGAGCACAATATCATTTAAATATTTTCCATTCTGGTGTTTTATAATATTATTATAAGTCAGGTTATAACACCATCAAAATTGACATTTAATTATAAATATGGCAATCTCATAATTTTTCACTTGGCTACTCTTTCTTAAGAAATTATTTTTAATAGACTTTATTTTTTAGAGTAGTTTTAGGTTCACAGAAAAATGGAGTGGAAGATACACAGACTTCCCACATGCCCTCTACCCCAATATAAGATACATAGATTTCCATATTATAAACACCCTCCCATCAGAGTTGGTACATTTTTTACAAGTGATGAACCTACATTGACATATTGTAATCACCCAAAGTCTATAGTTTACATGAGGATTCACTCTTGGTTCTGTACATTTTGTGGATTTGAACAAATCTATAATGACACGTATCCACCTTTTTAGTACAATACAGAGTATTTTCACTGACCTAAAAATTCTCTGTGCTCCTGTTATTCATCCTTTCCTGTCTCCTAATCCCTGAAAATCACTGACCTTTTTATTGTCTCCATGGTTTTGCCTTTTGTAGAATGTCACACAGTAGGAATCATACACTCTGTAGGCTTTTCAGATTGGCTTCTTCCACTTAGTATTATGCATTTAAATGTCCTCCATGTCTTTTCATGGCTTGATAGCTCATTTCTTTTTAGCACTGAATAATATTTCATTGTCCGGATGTACCACAGTTTATTGACCCATTCAGCTACTGAAGGACAGCTTGGTTGCTTCCAAGCTTTGACAATTATGAATAAAGCTGCTGTAGACATCCATGTGCAGGTTTTTGTGTGAATGTAAGTTTTAGTTTCATTTGGGTATATACCAAAGAGTGCAATTGTTGGATCATATGGTAAGAGTATGTTCAATTTTGTAAGAAACCACCAAACTGCCTTCCAAGTAGCTTTATCATCTTATATTTCACCAGCAATGAGTGGGAGTTCTTGTTACTCCATACTCATTAGTCTCATTGTTCTCACCAGCCTTGTGGTGTTGCTAGCGTCCAGATTTTGGCCATCTAATGGGTCTGTAGTGGTGTCTCACTGTTTTAATTTGCATTTCCCTGATGATATATGATGTAGAGCATCTTTTCATATGTTTATTTGCTATTTGTGTATCTTCTTTGGTGAGGTGTCTGTTAGGGTCTTTGGCCCATTTTTTAGTCAGGTTGTTTGTTTTCTTATTGTTGAATTTTAAGAGTTCTTTGTATATATATGTCTCCCTCTCTCTCTCTCTCTCTCTCTCTCTCTCTCTCTCTATATATATATATATATATATATATATATATATAATTTTTTTTTTAATTTCTTGGCCGAGCCACGTGGCACGTGGGATCTTAGTTCCCCAACCAGGGATCACACCTGCGCCCCCTGCATAGGAAGTGCAGAGTCTTAACCACTGGACCACCAGGGAAGTCCAAGAGTTCTTTATATATTTTGGATAACATTCCTTTCTCAGATGTATCTTTTGCAAATATTGTTTTCCCAGTCTGTGGCTTGTCTTTTCATTCTCTTGACATTTTCTTTCACAGAGAAATTTTTAATTTTAATGAAGTTCAGCTTATCAATTCTTTTTTTCATGGATTGTGCCTGTGGTGTTCTTTTTTTTTTTTTTTTTGGCTGCAATGGGTCTTCGTTGCTGCGTGCAGCCTTTCTCTAGTTGCAGCGAGTGGAGGCTACTCTTCGTTGCAGTGCGTGGGCTTCTCATTGCGGTGGCTTCTCTTGGTGGGGGCCACGGGCTGTAGGCGCATGGGCTTCTTGTTGCAGCACGCAGGCTCAATAGTTGCAGCGTGCGGGCTCTAGGGCGAATGGGCTTCAGCAGTTGTGCTCATGGGCTCTAGAGCACAGGCTCAGTAGTTGTGGTGCATGGGCTTAGTTGCTCCGCGGCATGTGGGATCTTCCCGGACCGGGGCACGAACCCATGTTGCCTGCATCGGCAGGCGGACTCTCAACCACTGCGCCACCAGGGAAGCCCGGCAGGTGGATTCTTAACCACTGCACCACCAGGGAAGTCCCTTGGTGTTCTATCTAAAAAGTCATTGCCAAATCCAAGATAATCTAGATTTTCTCCTAGTTTTAGTTTCACATTTTACATTAGACCTGTGATCCATTTTGAGTAAATTTTGTGAATGGTGTTGGGCCCTTGTCTAGATTCCTTTTTTTTTTTTTCCTGCGTGTAGATGTCCAGCTGTTCCAGCACCATTTGTTGAAAACAGTGTCTTTGCTTCATTGCCTTGCCTTTGCTCCTTTGTCAAAAATCGGTTGACTATATTTATGTGGGTTTATTTCTGGGCTTTCAGTTCTGTTCCATTGATTGATTTGTCTGTTCTTTTGCCAATACCACACTGTCTCGATTACTGCATTTGATTACTCTTTAGCATGCATTTATCATGTTTTAGCACTTGTCATTCTAATTTATCTGAAGAAATACTTAGCCATCTTGCTCAAAATAGCATATCATCAAAACTAAGTCAGAGGGGTGGGTAGACCCCTTGATGTTTATGAAATTTCCACATCTTACATGTAATTTTCATTCTCACTGTTCCATATTTCTTGACTGGAATTTCAATGCTATTATAACATTTTCCTTCTTACCTTGGAAAAATTGGGGTTTTGTTTCAGTTGTTTCTGATAGCATAAAATTATAATTTAATTGATAAAACACCTAAGAAACAATTTAAAATATAAAATTAATACCAATTTTGTATAAAAATCTAATTATTTATTTTTGTTTGATTGATGGGGCCTCAAATCAGGTTGAAAACTGGCAAGTGACCATGGGGCACAAGCTTAAAGTCCCATCTCAGAACTCTTTTATTTTCTTCTTTTTAATAACACTCTCCTACTGCAAACGTCTAAATGTCTTGTATCTTTCAACACAGAGAACTGACAGTATCTAGATTGTCTTTTATATTTGAAGCTAATTTTTTAATTAAAATAAAAACTTCAAAGTAATTTAGTCTATTAATAAACATAATAGTTATACTTAAAGGATTTACCATGTTCAGGATTCTGTGCTAAACTTTGCCCTATATAACTTCGATTAAATTTCATAGCAACATAATACCTTATGAGATAGGTGCCATTATTATCTTCATTTTAGAGATGAGATATTTAATGTGCAGAGAGGTTAGAAAGCTTGTTTAAGATCTCTCACATTTATGCCTTGGTGGTATGGTGGGGAGCATATTTGCCTTCCAAGCTCTTTCACATTTAACAAGTGATGGAGCAGACCTAGTCAGACTGGCTCTGGGGCCTGTAATCCAGTCACCTAACTACCCTGACTGTGAAGAAGTTGCACATATTTTGGGGTTAGAGAAATCAAAATCCTTTTTTTGTGCTTTTAATGGAGACAATATAGTATCTTTAGCTTCTGAAATTTCTTATTTCTGAATGTGGTACTTTACAGTGTTTATTTTTCTGTGAGTCAAAGCAGAAAGTATAGTCAATTAAAAGTAAAGTCATTGGGACAAGTTAGGTAACACATATATAGTATTTTGACTCATTCAAATTATTTTTTGTTGATGGCATAGTTAGTATAACAATACTAAAGAAAAATTACTACATTTCACTTAAATTACTAAATAGGGATTTTAATCTATTGAATAAATTAATATTCCTATTAATTTATTCAATAAATAAAATAATTTATTTTATTCAGTAAATAAAAATTACTGTTTTTCTTTTTTATAAACAAATTTTATGCAAAGGATTGATGAAAGTAACATGGGAAAGATTTCTATGTAGAATTTGAATATAAACTTTGACATGAACTGATTTTACTGAAGTAAAATGGAATCTGTCTCTTTCTTTTCCCCCATGTCACTAATATTTCTAGGAGCAATTTGAACTTAAATGTTTCTTAAAGTGTACATATTGTGAAATTATCAGGAATTTGGAACTAAAAAGTCTATTTTAAATTTAAATAATTGTTTTATTATACATATTTTAAAAAAGAAGTTATGGGTAAAAAATAAAGAAACAATCAATCATGACCTTTATTAACAGTCAATACTCTTCCAAAAGTAATTCTTATATTAATAAATAAATGAATGAATTGCAAGTTATGCTAGACTTTATATAGATTATACCTGCTGTATGTAGGCACATTTCAGTGCAGGAGATATTATGGTTTTCAAGACAAGTAATGTCCCTGCTTTTATGGAACTTATTTTCTATTTGAAGTAGTGGTGTGGGTGTATGTCTGGTATTTACTAATAAACAAATAGGTTTTATGGACTGAATATGTTCCCCTAAAATTCGTATGTTAAGATCCTAACCCCAGTAACTCACAGTGTGACTATATTTGGAGATAGTCTTTAAAGAGATAATTAAGTTAAAATGAACTCACTAGGTTGGGCCCTAACCCAATGTGAATGGTGTCCTTATAAGAAGGGAAGAGTAGGACACAGACATATACAGAAGGAAAACCATGTGAGAAGGCAGCCATCGACAAGCCAAGGAGAGAGGACTCAGAAGAAAACAACCCTACTCACACCTTTACCTCCAACTTCTGGCCCCCCAAATTGTAAGGAAACAAATTTTTGTTGTTTAAGCTATCCAGTCTATGGTACTTTGTTATGGCAGCCCTAGCAATCTAATATACTAAGCAAGGACTATAAGATCAAATAGAATGTGATAGGATAGAGAGTGATGGAGAGGTTACCTTGGACTGGATACCTAGAGAATGTTTCTGTAAGGAGGAGATATTTAAACTGAGATCCCAGTGATAAGAAGGAGTCAGTCATATGATGCTCAGGGAGGAGAGCACCCAGCGAAGGGAACAAACAGCGCAAAGTTTCTGTGGTTCAAAGGACCACAAGAAAGCATGTATGAATTAGATCTAATAGAAAATGATACTAAATGAGGTTGGATTCCTAAGCCAGCGTCAGATATTTTAAGGCTTAGACACCAGGGAGAGGAGTTTGGTTTGATGTTATTTTAAGTGCAGTGGATGGTCGTGAGAGGGTGTGAATCATAGAAGTGATATGATTGGATACTCATTTTAGAAAGATAACACTGGTTGCTGGGTGAAGGATGGATTTAGGGGTCAAGAGCAAATGAAAGGAAGCCAGTTAGATGGCTACCCTGGTCATCCAGGCAAGAGATCAGGTAGCTTGTGCTGTCTGGCTGGTTGCTGTGCAGATGGAAAGGACTGGTTATATCAGTGGTGTGTTTTCTAGTCGGAGACCACAATTACTGCCAGACTGTAATTGTGGTTGAGGAAGAGAAGGATCAATAAGTTTTGGGTTAAGTAACTTGATGATGAGATTGGGAAGGATCAGGAAGGAGTAGATTTGGGGGAAAATCAAGAATTCTGTTTTGGCTGTGTTACTTTTTGGAGATCTCAATTTGGCAGCTGGAAATACGAGCCTGAATTTCCGGAGTGTGTCAGGGCTGGTGATAAGAAGTTGGAAGTCGCTAGTATAGAGCTGGTATTTATAGCCCAGGGATTGAATGCACTCACCCAGAGAGAGTACGTAATAGAGAAGAGAGAAGATGTCTTTTCTCACCAAGGGGCAGTCATCTGGAATGGTCACTGTGGACAGAACTCAGGGTAGGCTTTAACATATATTTCAAAATAAATGGTACATTTAGGGCTTCTGTGGACAACATGTCTGATCTAGGTAGAAGGACAGTATGTAGCAAAACATCCGTTTAAAAAATCAACTTAGGATACTTATATCTTCATGTATGTTTTTATTCCAAACCCTCTCAATACACTCAGAACTCTCTTCTTAATGCTTTTCTGCTGCTTCTTGTGCCTGTCCCTCACATGAAATTTCAAGAGATCTTTGAGGAGAATGGAAGTCAGTCCTAGTAAATTAACAACTTACATCCTGCCTCCTCTTAATATTATCCAGCCCAGTCCAGCTTGCTCCCTTCTGGAGGAGGATAAACAGGGGCTGAAATAAAATGGAGTTAGTTATAATGACCCATTGAATTGAGGGTGGAAAATAATGATCTGTGACTCACATTAGCCCTTTGAAATTGTCAGAAGATCAAATGAAATTCAGAATATGGTCTTGACAACAGAAGTGGCTTAAGCCAAATATATTTTTATCATTAAACATTCAACAACTTCATTTGTTCATTTATTCACTTGCTTCTTCAACATTTAAGAACCAACTGTGTTTTAAGCACTCTTTTGCCATCCAAGGCGGTATGGGAACATGACAAAGCGTCAGTCAATCAGATGCTTCTATCTGAAGCAAATGAAGCTGGTGGCTTCCTGTTGAGATGGCTCCTGCAAAAAGACAGTTATTTTGCTTGTTCTTTATGATTCTCTGATAACTATCCTAATTCTTATTCAGTTCCCAAATCTTGGTCTCCAGCTTGTCATTGACTCCATGAGCCTTTGCTAAACTTCTTATAAAAATCTCTTCTGCTTAAGAGAACCAGGGTCAATTTCTGTCATCTGCAAACAAGAGTTCTGGCTGCTGTATGTCTCATAATTGTCAAACTTCAAAGGGTAACATCAGACTTTCAAAGACTAAATGTATATACATTTCAAATGGCTACATATCAAGAATTACTATCCAAGTCTCACATGCGTTGTAGAATGAAGGACTGTTTTCTCCATGAAACCCTTTACTGATTCAAGAATAGGTGGAAGACGAGCTCTGCTTAATATCCAATTATTTCTTTGGTTAGCTCTATTTTACTGAATCTTAAAACAGCAAATTATTTCTTGCTATCCATCTTGCCGTGGTTGAAGAATGGAAATTTGGGCTGAGGGATGGGGACAAGTAGAACTAATTGCTAGGTCAAGTAAAGTAAATTAGACGCAATGACTAAGCGCTATTTTAGAAACTCTCTCCAGAACCTTGGGGTTACAGAGCTAAGTGCCAAAGAGAATAAAACATCGAATTGGTCCAATCATGTCCAATGTGATGACCAAGAAATGAAAACACTTGGGGGAGTCTATTCACAAGTTCAGGATATTTCTAGTTCTCTTTCTTTGTCAGATCTTCAGGGTAGACTTTGGGCTTTAAAAGCCAGAAGTGATAGCAAGTCATCCTAAAGTGTGCAGAAATGGAAGCATGATGAAGCATGAGCACCCGGTTTTCTTGTTAGCCTTCTGGGTGGAAAAGATAAGAAAACCAGGAAAAAGATGACAGTATCTTTTTTCCGGCAGCCATGGGCACCTTAGTGTTTTACTCTTAAGAGAAATGCCACCAGAAGACATTTATTTAAGAGGGGAAAAGAAATGTTCTTTGTAACTTTCACGGGAAGTTACAAATAAAAGTTCTACCTTGCAACTTGACCTGCATGTTAGAAATGTCTGACTATTGCACACATTTAGGCCCATAAAAGCTATATATTTATGTATCATTTTATTCTTTTATATCCACAATTAAATCTGAAATATGAGGAAACTCTCGAAGGATTTATTAAAGGTAATATTATCTCCATAGGTTGAAAATTATGGAAAGAGTGATTTGGTAAAATTGTGCAGTATCCTGACTGGACTGCCACTATTCGTTTGTTTCCAAAAGCATTAAATTGCCCATTTTGTTTTTTAAGGGAGAAATGATTTTAAAAAGTATTAACTGGAATTTCAAAATGGATTTGTATATATTGTATTGAATTATATATT
Source organism: Aethalodelphis obliquidens (assembly GCF_003676395.1). Classification (NCBI taxonomy): domain Eukaryota; kingdom Metazoa; phylum Chordata; class Mammalia; order Artiodactyla; family Delphinidae; genus Aethalodelphis; species Aethalodelphis obliquidens. The sequence goes on from NW_020838025.1 coordinate 2,182,328, forward strand.
ATAGGTTAGTATATATCAATTAAATTATCAATGGACTCTAAGTACTCCACACTGTCATAGGTCTGGATTTACCAAGAGAAAAATATATTGAGCGCTAAATTTTAAAGAAAGCTTAGAGAAGAGATGCTATCAGCTCTTGTAATAATAATAACAATAACAGGTAGTACTTATCGAATATTTAATATGGATTATATCATTTAATCCCTTAACCAATCTAGGAGACTGGTACTATGATTCCCATTTTACAGTTGAGATAACCAAATCCCAGAAAAACTAAGTAAATTGTCTAAATTGTCCAAAGTTATGCAGCTTGTAAGTGGATGAGTGGATAATTTGAACCTGAGTAGCTTAACCCCATCATCTGTACTCTTGATCATTATTGCTTTTACCAGATAAAGAGTATATCAGTCAATAAAGGCACATTCTACTTACTAGACAAAAGGGATGGATTTTAATGAGCCATTTTGTATTTGAGATAATATAACCTGAAAGGTTTGTAAATAATTGTGCACCACCATGGGCTACTGGAGTGAAAATCATTTCATGCTCTCACCTCAGAAGACTTGGATTTCATTTTTCAACCTGCCACTTGATGTGGGTAGCAAGGACAAGTCAGACAGGTTCACCAGTTGCTGCTGTATAAAGTAGATGGAGTAGATGGAGATCATCATTATCCTTGTTTCTTATAGTATATGAAAAGATATTTTTAAACTATAAAATACTATATTATGACTTTAAAATTAACATTTAATTTTTATTAAGAAACACAGACCCCAAGAAAGATAATGTGAAAAGGAATATGGCTGAGTAAAGAAACATATTCTTAAAACTATTTGTTTTCAAACATTCAAACTTTCCTCTTGACAGTGTTATTTTCTCACTGTCAGTAAGATTTACAAAAGTTATTTACAGTAGAAATGGCATTCATTGAACTGTTTGTTATCTGTGCCTGGAAGTCAACCAAAAAAAGACAGCTGGGGAGGGTACTATTGCTTACAGTCTGGTCAGTGATATCTTTTGAGAATGGTTGCCCAGTGGCATTATTCAGGTAACTCGTGTCCCAAGAGGATGAACTGCCAGTTTCATTTTAACATTAATTATTTGATAAAGGGATGGGGGAATTGGAGGTAAAGGGAGAAGAAGAGATAAGAAAGAAGAGAAGGGATTTTATAGAAATCAGGAGTAGAGAGCCTAGGAAGAGGGTTGAGGAACCAGATTGAAAAAGACCTCCATGTTGCTGAGAAACAGAGAAAGGGGTAGATCAGATGGCAGGTATGCAAAAATGGTAAGGTGAAGCTAACATATACATTTGAAAACTTAAATCAAAATTGCGTGATTGGCGAAGAGCCTGGAAGTGATGGCGCCTCAGAAATAATATGAGTGGTACTTCATCTAGCAGGGTCTTCCCATAAAACTGAGTAGTTACTGTGTGGGCAGGAAGTGTCAGCTTTAAGGTTTGAGAGATTTTGGGGGGGGGTGGAATACTGAAGGGAAAAATGTTATGACTCACTAACTTTTGTTGGCATTGTAAATCCCTAAGGAAACATTTTCTGCATAAGAACTGACAGCCTATTTCTCCCTTCCCACTTTATCCTAAAATACACTTTATCTCAACTTCAAAAAGTGTATGATACATATATATATGTACACACACATGTGCACACATACATACATGCATATACACACATATTCATCTAAGATTTCAGAGTTCATTGGGTTATATACTCATCTAGGATTATATTTTTTATAATGGAGAATGCAAGTTCTGTGAGTATAGAAAGAGATTGTCTTATTCACTGATATATGCCAAATGTCAGGCAAATAATCTTGTAAATAAAAGATGCCCTATAGATATTGGCTAAGTGAGTGAATCATTCATTCTTGGTTTCATAGAAAATCCTCTAATTTTCTGAGGTGGTCATCAAAATCCCAATTTCATCATGGAAGGCCTCATTTTGAACTGTAAACTTCCCTGGGAATAATGAAAAATAAACATTTAATTTATGAAGAGAAAAATCTTAATACTTAATAATACGCTTTACTCATATAATTAGGGTATAGTTTTATTATAATCTATATGATAGAATGTCAGAGCATTCCACTATTGAGAAAATGTTTTTATCTACTCAGACTACATAGGGGTTGTTGTGTTAATTTTCAAACAAATTTCTTTGTGAACAAAAGGATTACTGGAAGCCATTGCCTTTTACAAATTGACAATATGGAAATCTCAGTTAAATAAAGATATAAAAGAACACCAACTTTTAGAAACTAATATTGAAATGTCATTGATGTCAGTTTAGCACTGGTGGAAGATATTAAAAGCTTCTCAAAACTGACATTTTTAATCAAAGTAATATTTTTAATAATAGTTCCTCTGTGATCATGGCAATCACTTGTGTTATTCAAAACCTATTTTTTTTACACCCATACAGTGGTAGAGCTCTAAAGGTGGGTGGTGTAGGCAGCACACAGACAGTGTGAACTGAAGGTCACCGAAAGGGCTGTGTCCCCAAATCCATCCACGTTGTCAGTAATATGGTGTTCAGTTTGTAGAGAACTCGCTAATGTTGTTTAAATATATTATTCTGTTAGTCTTATCTCCAGCACACCAAATATGTGGAGTATATAACAACAGATGCTTGAACAATTTAAGTGACTTGCTCAAGGCCATATAGCTAATAAATAATGGTTCTGGGGCCAAACCTAAGCCTTCTTACTGATAATCTAATATTCCTTTCACTGTGACACAGTCACTCTTGGCACCTAAACATCCTGTACTAGGGACTTTCCTTTAGGTTAAACACAGTGGTGTTTCCAGAATATCCTTGTTAAAATTTAAGTTTACTTGAGAGATGTATAATGAAATAAACCAAAAAGAAGCATAAACCTTTGGAAAGAAAAATCAGAAGTCTAATGGGATAAGAGGCAAAAATAGGTCAATCTTGAAAAAGTAGATTTTTTTTAAATTAGAAATTTCCCAAACAGAGCACTGCTGTGGTTGGAGAAATCTGGACCAGCCAGGTAACACCACAGGAGGCCCTGAATACTGGCACATAGGTCTAGAAAGCAGAAAACCTCTGGAGACTGTCACTGGGAGCTGAAGGAACTGGAGTAGGAATTGGGTCTGAGGAAGGATTGGGTCTGGCTGAGGCCAGAGAGCAACACATACTTGTTTTTGATAAGAAAGTAACTTACATATATTTTTATCAAGACAAGTGATTTGCTTTGAAAAGAGATACCTTCTCTTCAAGCAGTAAAAAAGTTTTCTAAAGTTCTAATTTTCAGATGTCATACATTTTTAAAACTCAAATTATTATTTGCTAGATAATTGGACACTTCCATCAAAGTCATGCATTAAGGAATAAAAAGGAAGGAGCTGTCCTTTGCTTTTCAAGGTGAGCACAGGTCTGGACACAAACGGTGTATATATTCCTTGGGAAAAACCCACACCTGCCATCCTTTCATGCCCGAGGTCTTCAAATGCTCCACGGAGGGCTCCATGCTACAGCCTCGTGTTTACGGATCTGGACATCAGTGGAAAGTGTTGTAGTCCATGCCCAGGGGTGCCTGAAAAGGGATCTGAGACTCAAAGTTGACACACGAAGCCTACACAGTCACCTCAGGCAACCAAGTACTTGTTCAGAAAAGCCAAATAAAGAGCTAAAATTTAGTGCTTTTTACATAGTCATTTTACCTTCATTTTATGGCTTGATATCAAAACCTCTTTCCATTAAGATACTAACAGTTGATAAAAAGCCCAGATTAGGTTTTGCTAAAAGAAAATCTAAGTTAATGTCAAGCTCTCTTGGTTTTCTTGTGTTGTTATTTTCAGGAAACTCTCTTGAGACAAAGTATTAAGATGGTGAATGAGCTGTTTAGTGAGGGGGATCTGGGGCTGTTTGATGAAACGGATTTTATGTATGTAAAGTTTTTTTGAAGGCTGCCTGATTAAAAAAAGCAGGGTTTGTGCCTTAATTCTAGTTGTAGATTTTAATTTTTGTTTCTTTTTAAAAGCAATTTTCAAATCAGCTCACCAAATTTCCAGCATTTTATAAGATACTAAGACCAATTTGTTGGAAGACAGAGACTTTATCTGATTTTTTTCAAGTTTGAACCTTTTATTTTTCCCACATATTTTCTTGAGCAACTTGTAGAGAGATAAATTTAGTTAATGAGGAAGAGGATGGGATGGAGAACTGTCTGTAACATGGAATTAACATTCATTTAACATACATTTATTGAGCACCTGTAGTATGTCAGGCTGTTCTAAGAGGTAAGGATACATTAGTGAAAAAAAAAAAAATCAAAACAGAAATCTCCACCATTGTGGGTCTTGCTTTCTAGCTGGGGGAGACAGAGAGTAAGGAATAAATAGAGAATGCCAGAAGGTGGTAAATGCTATGGAGAAAAATAAAACCTGAAAGGGAGTAGGAAGTGTCAGAGTATGGTGTAGGTTGCAATTATGAACAGGACTGTAGAGGAAAGCCACACCGGGAAAGGCATATTTGAGCAAAGACTTAAAAGAGATAAAGGAACAGTTATGTGGGAATCCTGGGGAGGAGGTTTCCAAAGAGAGGAAACAGCTGGTGCAGAGAATGAGGCAAAGAGAATGCCTGCCGAGTTCCAGGAATAGCAAGGCAACCTGTGTAGCTGAAGTGGAATGATCCAGGGGGAGAGAGGTAGGAGATAATGTCAAAGAAGTGATGGATGGCTCAGACCACATAGGGCCTTCAATGCCATTGCAAAGTTTTGCTGCTGAATGAAAGCGGGGAACATTACAGGGTTTTGAAAAGAGAACTGCCAACGCCTTTACTTACATGTTTAACCACTCCACTCTGGCTGTTTTGTTGAGAACAGACTGTATGGGAGCAGGGAGACCAAATCGGAAGTCATTGCAGTAATCTAGGGAGGCAATGATCCTGGTATGAAAATAGGGAGAAGTGGTCAGATTCTGGATACATTCTGAGGAGAGAGGCAATGAGGTTTGCTTAGGAAGTGACTGAGATGTCTGAAGTAAAGAGAACAATCCAGGATGACTCCAAGGTTTTGGCCTGAGCAACTAGAAGGGAATAGCTGCCACATACCAATGTGAGGACTGTTGGGCAGAGAGATCAAGTGCTCAACTTGGACCCATCAAGTTGAGATGCCTGTTAGATATCCTAGTGTAGATCTCCAGCAGGAGGTGACTGTCGGAATTGGATGTTCTAAGGAGATGTCTATAGTGGGGATTTGGGGATTGCCTAGCTATCAAAGTATTTATCAATAAAACAACACAACCGGATCAGATCATGGAGAGTGAGTGAGACAGAAGACCCAAGACCACGTCCTGAGCCGTAAGACACTCTGATATTAAGAAGCTGGGGGCGAGAATGGAAACCAGGACTTTATCCTGAGATAGAACAACCAGAGACCAGTGAGGGAGGGAGAAAACAGGAGGACGGGGTGTCCTAGAGGCCATAAGTAAAATGGGCCCTGAGCATTGGATTCAACACTGTGAGTTTACTTTTGGGGAAAAGAAAAGTTTCTTTTCAAAGAAAGAAAGAAAAGAGAAAGTTTCTTTTTCTCTGGCTTTGGCTCAGTGTGTTTTTCGGCAGGTTGTCTTGCTTTCTGAAGCCAGGTCTGACTCACCCTGGAAATAGGGCTTGCAAAATCTGGCCTAGGGCCAGGTCATGTGCTCATTTTCCCTGCCTCTTCAGCTTCTAAAAGCAGCCGATCTCTCTGATAGGGTTAGGCCAAAACTCTCATCTCTCTGGTGGGTGGTAGCAGAGAAGAGGCCCAAAAGAATTGAATCCCATTCTCCCAGAGCATTTCCATTGTGGTTTACTTAGTATGCAGACTCCCAGAGAATATAAAGGACCGGAGTCATTACACTTAAGAGCAACAGAGTAGGTGGCCCACAGGTTATTTATTCAAGAAAAATGAAAAACTGAAAAAGATGAAAAAAAGCGTGTCACAAACTTGGAATTTAAATCATAATGTTGCACATCATTTATTAGGATATAGGTATCTGAACACCCAATCTCATCTCTTAGCTTATAAATCCGGCATTGCAATGCCTCTACATTCCCAGAATGATAAAAATATGTAAACTATGATTAAAAAGCACTTTAAAGATATGAAGCAATTTAGTACTTTAAAAATAAAATTCCCTCAGGAAAATAAAATGCTGTTTTCATCACAGTACAATCAGATAACTGAAATATAATAAATAGTTTGTAGACTGATTTAGAGAAGGCTTTTATAGATTTTGACTAAAGAATAAGCTCGGGAGATGCAGGTCACAAATTGTTCTATGATATTTTTCTCTTTGTATGAATTTTTTCTAATTAAGGGTTTACTTCGTGTAGGATTTTAATAAGGGAAAATGAATATAAATAAATAAATTTCAATAAGCTTGTTTGAATTTCACAAATATACTATATACTGAAGATCTAATAATCAGAATACAAATTTGTTTTTCATTTGTCTATTGCTACATAATAAATCACCCCCAAATTTAAAGGCCTAAAGCTACAACTTTCCTTTTTAATCTTTACAAATCTCTTGGTTAACTGGGTGAAGCTGGGTGGTCGATTGCATTCGGCTGAGTGGTTCTTCTGTTCCATGTGATGTTGGCTAGGGCCCCAGTCATCAGGATACTTGGCTGGGTGGGAGTACTGGTTGGCTCACTCACTTGGCTGGCAGTGGTGTTGGCTTTTGCTGGGAGCTCAGCTGAGACCGTAGAATGTCTTGGTTCCTCTCCAAGTGTTTTGGGATTCCAAGAGGCAGAAAGTAAAAACTCAGTGCCCTTAAGACCTAGGCTTGGAAACTTAAGCATGGTATTTCCGCTGCATTCTGTTGGTCAAAACCAGGTACAAGCTTAGCTCAGATTCAAGGGGAAAGGAAATTAGCACCATCTCTTGATATAAGGAGTGGCCTATGCATCCAAAAAGGGAAGAAATGGTTGAGGACCATCTTTGGAGATTAGCTACCACAGTTTGTCCTCTGACCTCAATAGTTCATGACCCTGTCATGTGCAAAATACCCTCATTCTTCCCTAAAACCCCCAAAGCCTCATCCCATTAGGACAGTGTGCAAAGACCAGGATGATTTAGTCCTGTCATCTAAATCAGATCCAGGCATGGATGGGGCTCCTCAGGGGCAGTTTCTCAGGTACAGAGACCTTGAAAAGACAAAGTATATGTCATCCACATTCCTAATGTGCAGTGATGATATTGGATAGCATAATTGCAATAGACACCCCTGTTCTAAAAGGGAGCAAGTAGGTGAACCCTAGAAGTCATCAGTCCATGGCTGGGCACATGTTGCCATTTCCTCTGACACCAGGGAATTTCTGCTCCCTGGGAGTGAATTCCATGGTTCTGTGGTTCTTAGATCCCGAAATCGCCCACATTTAGAGCTGAATAGCTTTCTCAGCCTGCTTTCTGCCCATAGGAATTGGGGGTCCACAGGCCTTTTTAAATTTTAAACTGCCTCTGTAGTATTTGATCCAAGCTTGTATAATTCATTTTAAAATGGTGTGGGTTTTCCATGCATCAAATTATAATCTACTCCATTAGACAAAAATAACACCTATAAATTTCTTCCAGACAGGCTCCTCCCTACCTTGGGCTGTGGGAAAGTACCTTAAATATTCTTAAAAATTCCTTTTAGTGTAGTGGAAAGGGTATAAGAATCATGTCTTTATGATTCCTGGAGTCCCAATTTTTAAATCGAGAGGGTCTATAAGACATGTCTTTAAGCTTCTTAGATGTTCTGTAGTCTAGCTCAGAGGGTATACAAAGTGCTCCGTTACATTTTTCTGAGGACCCAACATGTAAGAACAACCATACCCCTGAACTGATTTTGACCATCAGGCTATGTTTTACTGGCAGTGCCCGGGCATTGCCTCCAGGTTTTAATTTGCTTTGAGTATATTTTGTGAACTGGGATTTTAGGATTGACAAAGAGTTTTATTATCCAAACCAGTAATTCTGGGTTTGGAAATGTTTTATCTATTCTTATCTTACCATACACAGTTAAAAGAAAACATTCAGCACTTTCAAAATCCTGCCTGGCAATGTTCTTAGCCATATTTACAATTTCATTAAGAATGTTGCCAAACTTTCTGTCACTACATAACTTTCTGTAATCTTTTTCTTCCTCTAGTGTTTAATAATAATGTCCTCACCGTCCAGCCACCATTTACAATCTCCTTGAGGCTGTTCTAGCCTCCGCTGGCTACTAGTCCTATTGTCAATGTCACATGTTTTAGGATTTTGTTATGGCAACACCCTACTTCTAGGTATCAATTTTAATTTTGGTTATAGTGGTACCCCTAATGAAAATGCAGAGCATTTGGAAAAACACTTATCTTAAAAATAGTAAGTGCCAAGAGAACCAAACTTGACAAATTTGCTAATGCTTCTCCACGCCTACCTGTATCAGAGTTAGTCTTTTATCAGCAACACGCACTAGTTACATAGCCAGCTGTGAATTTTTGTCCACTGATGAACTGCCTATAAAGTTAGTAAGCCAATATCAGGGTATCAAAAACTTGGTTTTAGGGACTTTTTTTTTTTTTTTTTTTTTTGCGCTACGCGGGCCTCTCACTGTTGTGGCCTCTCCCGTTGCGGAGCACAGGCTCCGGACGCGCAGGCTCAGTGGCCATGGCTCACGGGCCCAGCCGCTCCGCGGCATGTGGGATCTTCCCGGACCGGGGCACGAACCCGTGTCCCCTGCATCGGCAGGCAGACTCTCAACCACTGCGCCACCAGGTAAACCTGGTTATAGGGACTTTTTAAAGATTGTTTTCTGTTAAAGGCACTGCCTCCTCCTCTATTCTCCCACTCCCACTTACGCCCCCAAATGTGAAACCATCATGACTTTTTTTCTGTCCTCCAGCTAATTAACTGTCATGTTTTCTAGATTCAACCTTCACCGTCTCTCTCCTCGTCATGCCATCCACTCCATGGCTTTGACCTGAGTCCAGATTCAGGTCTCCTCATCTCTCACCTGGTCCAGTTCAATAGCCTCCTCATTTCTAGTCCTTTGCTCCCCTTACTTCCCCTCCTGACCATTCATTTAATAAAGTATGAGACATGCTATGAAGCATACGCACTAGTATAGGCTGTAGACACTCATACATGAACTAAATATGGTACTTTCTTGAGGAACTCAACCCTGTTGACAAAGGAATTTTTGTTAAGCACAGATTGGGTCACTTTATTCACAATTCAAGACCAATAGAAAAAAATCAGTTTCTGTTTCTGGCTCCAATCCAGGATTCCATGTTGCATTCACGTGTACAGCCCCTCAGTGTACTCCAATCTGTGATAGTTCCTCAGTCTTCCTTCATCTTTCATGATCTTTACACTTTTGATCAATACTCATCAGCTATTTCAAAGAATTTCTCTCAATTTTTTTTTTGTCACATGTTTTCTCATGATGAAATTTAAGTTTTGCATCTGTGGCAAGAACACCACAAATGCCATCTTATGTCCTTCTCGGTTCATGATATCAGGGGGTACATGATGTTGATGTGTCTTAATTACAAGAGATGCTAACTTTGATCACTTGGTTAAAGTGTCTGCTAAGTTTCTCCACTGTGAAGTTACTATCTCTCCCTTTACAATTTAAAAATACCTTGGAAGGGATTTTGGGGGGATTATATTAATATACTATTTCTCTTCACAATTTCACCCACTGATTTTAACATCCTCAGTGGATCTTGCCTGCAACAATCTATGATGTTTGCCTAATGCTGCTTTTGTATATCCTTCATTGCCTCTACATTTATTAATCAGAATTATTCTGTAAGGAAAAGCTGCCTCCTTTTGCCCATTTATTTATTTATTCAAATATATATTGATGTAAGCATGGACTTATGGATATTTATTTTATGAATGACAGTCAAATACTATATTTATTTTGTTGTTCAAATTTCAATAGTCACCTTTTTAAGGAAGCTTTCTTCTTGAATTACTCCAACTGGATATTATCTCTCTCGCCTCTGAACCTGCAGGTCATATCATTTGCAGCCCCTTTATGTTGCACTCTACTTTTGGCCTTATGTTACAGATATTTATGAATACTCCCATTCTCATAACCCCCATCTCCATTTTATGTGCTGGTTTATTGAGGATACGAGATGACTTACCACTAACCTTCTATTTCTTCTACAGTCAATAGAACTGTAGCACATTGTAGGAAATCAGTAAATATATGTGGAATTAAATTCAACTGGCCAAAGCATTTTTGGCCAGAACATAACTTAGCAACCCAAGAGCCTAACACTGTGTCTCACTTGTTTTTACACCCGCTTTTTATCTAAAGGTTTTTTTGTCTTAGAATTCTTAAATGTTTTATTATTTATATCCCAACCTCTCAATGTTCTAGAATATTTGTGTTTCCAAAAAAAGCCTCTCTTTAAAATACTTTAAATTGTTAGTAGAAGGATGGGAATTCTAGCAGGAACACAAAAGTTCAAAACAATGAAAAACAAAACCAAAAACTAAATTAGGTACAGATAAAGACATGGGATTAGGAGGGAAAGCAACTAAGACATGGGCCACTAAAAGAATTAGACATAGGCATTGAAACAATGACTAGGGAGCTAATTTCTATGTAGCTAGAACAATTGGGGTCTGAAATATGGAATTTGGATTCTCTCAATTTTTGATTTGGTTCTCTTGACTCATTGACTTATGAGGGACTCTATCACATTAAGGGTGAGAATTATGTCCAGGTCATAATATATAATGTGTGTATGTATGTGTGAGAGAGAGGGGTGGGTGTATGTGTGTGTACACACATAGACATGCAGAGATTATTCTTCGTGCCTCTGTGTCATTAGTCTTATAGAAGACTATTAAATGTCTTAATAAATATTTATTAAGAGCAAGATTTGAGCTATTAGTGTTGAGAAAATATAAGTAACTTGCCCTCCATGTAGTTCTCTGATTTCAGTCATTTATGTACTATTTTAAAAATACAGAGCTGGTTACTGACACCTGGGATATGAACCCAGACAGAGACTAACCACTGATTCTAAACTGCCTCTTAGTATGTATTAAAATGATGTGTTCCTTAAGAACTGTAAAAATCATTTTGTATAACACTAGTGGGCACATTTATATTTTGTGATTCCCTAGAAACTGGATGAAGTATATAAGTGACAATGGTAGTACAAAGTGTTATACACTATGAGAATGGTTGGTACAATGAATCACTACAGGAGACAAGAGAAGAAAAAGAGTATGTCCAGCTGGGCAAAGTGAAAAGATTTAGTGGAGGAGGTGGCATTAGAATACTTGATTTGTGTGTGTAGAGATGGGCATGAGAGGGGACATCCTAGCTTCAGAGAGAAGCACAAACTATGCATGAAATGCGGCAGGTGTTGATAGATAATTTTGTTGGAGCACACACTGTACAAATGGGAGTGAAGAGAAGTAAAGCTGGAATAGTACTAGATGAAAGCATTAAAGGGTCTTCCATCTGAAGATGATTTACTGTGCTAAGAAAAGTAAATGAAGCACCTGGACAGATGCCCCCAAGCCTAGAAATGTACCCCTCAAAGTGTTTTGAGCTGGCAACATGCTTTAGATTTATAGAGTGAGAGTTGTATTGATCAAGATATTTATTCAAGGGCTTCCCTGGTGGCGCAGTGGCTGAGAGTCCGCCTGCCAATGCAGGGGACACGGGTTCGTGCCCCGGTCCGGGAAGATCCCACATTGCCGCGGAGCGGCTGGGCCCGTGAGCCATGGCCGCTGAGCCTGCGCGTCCGGAGCCTGTGCTCCGCAACGGGAGAGGCCACAACAGTGAGAGGCCCGCGTACAGCAAAAAAAAAAGATAGTTATTCAAATACAAGAAAATTTAAGTCAGAATTTGGGTAAACTACCACCAGGTGGTAGCAGTTATGCTGATTTCTTAGTCCAGATGACTTGATTTAAGCCAGAAACATACATGTGTGAGAGCCAGTTCAGAATTCTCAGTTATCCAGGATCTCATGTGTGTAGAGGTTTGTCTGCAGAGTGTATAATTACATCATGTAATTACTATATTTATATAAAATAATTTACTTCTAACAGTACAGCTGCATTCCCATTTTCAGAAACAGTACAATGTGTTTCTTTGCAAGACATTTTATTCTTAGAAGTAGAATGTACGGGGATATACGCTAATTCAGTGGGATGGTTGGAAATTGCTATTTCAAATATTATTTCAAACAAATTAGAAAATATGTGTTTATCTGAAAGTCTTGCGGTTGAAGGAGTGAGGCCAGAAAATGGGTTAATTAAGATTGAGAGAGATTGGGGAGAGGCCCAAATTTGGCTTTTTCACAGATAGTGGGTGGAATCTAAGGGGCTTCAGATCATAGGCAGATCTGCCTCCAAGACGCAGCTAATGTCCTCTCCTTTTATCATCTAGTTTAATCCTCCCAACAGCCCTATGAAATAGAAAGTACTATCTCTATTTAAATATAATAAGACTGTGGCTCAAAAAGCTAAGCAATTATCTAATTTATTTGCACAAGTAAAAGACCTGGAATTTGAACCCTCATCTGGTTTCACTCTCAGTGCCCTTTCTTCTCAGTACCCAAGAGATACATGATCCACCTACTTCAGAAACCCACTGGCCTTTGCCCTCATCAAAGCAGGAAAGGAGGTAATAACAGTTTTTTAATTCTGGTTAATTAATCATTTCATTTCCCCAACATTTTATTATGAAAAATTCAAACATACAAAAAGTCAAAAAAATTTTACAGGGTGCCCTTCATATAGGTACAACCTAGATTCTACAATTTGCATTTTACACTACTTTCTTTATCACATATCTTTCCATCTATTCATCCCATTATTTTATCATTATCCCAATTTTATATGCATTTCACAGTAAATTGAAGACATGAGTACGACTTCATCCTATTACTTCAGCATGCATATGTTAACTGAATTTCAGTATTGGTTTATAGATTTATTAAAAATTTGAGATAAACATACAGTGAAATGCACTGATCTTAAGTGTATCATTCAGTAATTTCAGACAAATGCATACAGCTATGTAACCCGAATTTCTCTCCAGATACAGAACATTGCTCTCAGACCAGAAAGTTCTCATATGTCCTTTCCCGATCAAGTTCCATCCCCTCCACCCCTTTTAGGACACTATCATTCTGTTTTTTGGTTGGTTGTTAGTTTATTTAACTATAGATTAATGTTGCCTGTTTTAGAATTTTATATAAATGGAATGAAACAGTATGACAGTACGTACTCTTTTGTATAAGGGTTCTGTCACAGCAGCATAATGTATTTTGAGAGTAATTCATTTTGCTCTATGTATCAGTAGTTTATTCCTTTTTATTCCTGATGATGGACAGCTGGACTGTTTTTTATTTCTTATATTTGAATTTTATTTTATTTTTTTATACAGCAGGTTCTTATTAGTGGACTCTTTTGGTTTTTTATCTATTATGGAATAAAGCAGCTGTGAGTATTCTTGTATCAATTTTTCATTTCTTTTGGTGTAACTACTGGTCACAGGGTTTAGTTTTACAAGAAACTGCCAAAACTTTTTCCAAAATATTTGTACCATTTTATACTCCTATTAACACTGCATGAGAGTTCTGGTTGCTGCACATTATTACCAGCACTTGGTGTTATCAATCTTTTAAATTTTTTTCCTTCTGGAGGATTTGTTATTGTTTTCTCATTGGGGAAGAGAGCCATGCGCGCCGTCAGCCTTGGTTGGGCCCTCTGTTCCTTTTGAGTCAACTTCCATTATGAGCTTTCCCCATATTGTTTTGTCACAGTTTGTAAATATTCCCCAAGTTCCTCGTTCATATTTTTTCTGCTTCTTTATAACATTTTTGCTTTTCCTGAATTCTCTGACTTAATTTTATTTCTACTAACTAGCTCTGATAATGCCTCCTCTTTCATTGCAATAGATTTTTCCTTTTGACTAATATGACTCTGTTGAGTTTTTTATCATTTGGAGTCAAATAAGAGGATCCATTTATGCAAACTCTTTGTAGCCCAAGTTGGACAGTAATTAAGTAAGGAATTCTGCCAGACTTTGCAGAAGAATTTCAGGCTCAAAGTTTTTAAGTTATGTAGGCAAGAATTGCTTTTATTTGCAGTGAACTTGGGCCTGGGTAGAAGTAGGATAGTTTTATGGTGAAGTTGTGATTGGTGGTTGCTTAATCAGAGGACTTTGGTAATATGTGGAAAACTGGTAAATCAAAGGGTAAAAGGCAATGAGCAGTAGGTTTTGTTTGTTTTAATTTGGCAAGACTTAAATGAACAGAAGAGCAAAACCTAGGGATTGCCTATTTTTTGGGGGGGGGTGGGATTGCCTATATTAAGCGTTGTTTGTTAATCCCACTGTAATTGAAACTCACTGTGAGTGACAGAGGTTCCTTATTTTTTACCTGTTTAATACCTATGAGAGGGAAAACCTGCTGGAAGACTTCTTGGAGGGCATTATTGAAGTTTAAATATTACTTTTAAAAAGTTATTACTGATAAGTTGCAATATTTTATACTCTGCCAGTGATTAAAATGGTTTAACTGATTCCAAAAGGGCAGGTCCCCTGCTAGAATAAGAAGTTTTTAAATGACATTTAAAGGCGATTTCATGAAATGGACTTAAATTTAGGAATTCTCAAAGAAGGTAGTAGCATAAATTCATTTCTATTTTCATTAGGTAGACATTTCTCAACAACTTATGCTTGTGTTCACATTCATTAAAAAAAGAAAAAAAAGAAACCTGAAAACTTCTTAGTCTAAAATTCTAGCCTGAAGTCAAGAGAAAATCTCACTAGCTAAAGAAAAAAGAAATAAACTGGAATTGAATGGCATGGGTAATATAAGTATAAAGCAGGGAGATAACAGTAAATGGAGCCACAAAACAATTCTTTGGATATCAGAGCAATCTTTTTCACTTTTTAGCGTATGTTCTTGGGCAAGATTTTTAAATTCTCTAAGCTTCATAAGGTGATTTTAAAAACTAAATAAAATAACAGTCTACAAAAATTTTTAAATTCTTTTACCAGTCTTGCAGAATAACATTACCTTTCCCCCACCCCAACTTCTAGATGAGAAAACTGATGTTGTTACTTATTCAAGTATGTATAGATAAGTTATTAATGAAGCTGGAGCTATTGGTGAAGCTGTTTCAACACAGATGTAGACAAATTCCCAAAGCCATTATCCTTTCCATATAAAGCACCTACCAGTTCTTTGGAAATTAGTAATTGCTTAGTAATTATGAATCTCCCAGTCAGGAGGGGGAGGGGTGGGGAGAGAGACAGAGTGAGGAAGGGGAGAAACATATAAGGTGGAAATATCTAAAAATGGGATTAACGTGTACTATATTGAGGTACTTGAAATGCTCTGTTTCAGGTTCTCTTTTGTAAAATAAAATTACTGTAGCCTGGAAAGAAGTTGAACTGTGATGCAGACCTGACAAAGCATCAAGTGAATATTGCCCATCAGGGTGTCCTCTGTTGAGCTGAAATGACTGAGCATGTCCACCTCTGTCTCTTTCAGTCCCCAGAGGTGGGCTGCCCTGGGAAGGGCCAATGAGAGGCAAAGCAACTCCTTGCAATTGAGGCAGAGTCTGAAAGAGGTGGACAGGTGAAAGCTATTGACTGCATGGCTTGTGACTGGTCACTAAATCCCAGGGCAGGTTTTAAAAAAAGAGAAGAAAAGGGCTGAAAATAAATTATCTGAAAGTGGGATTAATACCTCACTACACTGAGATGAGAGAAAGTTTCTCTTCCAAGTTCTTCTGTATATAAAAAATATGTTTTGGAAGCTAGATCTTGGTGGTACATCTTGGTGACACCTTACCACATTTTTGCTGTGTAATATTACATTGTATGGATATAGCTTGACAAGAAGTTTGGTTTCTGATAGTTTAAGTCTACACTTTTATACTTTTTCAAAATTGCCTTGGCTATTTTAAATTTTTTGCATCTCCATATGAATTGTGGTATTGCTGGTTGCCAGAAGCTAGTACCTAGGAAGGGCTGTCCATCGGGAAGGGTGCAAAGCTGACGTACATAATGAGCCGGATTCCATCAGGCGAAGAGCTGAGATATCGTGCACTTAACTTCTTTCACTGATCTCTAGCACAACTTAAATTTTCTCATTGGCTTGCATTAGCAGATTCATTACAGCAAGATTTGGTTTGCATGGTGAATATTTTTAAGTTTTTGTAGTATTGTTATAATGTATAGGATTATTCAGAGAGTGAGAGCTTGCATACCAAGGGAAACCTGTATTCCATATGATTAATACACGCGCGCACGCACACACACACGCGCTTCTATCTCTGAATTTTTATTTTGTGAGTTACTTACCGTATTGGGAATACAGTAAGGTAGGTGGTGTTTAGTAATACACATTTTATATTATTTCTGGTAATGTACCTTTGGTGGAAACTGTGAACAGAAGCCTACACAACCCAAAACAATGATGAATGTGGTTAGCCATTTCTTGTTCCAGTGCCTACATCTAAACATGTACTGAGGAAAGTAATGATAGGGCAGACTTCCTTTCTACAGTGTCATTTCCAGTTGGGGAATGAATGTAATTACATTTAATGAGTTGAGGCACATTATTACACTGATGTATGCCTCTCTTGCTTGTAAATAAGAAATCTGTGGTATTTTATAACAGTGGAAAAATGCTTTCAATCTGCATGTAGTAAAAATTAGTATGGCAACCAATGTATGTCTCGTCCCCATTATAGACAATTAAGAAGGCTCTTTGGTATTTTTAGAAGGCACTTCTGACATTTGATTAACAGAGGTCAGGTAAGTAAAAAAATACATGTACTATACAGAGAAATCTGTGTAGACAACAAATGATATGAGGGGAAATGTGGCAGAATAAAAGAAAAGTGATTAGAGATACTGAAGACGTGAATCTTAGCTCCAAAATCATGACCCACTAGTTATATTCGGAGAAGGTACCCAGTTATTTTATCAGTGAAATGAAGCTGGTGAAAGTGCATCTTAAAGATCTTGTCCCACAAAGCTCTGCACAATTCACACTTTGAGGAGATTATGACCTGAGAAATAAATTAATGTTATTGCCAATCACTTGTTACTCAAAAATACATTATTTGAGGGAACATGTAGATGTCATATGATAATTGTGTTTTCGCTACAATGATACCCAACTTTTCAATTTTTTGACATTGTTTTTCACATCATCATCTTATTCTTTCCTATTCATGATTACATCAGTTGAATTTTCACTTTAAATGCACATTGATATACAAAGTTCATGCCCTACATAAACTCAGCAATTGTGATTTTTTGCATATGAAGGATGGGATATAAATTACTAAACTAGATGCAGATTGGCAGCGTTCTATCAGGTTCCAGAGTTAGTGGCTCAACACACTTAATTTACCAACTTTGATAATCACAGAGCATAAGGAGAGGTATTAACGGATTAATCTGATTGCTTCGTTTTGCTCAGTGCTGTGATATGTACATGTTTAACAATGTTCCTTCTATCTCCCATTTGCAACTAATGATTCTACAGCTCTCTGTTGACCTTTGGTTCCAATTCTAACTTTGGAAGTGACTGGCTTTAAAGCCATGTTGAAAAGAATCGTGAGGCCTCCTCTAGGCTTGGTAGGAAAGAGCAAAGTAATCAATAAATGATAACTGCTTTAGGCATGGAGGAAACTGTGGCCACACATGTGCCGCAGGCTGGCCGTCCCTGCTGCCTTTACTGCTTCATGAATCACAGTGAATATAATGATTTTGAAGTGGAAATTTTAATTGCATAAATCATTGGAAAAGAAATCATTATAATTTGTTGGATATTCTACATATCATATAAATTATATTAACAATCTTTGGCCCCTCCCCTTCCTGTTCAGCCATCAGGCTGGAGTGGGATAAATATTTATAATGATGGTAACACTGTATTTACCACTCTCTCATTGAGGAGAGCCCACCATGACTTAATTTAGTAGTGTGACTTTGTAGTAAAGTCTTAGCCTGATGCAATTCACATATTCCATTTTCTTCTCAACAGGGCTAATGTCCCCCAAATCTCATTCTTTTCTAAATACAAAAGAAAATCCCACAGAATTTTAAATAGCATTTAGTATTTCTTTAATGTCTCTAAGCACCAAATGCTCCCTGGGTGCGTTAAATGATGCTTCAGAAGCAAAGTTGCCAAAATACACAGGTGCTAAAGAGTTAGGATTCTCTCTGCTAAAGTAAAAAGATCCAATTTCATTGGGCTTAGTAAATACACATATGCTCTGAGACACAAACAAAATTTGTGTTTCAAACCACTCATTCCCCAGTTCAAAGATTATCTTTGTTTTCCAACAGTTAAAGTAGAACATATCAAGAGGCTACCTTTCCTCAAGAATAAAAAAGTATGGGAAAAAGTACTAAGTAGAGCACACCAGCATGCAAGCAAATCACAATGATGATAAAAAGCAAAATATAAGGAGACAAAACAACATGTTTTACCTAATGGCTTACTCTGAGCCTCTTGTGGGTTTTACAAAAGACTCATCATATCCTCAAGGTGTTTATGGTATTATTAAGTATATAAAATATATGCCCTGAATTATGGAGATATAATTAAAGACAGAATTACCAGCAAGTAAATGAGGAAGAGAAGAAATGATCTATAATTGATATTTTACATAGAAATAGAAGTCGCTATAAAGACTTGCAAATAATTTGTAAATAATGATGTGTTAAAAATCTCATAGAGTTTTCAGGGACTTACTAATGAAGACCTTTCCACATATGTAGTACGTGTTTTGGAAATAAAACTTACGTTCACAGTATGACTTCACCAACTAATAGTTCTTTGACCTTGATTACATTACTTAAGTTTCTAAGCCTATTACTTCATTTTTAAAATGGACATATAATAGTACTCAAAATCTTAGAGTTTTATGTGTATTAAAAGAGATACTTAATACAATGAACATTTATTGAATGTCTACTATATGCAAAACACTCTTTTGAGAGCTACGTAAAACAACACCACCAATAAGGTTAAATTCTGCCCTCATGGAGAGAATATTCCAGTGGGAACTTCATTAACTCTTATCCATTCATTTAACAAACATTCATTAAATGAATATCATGTTTCAAGATCTCTGTCTGCTTTTGTGGTGTTTATTTGGGAGGCACACAATACACAAAGAAACACAAATGCTTATGGATGAGGGTTAAGAAGGAAAGAACAGGATCTATGGGAGAAAAACAAGCAAGAAAAACAAGCAACTTTCATTTGAGTGGTAAGGAATGGCTTTTCTAATAAGGTAACATTCAGACTAATTCATTAAAATGTAAGAAGGATTAAGCCTTGAAAAAGAGAAAGGAAAAGATTTGCAGCAGAAGGAAGAACATGTTTAAAAGGTCCTAAATTGAGAATGAGCTTGGTGCATTTCAGGACCTGAAAGAAGGCCAGTGTGTCTGAGTGAGTTTTTGACTGAGTGAGTGAGCGAGTGAATGGAAAAATGGAGAGAGAGGCAGAGGCCAGATCTTGTATATGATTTCCATGCCACGGTTAGAGTTTGGCTTTTATTCAAAGTGCCGTTGTAGCCACTTAAAGGTTTCACGAAAGGGAGTGATGTGATCCAATTTAAAATCTACATTCTGGCTGCTGTGTGGAGAATGGATTGAGGGGAATCATACTTGGCACCAAAGAGAATAAGAGTTTATTGCAGAAGTTCGGGTAAAGAGTCATGATTTATATTTGGGTGGTGGTGGTCGATTCAGAAAGAAAAGAATGGGTTTGAGATATTTTTTGGAAATAGAATTAAGCGGTAGATAGTACAGGAGAATTGACAGATGATGCAGTCAGATCTAAAGAACGGTATCCAGGTTTCTGGCTTGAACAACAGGGGGAATCATTCCGCTTGAAGTGCATACAAGATAAAATGTTTGGCATAATATCTGACATGTTAGGTGTTCAATAAATGTTAGCTCTAAACAGGTAATTGATGATGTGTACCTTGAGAAACCAATCCTTTTTACAAACTTTACACTTGACAGTGTAGCACAGAAGTCTAGAAACTTGCTCTTCACAGTGAGGTATAACAGCAGCACCAGCATCACCTAGGAAGGTGTGAAAATCTTGGAGTCTCAGGCCCTTTCCCAGATGTAAAGAACTAGTCTGTATTTTTAAAAGATGCTCAGGCGATTCAACACTCAAGTTTGAGAAGTACTGGTCTAGTGCAGGGAACATGAAACTACGGTCTGCAGGCCAAATCTGACCCACTGCCTGTTTTTGTAAACAAAGTTTTGGTGTTTTTTTTTTACATCTTTATTGGAGTATAATTGCTTTACAATGCTGTGTTAGTTTCTGCTGTATAACAAAGTGAATCAGTTATACATATACATATGTTCCCATATCTCTTCCCTCTTGAGTCTCCCTCCCTCCCACCCTCCCTATCCCACCCCTCTAGGTGGTCACAAAGCACCGAGCTGATCTCCCTGTGCTATGCGGCTGCTTCCCACTAGCTATCTACCTTACGTTTGGTAGTGTATATATGTCCATGCCACTCTCTCGCTTTGTCACAGGTTACCCTTCCCCCTCCCCATATCCTCAAGTCCATTTTCTAGTAGGTCTGTGTCTTTATTCCTGTCTTACCCCTAGGGTCTTCATGACATTTTTTTGTCTTAAATTCCATATATATGTGTTAGCATACGGTATTTGTCTTTCTCTTTCTGACTTACTTCACTCTGTCTGACAGACTCTAGGTCTAACACAGCCGTGATGTGCTCATTCATTACTGCTTTTGCACTACAATGGCAGAGGTGAGTAGTCATGACAGAGGCTGCATGGCCTGCAAAAACTACAATATTACTATTTGGCCTTTTATAGAAAAAGTTTGCCAACCCTGGTCTGGTACATAGATTCTGATGCAACGAGGATTTGAATGCTGGCTCTTGCATTTACTAGATGTATACTATTCAACAAATTACATAACTAATCTGTGCCTTAGTTTCATTTCTAAAATGAGGACAATAGCAGTATTTACCTTATAAAATGGCTCTTATAAAGGAGAAAAAATATAACACTAGTAAATTGTCTGGCATATGTAAAACATTCAATGAATATTAGTTGTTATTTTCACTTGGTATACAATTTAGCTTGCTCATAAGAATGTGTAATATTTAACGGTGAAAGAGGCCTTAATGAAACATTAATTTGAAAAGCCAACTGGCATTTGTCATACAGACAGTGCTTTTTGGAGATTTGCTGTGATTTTTTTTTTTTTTTTTTTTTCGGTACGCGGGCCTCTCACTGTTGTGGCCTCTCCCGTTGCGGAGCACAGGCTCCGGACACGCAGGCTCAGCGGCCATGGCTCACGGGCCCAGCCGCTCCGTGGCATGTGGGATCTTCCCGGACCGGGGCACGAACCCATGTCCCCCGCATCGGCAGGCGGACTCTCAACCACTGCGCCACCAGGGAGGCCCCTGCTGTGATTTTTAATGGAGCCGTTGGGTGGAGGCAGTATATGGAGCAATTAATGAAACTCAGTTTTCATGTCCTATTGATACCTGGACAAGATAGTTTTCCAGATCAAGTGTCAGCAAACTACAGCCTGTGACCAAACGCAGCTTGTTGCCTGTTTTGTACGGTTCTCAAGCTGAAAATGGTTTTTACATTTTTAAAAGGTTGTGAAACAAAGCAAAATAACAAAGACTAGGTGATAGAGATGAGTTGGGGCCCACATGGCCTGAAATATTTACTATCTGGCCCTTTACAGAAAAAGTTTGCCAACTCCTGTCTAGACAAAAGAAAGTACTTTATCTTTTATATTTTAAACTTACTGGATTAAAGAATTAAGCACAGAGTTAAAAACCCAAGTTTTTTCTGTTAGCCTATTATTTTTTTGGAGTTATTCCATTTATGAAATTTGTTTTTGTCTTTTTCATGGTAACCATCTTGCTTGCCAAATACCTATATCTCTGTTTCAAACTGTACCATTTATTTTAACCACTACTGTAGAGAGCAAATCCATGGCTAGTGAAGTCATTTATCTATTATGCAAACTGTTTGCAGGGGGGGAGGCTAGCAGGTTTTTACTTTTCTTAATTTTCATTACCTAGTTGGCCCCAACTTGGGATTTACCAAACCTAGAAAGAATTCCTAAAGCAACTTTTCAATAGACTCAAGAGAAGGCAGGCGGGCAGGAAGAATTCAAGGAAGGAAAGAGAAAGCAGTGGTCACTTTAAGACTACTTCCTTATCGCTTCAGCCCGGTCTCCCCCAAACCCACCTACTTTCACAGTGACCTCTTTATCAATCTCTCAGAGTTTCGGGTTCAGTTCAGGTAAGGCTCACACAAGGGTAGTTTGCTTGAGTCTCAGAGGACTAGCTAAAAGCTGTTGTGACAATAAATGAATCCACAGTCTTTTCCAAGATACCCACAGGCATTTCAACTATAGGTCTACAGGGGCTCGCTTGCACACCAGGCATTGTCTTTTTTCTTACAGCATGTGGTTTATAGCTTATTTGAGGGCACTCTATCAGTAAAGCTATGCATGGCTAATTTCCTAAATTGTTGTCTTTAACAAGTATCTGCAAATGTGGAAAGAAAGACTTGTAAAGAAACATATTTCTAAGACTAACTTGTGATAAATACCGTGTAAGCTATCTGGAGTTCCTGAACAGTATTCCAAATATCTCAATAATTGAAAACATTTAGCAAATAGGCCTAAGGGTTCCAGATGGTATTCTAATCAAATATATAATAAGCTGATTTAGAAAATCTCCCGTCTGTTTTTTACAAATTGCCTGGTAATACACTTGAAATAATACATGTACCATTTTGTCTCAGAGTATAATAGTAGAAATAATGAGTATAATACAAGGGGAGGGAGATTTTAGTTTATGAGAAAGAACTTCTAGAACTGTGTTGACTAACATGGTAGCCACCAGCCACATGTGGTTATGGAACACTTGAATGTAGCTAGTTAAACTGAGGAACTGAATTTTTTTTAATTTTTATTTTATATTGGAGTATAGTTGATTTACAATGTTGTGTTAGTTTCAGGTGTACAGCAAAGTGATTCAGTTATACATATACATATATTCTTTTTCAGATTTTTTTCCCATATAAGTTATTACAGAATATTGAGTAGAGTTCCCTGTGCTATACAGTAGGTCCTTGTTGATTATCTATATTATATATAGTAGTGTATATCTGTTAATCCCAACCTCTTAATTTATCCTTCCCCCCCACCTTTCCCCTTTGGTAATGATAAGTTTATTTTCTAAGTTTGTATGTTTCTGTTTTGTAAATAAGTTCATTTGTATCATTTTTTTGATTACTCATATAAGTGATATCATATGATATTTGTCTTCTCTGTCTGACTTACTTCATTTAATGAAAATCTCTAGGGCCATCCATGTTGCTGCAAATGGCATTACTTCATTCTTTTTTATGGCTGAGTAATATTCCATTGTATATATGTACCATATCTTCTTTATCTATTCCTCTCTCAAAGGACATTTACGTTTCTTCCATGTCTTGGCTATTGTAAATAGTGTTGCAATTAACATTGGGGTGCATGTATCTTTTTGAATATGGTTTACTCCATATGTATGCCCAGGAGTGGGATTGCTGGATTATATGGTAGCTCTATTTTTAATTTTTTAAGGAACCTCCATACTGTTCTCCATAGTGGCTGTACCAATTTATATTCCCGCCAACAGTGTAGGAGGGTTCCCTTTTCTCCACACCATCTCTAGCGTTTATAGTTTGTAGACTTTTTGATGATGGCCATTCTGACCAGTATGAGGTGATACCTCATTGTGGTTTTGATTTTCATTTCTTTAATAATTAGTGAAGTTGAGTATCTTTTCATGTGCTTTTTGGCCATCTGTATGTCTTCTTTGGAGAAATGAATATTTAGATCTTCTGCCCATTTTTTTGATACAGTTGTTTGGTTTTTTGATATTGAGCTGCATGAGCTGTTTGTATATTTTGGATATTAATCCCTTGTCAGTCACGTTATTTCCTGGAAACCTGAGCCAGCTGAATACTTACGTCCTTCTCAAACCTACCTCAATCCTGTTTCATTCAACCAACCAATCATTCATTCATTCATCCTTTTAGCATGCATTTATCAGTCATCTATTGTGTTTCATGCACTTTGCTAAGCATTGGCCCCTGATATCAAGATGGAAGTAAAAACTAATTTAATATAAATAATAAATGTTATCATTGGTGTACAGGGATACCTCATTATGCTTTAGTTTTTTTTATCGTGCTTTGCAGATACTGTGTTTACAAATTGAATGTTTGTGGCAACCTAGCATTATCAGATGATGTTTAGCATTTCTTAGCAACAAATAAGTTTTTAATGTATGTACATGGTTTTTTAAGATGTAATGCTATTGCAGACTTAATAGACTACCGTCTAGTATAAGCATAACTTTTACATGCCTTGGGAAACAAAAAGTTTATGTGACTAGCTTTATTGCGATATTTACTTTACTGCAGTGGTCTGGAACTGAACCTGCAATATCTCTGAGGTCTACCTGTATATAAACCACAGTGTTAAGAATGTCAGAGAAGAAGCACCAAGGTCTTTTTTTGAGGAATTGTCATTTGAGCTCATCCTTGTAGGGTAAGTAGGAGTTTTACAGATGTCAAGGAGAGAAGAGGGAATGTTTGAAAGAAAGAAATGCAAATGCAAAACTGGTAGAAGAGAACTACCACCAGAATATTTGTGGGACTGAATGTCCAGTGTTTCTTTTACTTAGACAGCAGAAGGGCAGAAGGTGAAGCTGGATAAGAGAAAGGATTGTATCATGAAGGGTCTAACACACCATTTAAAGGACTTCAGATTTTACTTTGTGGGCAACAAAGTCACCGACAATTCTAAACATGGTTTTATTTTTTAAATTTATTTTATTGAATTATAGTTGATTTACAGTGTTGTATTAGTTTCTGCCATACAGCTAAGTGATTCAGTTATACATAGATATACATTCTTTTTCATATTCTTTTCCATTATGATTTATCACAGGATATTGAATATAGTTCCCTGTGCTATACAGTAGGACCTTGTTGTTTATCTATTCTATATATAATAGCTAAACATGATTTTATAAATTTGATTATAAAAAATTATGGTTCGGAAAGATCATTTTGTTGATTCTGAGAATAAGAAGTGCTTTTGGCTAGAGGTAGAGAGTTTGGTAAGCTATTGCAGTGGTTCTGGCAAGAAATGATAAGAGCCTAAGCAAGAGCAGATAACTGCTAAGGGACCAAGGGAGCGCTGGGTAAGTCTAGGCTTGCAGCTTGGAGAGGTGGATATATACAGGTGCCCTTTACCAGGGCACGTAAAGGAGACAGAGAATTGGAGAAATAATAACTCAGTTTTGGGTATTTGAGATTGAAATACCTATGGGAAGTCCAGGTAGAAAAGTCTGTATGTTATGTTATCAAATAAACCAAATAAAAATGCAGAGGAAAACATATGAATAACTGTAAAACTTTAACCATCAGAAGAAAAAAGAAAACAGTATGATTTTATCTCAGAACGAATGGTCTTAAAAGTATATTGTGAAAATAAACTCAAAATGGATTAGAGACCTAAATGTAAGACCAGACACTATAAAACTCTTAGAGGAAAACATAAGAAGAACACTCTTTGACATAAATCACAGAAAGATCTTTTTTGATCCACCTCCTAGAGTAATGGAAATAAAAACAAAAATAAACAAATGGGACCTAATGAAAGTTAAAAGCTTTTGCACAGCAAAGGAAACCATAAACAAGATGAAAAGATAACCCTCAGAATGGGAGAAAATATTTTCAAACGAATCAACGGACAAAGGATTTATCTCCAAAATATATAAACAGCTCATGCAGCTCAATATTAAAAAAACAAACAACCCAATCCAAAAATGGGCAGAAGACCTAAATAGACATTTCTCCAAAGAAGACATACAGATGGCCAAGAAGCACATGAAAAGCTGCTCAACATCACTAATTATTAGAGAAATGCAAATCAAAACTACAATGAGGTATCACCTCACACCAGTTAGAATGGGCATCATCAGAAAATCTACAAACAACAAATGCTGGAGAGGGTGTGGAGAAAAGGGAACCCTCTTGCACTGTTGGTGGGAAGGTAAATTGATACAGTCACTATGGAGAACAGTATGGAGG
The DNA here is from genome assembly GCF_003676395.1 of Aethalodelphis obliquidens. Taxonomy (NCBI): domain Eukaryota; kingdom Metazoa; phylum Chordata; class Mammalia; order Artiodactyla; family Delphinidae; genus Aethalodelphis; species Aethalodelphis obliquidens. Next base: position 2,208,501 of record NW_020838025.1, read on the forward strand.
TTCCTTAAAAAACTAAAAATAGAACTACCATATGACCCAGCAACCCCACTACTGGGCAGTATACCCTGAGAAAACCATAATTCAAAAAGACACATGCACCCCAATGTTCATTGCAGCACTATTTACAATAGCCAGGTCATGGAAGCAACCGAAATGCCCACTGACAGACGAATGGATAAAGAAGATATGGTACATATATACAATGGAATATTACTCAGCCATAAAAAGGAACGAAATTGGGTCATTTGTTGAGACGTGGATGGATCTAGACACTGTCATACAGAGTGAAGTAAGTCAGAAAGAGAAAAACAAATATCGTATATTAACGCATATATGTGGAACCTAAAAAAATGGTACAGATGAACCGGTTTTCAGGGCAGAAATTGAGACACAGATGTAGAGAACAAACGTATGGACACCAAGGGGGGAAAGCAGCGGGGGGAGTGGGGGGGTGGTGTGATGAATTGGGCGATTGGGATTGACATGTATACACTGATGTGTATAAAATTGATGACTAATAAGAACCTGCTGTATAAAAAATAAATAAAATAAAATTCAAGAAAAAAAGTGTGTTGTGTACTTTGTCTTGCTTTGCAATCAAGGAAATTTAAGTGAAGATTTAATCTAATTAATGTTCTGTTAAAACAACTGCAGAGAAAGTTATTTATATAATAAGAAAAGATTGGCAGCACCCTAAATGAGCTATATTAGGGCAATGGTCAAGTAAATAGCAACATGTACCATCTTTGGAACATTACATAGGTGTGGAAATTATATTTTGGAGACTATTTAATCAGTAAAATAGTCATGATATGATGACAAGTAAAAAAGCAGGATACAAAACTGTGTAAACAGTACAATCCTAATTTTGCCAAAAATATATGTACTTAGGAGTAGTATTACAGGTAATTTTGCTTATCCCCTTGCTTTGCTTTTATTAAATGTTTTACTCTGAAAATTAATCAAAAACATTAGAGAATAAATAGTTCATATAAAAGAAGTATTCAATTCCACTGAATTTAAAAATTATATTATTGAGTTATAGGTAAAAATAAAACTGAAATCCATTCAACAACCTCATTTTGGATGTGAATATGGCATATTTTAACTTCCTGTTACTATTATCTTGGAAGCAGAAGAGTTCACTTATTTATGCAAATTAATATACATGCTATTTGCAAATTATAAGATTACCAAAAATTAAGGAAACCTTTAACTTTATCATTCAAACTAGGACAATTTTGAGAATGAAAGGGTCACTAATAATAATTATTCTGGACAACAGGTACAAATCTGGACATATGGTCACACATTCACTTGGATTAAAATTTAAGGCCTTATATGGTGAATAAAATGTTGACTTTTAGCATTATTTCATTTCCTTTTTTGTAAGAGTAAACATTTCAAGGGTAACACGTATGAATGAGCTAAATCACATGGTGGCATGTATAGGCAGCTCTTTTTGACAATAATTTTCTCACTCAGTAGATTGTAAAATTCAGGTTTGAAAGGAACTCATTCATCCTTGATGTGTTGATATAATGGGAGGAGAAAGAAAAAGGGTAAAAATCCATCTGTTTCAAAAATGATTTATGTAAAAATCAACTATAATTCAATAAAAAGATATTAAATCAATAAAAAATGATTTGTGTCGTTTAGGTTTTTCTGAAGTTTATAAACTTCCATTTGAAACTGAAAGGTGGTGTGTAGTGCATTATACTCTGACCTTTAACACATTTTATCTTCTTATTTATCTCCTAAACACTAAGATGGAAAATTTCTTTTAAGAAAATCATTCACAAATGTTAATATCTGATGCTCTACGGTTGCTGTATTACAAATGACATAAAATTTCACAAGAATTGATGTGACTAAGCAGAAATTCATAAAGTCATTTAAATAGTTAAGATTTGTATCAACTTCTGTAACTACTGAAAAAAAATGTCTGGATAGGGAAAGCACCTTCATCAACAGATGAGTATCCTAAATGCTACAGAATGCATGAAAAGGATCATGTCTCCTCCCTGTTAATTAACACTATTATAAAGAGGTGATAAAGGAAAGAAAAACCCAACGGTCCGTAAAATCATACACTTACATTTATGCACAGTACTTTTGATTCTTGGATAGAACCAAAATCATAAGCTTCTTAGCAGCTTTCGTAGTTACATGTAGCTAATAATATATTAAGTGCCTTGTATGATTTGCTTTTACCAAACTATCTTGAAAATTATGGCAAACAAGCTTATTAAATATTACTTTGAATTTTAGAATGAAGTTTTGGTGGTACTGGGACTAATGGGTAGAGAGAAACTATTGTTTATCTTTTATGCTGCACCATAAAGGGAGACAGGCACTCAAAAAACCTTATTTCTGTTAAACGTTACAAAAATATGAGGGTCAGCTTTATGTACGAGAGACCTGAGAATTAATGTATTTAAGTGTTATTGTCAAGGACTAAAACTAATATTTTAAGCCTAAGGCATACATAGGCTTAAAAAAAAGCATTAGAGACAGAAGAAGCCCCAAGCTGGTGGAGTACGAAGACCCTGAGCTCACCTCTTCCAACAGGTACACCAAAATCACAACTATTTACAGAACAACTATCTATGAGAATGACCTGAAAACTAGCAGACAAGATTTTCTAAAGCTAGAAGTATAAAGAAGGAGCCACATCAAGATAAGTAGGAGGGGCAGAGACACATTATAGGCAAGACCTATGCCCCCAGTTGGCAACCCACAAACTGGAGGAATATCACAGTTGCAGAGGTGCTCTCCAAGGAGCCAGGGACCTAAGCCCCAAATCGGGCTTCCCAGCCTGGGGGACCTGCACCAGGAAGATAAGCCTGCAACATCTGGCTTTAAAAACCTGCAGGCGGGCTTCCCTGGTGGCGCAGTGGTTGAGAATCTGCCTGCCAATGCAGGAGACACGGATTCGAGCCCTGGTCTGGGAAGATCCCACATGCCGCGGAGCAACTAGGCCCGTGAGCCACAGCTACTGAGCCTGCGCATCTGGAGCCTGTGCTCCGCAACAAGAGAGGCCGCGACAGTGAGAGGCCCGCGCACTGCGATGAAGAGTGGCCACCGCTCGCCGCAACTAGAGAAAGCCCTCACACAGAAACGAAGACCCAACACAGCCAAAAATAAATAAATAATTAAGACCACATATTAAAAAATAAACAAATAAAAACCTGCAGGCTTGTGAGAGCTGGAGGACTATAGGAAACAGAGGCTCCACTCTTTTTTTTTAATTGAAGTATAGCTGATTTATAATATAGTTTCAGGTGTACAATATAGTGATTCAATATTATTATAGATTATACTCTACAAAAAGTTATTATAAAATATTTGGCTAGTTCCCTGTGCTGTACATTACATCCTCTCCAATAAATTCTTTTGGGAAAACTGGACAGCTACATGCAAAAGAATCAAACTGGACTACTCTCACATCATGCACAAAAATAAATTCAAAATGGATTAAAGACTTAAGTGTAAGAAGACTCCTAGAAGAAAACCTAGGCAGTATGTTTTTTGACAGTGGTCTTAGCAATATACTTTCGGATCTGTCTCCTCAAGCAAGGGAAACAAAAGCAAAAATAAACAAAAGAGACTACATCAAACTAAAAAAACTTTTCACATTGAAGGAAACCATCAACAAAATGAAAGACAGCCTACTGAATGGGAGAAGATATTTGCAAATGGTGTATCTGATAAGGGATTAATATCCAAAGTATACAAAGAACTCATGCAATTCAACATCAAAAAAACAAACAACTCAATTTAAAAATGGGCAGAAGACCTGGATAGACTTTTTTCCAAAGAAGACATACAGATGGCCAACAGGCACAAGAAAAGATGCTCAACATCACTAATCAGGGAAATGCAAATCAAAACTACAATGAGATATCACTTCACACCTGTCAGAATGGCCATCATCAAAAGGACAACAAATAATAAATGTTGGCGAGGATGTGGAGAAATGGGAACCTTTGTGCACTGTTGGTGGGAATGTGAATTAGTGCAGCCACATACTTTTGGAAAAATGTATGGAGGTTCGTCAAAAAATTAAAAATAGAAATACCATATGATCCAGAAATTTCATTTTAGGGTATTCACCCAAGGAAAACAAAAACACTAATTCAAAAAGATATGTGCACCCCAGTGTTTATAGCAGCATTGTTTATAATAGCCAAGATATGGAAGCAACCTGAGTACCTATCTATCTATATATCTATCTATGTATCTATCTATCTGTATATATATACATATATACACACACACAAAAATGCAATATTACTCAGCCATAAAGAAAAATGAAATCTTGCCATTTGTGACAACATGGATGGATCTAGAGGGTATGTTATCGTGCTAAGTGAAATAAGATAAAGACGAATACCATATAATATTACTTATATGTGGTATCTAGAAAACAAACCGAACCAAACCAAAACAGACTCATAGATACAGAGAACAAACGGGTGGTTGCCAGAGGTGAGGGACGCAGGGGTTTGGGCATAATAGGTGCAAGGGATTAAGAGGTACAAACTTCCAGTTATAAAATACAGAAGCCACAGGAACATGGTCAGTAACAGCATAATAACTTCGTATGGGGACAGAAGGTTATTAGACTTACCATGGTGATCATTTGGTAATGTGTATAAATGTTGAGTCACTATGTTGTATACCTGACACAAACATAATATTGAACATCAACTTTATCTGAATAAAAACACCGTAAATTGTCAAAGTATGTGTAACTAAATTTGTAGGATAAATATAACTCACCTTTGAAATATCTCACGGGTCCATATATCCCTAATCTCTATAAAGATATCTATGCAGTTAAAAGTTTAAAATAAGGTTATTTTATGGGCTTCCCTGATGGCGCAGTGGTTGAGAGTCCGCCTGCCGATGCAGGGGACATGGGTTCGTGCCCCGGTCCGGGAAGACCCCACATGCCGCGGAGCGGCTGGGCCTGTGAGCCATGGCCGCTGAGCCTGCGCGTCCGGAGCCTGTGCTCCGCAACGGGAGAGGCCCGCGTACCACACACACACAAAAAATAAGTAAATAAAATAAAAAATAAATAAAATAAGGTTCTTTTTTAACAGTAGAAATAAGTTTATGGTAGAATAACATTATTCTATCCACTTTGATAATGATCTTCCTAACTGAATATCCATTCAAAAGCCCCTATAAAGAATTAAACAGATTTAAACACCACGTGAAAGCATGAAAACCAGTTTTGTGTTATTTTTATAATTCGTAAATAGTTTAATTTTTAACGGTGCCCTGGGATGTGAACAGAGAGACAGTTCATGTGGCCAGGACATCATGGTGTGACTGGAAAAGAGGGGCAGTTTGGTGGAGGGTGGAGAGCAGTGAGAGGGCACATGGATTTGAATCCACATTTTGCTATAACCCGTTTTCTGACTTCAAATGGATCCCTGGTGGCCTCGGTCCTTCCTGTAGATGATTTCTACATCTACATGATTTCTACATCTACATCGACATGATTTCTACATAAAGTCTAAACTTCAAAGGAAGGAACTCACAAATTAAAACGATAACCAAGTACATTGGAAAGACCCTGAAGGCGATAATGATAGTAGTGATGATATTGTTATAATGCTCTCTAAGGTTCACCCGAGCTTTGAAAGTAAAATATTCTATGGTTTCTTCCCAGAATTGTTATGAGATGGTAACTAGTCCTTAGTAAGCTGGTCTGCGATTCCATCCACTAGAGGACAGTAGTAAATGTGCACAAGCATATTTTTAAAAGCCATAGTGTGACTCATTTGAAATAAAACCTATCTTGCAGAAAGATGCTATGAAAAGAAGCACATAAAAAACCAGGGTCAATTTTTTTTTTTTTTTTTTTTTGCGGTACGCAGGCCTCTTACCGCTGTAGCCTCTCCCGCTGCGGAGCACAGGCTCTGGACGCGCAGGCTCAGCGGCCATGGCTCACGGGCCCAGCCGCTCCGCGGCATGTGGGGTCTTCCCGGATCGGGGCACGAACCCGTGTCCCCTGCATCGGCAGGCGGACTCTCAACCACTGCGCCACCAGGGAAGCCCCAGGGTCAATATTTTGAATAAAGCCACAACATTAAAGGGTTATAGAAATTTCTGGTCTAGTAAATATTTGAATATTTACTAGTGCGTAAATGGGCAATTTCTTCAGGACAGCTCCTCTGTAAGAAGTCAGCTGTGTTGAGAGTGATAGGCCCCTGGAGTCATCATCAAGTGTGCAGCTGTGCCTGCAATGGCAGTGAGGTGAGCCGTGGACAGCCTGGGGCTGCTCCCAGCCCAAGACAGGCTCGAATCTCCTCGGGGTGTACCACATACTTTTTTTTGTTTCTACAGCCCAGCCCAGCATTTTGTGTGCAGGAAGTGCCTAATCAAAGCTTGTTCTTCAACCCTAGCCATCTCTGAACTTGGTTCCCTGTTTTGCCACTTCTCAGATTTTTGATTTTTGGCAAGTCACTTAACTTCTCTGACTCAGCTGGTGTTGGTTTTGTGGATTCAAGAATTTCTGAGGACCCTTTAACATCCTCAGTTATGAACTTAGCCATCTCACCTTTTGAGATATTTTATGTATTTCCTTGCTGCCCTTCCCTGCCTGAGAACAAATCAGGCATTTAATTATGCTTCTTAACACATTTTCGTCCCAGATTATTTCTTTTTCTGATATAAAGTTTCTGAACAGGTAAAGTAAAGTAAGTTCAGTGCCAGGTAGACTGCCTAAATGTGTACCTATGAGTATATGTCTTAATCTTTCTGAGACTTACATTCTTAAATAGCAAATGGGGATACTATCTCAGTGTTGCTAAAGATTAAAATGAGATATGATATTTAAAACACAATGGTAGATCTTCGGTCGACTTCTCACAAATATTGGTTCTCTTCTCTGACAGATCTAATGGTCTATGATTATGTTATCTTCTTTTCATTTATAGGTAGGAATTTATAGAGAATTCCATTAAAATAGACAGTTTTTAGTACATGGTGGGTCATATGGTGTCTTTTATAATATAATTACCAAATATAGAAATGTCTTAACATCATAAGACACAAGTAAGCAATAGTGCCCCTTCTCAAGAAAAAATCATTAGAGTAGAATTCTAAATTTTCTAAAATGACTGGAATAAATCAACATGTGCCCCGTGTATTGGCCAAATTTGGTAATAATAATTTTATTGATGAATCTGTAATTAAAGATAAATGTTCTGAGTTTTAAATTATATGTGATTGAAACAAACTCTTCTTTTTATAACATGCTTAGTCACTCTGTAATTTCCTGCACATTTAAGTGTTCATTTTGTTAGAATTAGCATATATTGTCATCCTTACTCCCAATGTTATGGGATGAAAACAATTCCAGTGTCTGAATCATTTATCCATTAGTGACAGTGAAATAAACCCATAGCTGAAATAGAATTAAGAAATTAAGTGTTTTAATTTCAACAAAGGCAAAATGACAGATTGGTTTTGGAATAGCTGTTGGCAAAGCATAGATATGACGCCTGTGACCAATATAGACAGGACATTTATTATTTTCTGACTTTATAAGTAAGCGGGGTTTGTGAAAATCCCAGTTCTTCTTGCTCCATCATGAGAAATGCAGAGGTGATTGGACAACTGGGGCTTCTGCTTCCTGCTAAGAGCCTACTTTCTGTAAGAATCAAATAGCATCAATAGACCTTGAAAGGCCCGTGGAATAGGGCATTCACTCAAAGTACAGAAACACAGAGATTTTTTTCCTTTACCCAAAAGTTGCTCTGTGTTTCTAGGCTCTCGCTGTCTCTCTCAATTTTATTCAAGGTTTTTTTCTAGAATGGATTCTTCTTGGACGTAAATGACTGTAAAACATTTTTCAAGGAAATGTCTTTTTGGGTAAATGCAGTCACACCATAATAGAGGACACAGACTGTGTTTGACTTGAGCCAAAGAAAAGAACTTCCCTAGATACTCTTATATAAACCAGGTGCATAAACAGAGCGCACCGTGACAAATCTACAGATTCTTGAGGGGCTCAAAATACAAGCTAGGTGCTGAAAAACCAAGATACGCATGCTAAAGTGAGGCGTAGTCTTTCCTGTAGGGGAGGTCTGTTAGCAAGAACCTCTAACATAGAAGACACGATTTCTCTCTTGACAATTCCCTAATATTTCCAGAGCTAAATACTTTATAGCCTGGTCCACCAGTGCTTCACAGCCATGCCCTACCCAAACAGTACAACTTTGTCCTTGTTACTACTAGTGCCGTCCATACCCACATTCCATCCCCGCCCACACTCACCATTTCCAACACTTCCTTCCCTGAGCCTTTGGTTGCTTCCTCTGCCAGAAATGTCTTTCTCCCGCTTCTGGTGAACTGTGACCCAACCCTCAAGACAAGCTCAAATGTCAATTCTGAAATCAGTAGCTTTCTGGGAATCTCTTCTCCCTACCCCCAAGCAGAATTAGGTTCTTCCCTCCTCTGTACTCCTTTAACCCTGGCGTTTGCCTACACAAACGTGGCACTGGACACATCGCATTACTACAAAATATATGTGGTATTGCCAGTGCCATTGGTTTTATACTTTCCTGCATGTGTTCATCTCCTCTACTAGCCAGTGAGTTCTTTGCTTACATACCCTCACAATCCAGGGCCTGGGACATAGTAACCATAAATCAAATATTCTCAACAGAATTTTTAAAATCCATGCCACTCATGTGCACAAAAGTCGAAAGTCTTCAGAGTTTCTACCAATCTGTAGTTTAAGAAAAAAGGAAAGAGGACTGTATCACCTTTGCATATATTTTTTCTTTGAGTATTTGTTTATTTACTGATGAATCATCAGGGTACTTTTAACATTCAAAATTGAGTTTATTGAACTTGGCAAAGTGATAAATTCATTTATTTCCTTCTATTTCCCAAGCTAATGGCTGTGTTTGTTTTATTTTAAACTCCTTTTTGAAGGAGTAGACATTTATACACATAGACAGTTTGTTGACTATCAAGTGTGTTTTAGATTTAGGTTCGAGACACGCAACTTGTGGGGAATGGAGATGCACAAGGGTCCAATGGAAACACATAAGTTAAATTTAAAGTAGCTTGAAAGTCTGCCTTCTGTTGGTAGATCATAGATTCATATGAATTGTGAAGTGATATAATTTAATGTTAGAAAATACCAGGGTTTTTTCCTCCATAATTAGAATGACTTGGAAGTGGAGTGGGTTGGAGAATATTTAGAAGAGAAGAGACAGGGAAGATAAAATTGTTGAGAGAAAGTCTTGGCCGGATGGTTAGACGTGGGAATTAGAATCAGAAAGAGGAAAATCCCATCCAACAAATATGTATAGACATGGGCAATGGGGTCCTAGAAACAAGTAACTACATTAATAATTAACTAACATATTAAATTAACATTAAAAAGCCTAAAAAATGGTTGCGATTTTGACACCCACCTCAGGGAAATTGCTCCATTCTTGCAAAAGAGAGGTGTCAATCTTTTTGTAGAAGTGGCTCGTTTCTTAGGTTCAATGGGAAAACCTGCCCTGACTGGAAAGGGCCTCTTCAGTCATTCCTTATTTTAGGAACAGGAGTTACTGGGCATTTCAGCCAGAAGGGACAGTCAGAACAAAGTCTCATTGTGATGATCAGTGAGTGGTTCAGTGTCCTAGAGGGTAGTGCTAGGAGAAGGGCTTGGTTGAGATGAAGCTGGAGAGGCAGAAAGGGCCAGGCCCGAGGCTTGATTTGCTGCATAAAGACAAAGGGATCTGGGGGAAATACCTGCCGTGACTCGGCTTCCTGACACGGTCCACTGTGCAGAGAGATGGGATGGTTGTGGACATGTGCTTTCTTTTCCAAAAAAGGTTAGAATGTTATTTTCTGGATTTCTCTAGTTGTCAAAATTTGACAGAGATAATCTTCTGAAAGCATTTTATCTCTGTTTTCATAAAATGTTTATAAATGTATAACTGTGTTTCAGGTCTTCCAGTGTGAGAATACCACAAGGAGCTTTCTGGCAATTATAAGGAGCTGTGCCACAGCTGTGTGCAATAAAGAGGGTGTGGTTTATAGGACGTGCAAAGCTATTTCCAAGAAATAAGATTCTGCTTAACAGGTTTAGACACAAATCTTAGCTGCACAAATGGCTAAATATACTTGGTTATGACAGGTACAAAGAGTCATTTTGAGCCAGTGAGGTCACCAACTTCAGTGCAAAAGAGGCTGAGAGTCAGTTTTAGCTATTGGCAGTTATGTTTATGAAATGCACCCCAGACTGGGAAGGATGCTAGCTTTCACTTGCCTTGGTAATACTTAAATAACATGAGAGAATGTGGGATACCACGTCTTCCAGTAGCTCCAGTTAAGACTTTCTGTAATGATAGGTTTCTACTGAAATAACGAGCTTAACCACATTTGCTCACAAAAGCCCCATTCTTTATGGGTCAAAACTATAAATGGTACAAACAGCAAAAGCAATCATTTGTTAATCCATAAATCTGTTATCTGGATGTAATTTCCATTGTCCTTCATTCAGTTCTTAAAACAGTAAAAACATAAATATAGCTCCTCAGTTTCTTTCCTTCCTTCCTACTTCCTGCCCTACACACACACACACACACACGCACACACACACACACACACACACACACACACACACACACACAGAGGTGGGGAAAGATAGTCCTTCCAGAAATATTTCTGATGGCACATTAAAAAGGGAGTACCTTTGGCTTTTAGACAAACATACCTTTTCCAGATTACAGATTCTTCCCAGACAGGTTTAGACACAAAAACTCAGCTACCAACTGATTGCAGTAGGTGAAATTAGGTCTCTGAATGTGTTAGTTTGGTGTTTTAGAATTCTTAACCTAGATGTATGTACTTTTATATATATATATATATATATATATATATATATATATATATATATATGTCATTTATTTGGTGTGACAGAAATTTCGATACCAAAATATTATAGGGAAGCATTAAATAATCACATGCGAAAATGCATTCTAAGAATATAGTAATTAATAAGGTGTGTTTCTCACATTTAGTGTGTACATATACATAAAGACAAAAGCTTGGTATGGGCTATTATTAAATCCTAGGATGGTTCGGACACTCTTACCTTGCTCTGAAAAAAAAAAAAAAGAGTGTTTATAACCATGGAAATGGTTCTTCCTCTAAAGGGAAAGCGGGGAGATGGCTCAACTAACAATAAAGAACTTAAAAGTATTTTTATTTAAACTTCAATTCATTAGCAATCATTATTCCTTAACTCACTTGTGACCACAATCAGTGTTGCTAGGTCAGCAGCTAATTCCAGGTTTCTCTGCTCACTTTATGGCTTCATCCTTGCTTGTAACAGATGATGTGTTGGGTTGACCACTGGACAAGTCATCCATTGCCATATTGGAGGAGAACTTGCCAACTCTACAGAAATTACAAACCTGAAACAAGAAGAGAAACTTTAGTGGTTACCAGGTCCAGGGACCTAGTACAGTATGTATTCATCTCCCCACTACCTTTGTTTGGGGAAACATCCTATCTTACATTTCAGGCCATGTGGTTTGGATGAGGTTTTCCTTACCCTTAGCTTCAGGGGTGAGTTTTGTTGTGTTGTGTTGTTAAGTTAAGTTGTGTTGGTTTAAGCCAATCATCCTTTCACATCCCTTTGACTAGAGTAATTGATTGGGGGATTTACTTGCAACTTAAGTTGGGCAATGAGCAAACCCAAAACATTTGTTTATCTGTTAACAGAGAAAAGTTCCATTTTGTGGACTTGAAGCTGAAAAAAAGTATGAATCCGGAGGCAATAATAGCCATCTTGAAACCAGGAGGGGAAGCCTTACTTCAGCGTGAAGACAGTGCATTAAAAAAAGCCAAGTTCAGAGAAGTAGAGAATCAGGCTTCAGTTACTTCATTGAAGCCCCTGAATTAAGGCTTATCTAAAGCCAGTCCTTACTCTTGGACTTCTCATTACAGCAATCAATAGGTTCCTTATATGTTCTGGCCAGTTTGGTTGGGTTTTAAGTTGCTTGCTATGGTACGAATCCTGTCCAAATATAGCATATCACCTTATTATTGAAGCACCAGCTTAGACTTTTACCTTCTTAGTGGTAACTCCATTAGGATGATAGCAAGTAAAATCATGCCCCAACAGCTGTCAATAACATCAAAGAGTAGATCTCATCTCTATTGATATTTCTGATTATATATGTATGTGTGCATATGTGTATATATGTGTATGCATATATACATATATATATAATCATATATCAAAACAAAGTTCTTTTTGGTGGATTAATTAATGTCTTTTTGATTACACAACAAGAGATTGGGTTTGCTAATTCTGCGTCCAGTAATCCATAAAGCATGCAGTACAACCATGTAGCTTGAAAGAGGAAAATAGCTTTAGGAAGATCTGGATCTAATATCTTAAGGATTAAGCAGTGTTAGGAGAGGAAAGCCATGCTGATTAATAGAGACCCCTCTAGTGGCCATAAACAGGTACACAGAGGGAATCATAATCATATTTTCTCATCTGTACTGCTCCAACATTTTGCCTCCTCTCGTACCCTGCAGCTGAAGTTGTCCCATTGTGTCCAAGTAAGCTCAAATAAAGTTGGATGATGAAGAACTGCAGCCCATAGGCAAGTAGCAGTCATGTGCTTTGGATTGTAGTTTGAAAGCTGACAGGCTTAAAGTGGCTCATAATATGCCAGAAAAGAGATGGGCTCAGCTATTTACCGTGTAATGTTCAATGGCATTATGAAAAATCTACTAAAGGAACTATGACACCTTGTTAAGTCCCAGCAGCAGAGGCTGGGAGAGGCGGTGTCAGTTATGCAGTGTTTCACTGCATGAATATGAAGTTTATTTCAAAGATCCTCTCAATACCTATTAACCAATATTGAGAGTACAAGTGTTATATGAGCTGCTCAAAGGTATTCTACATTTTGTATTTGTACAAAAAGGCTTCTAATATATCTGCTTAGAAATGTAGCAATTAAACCCAGATAGTAGGAAGTAATAATAAAGATAATAATGAAAAATAGATAATGCTGTATTTCAGTATTCGTCCCTTCATCATATTGTGTGACACAAAGTACCATAAGTCCTCTGAGAGTATTCTAGTGTCCCTTGAAATCTATTAGCAATTAACTGAAATAATTTAAATTTGCTAGACTGGAAACTGGGGTAGAGTGAAAGAAAAGAAGCAAATAATAATAAATATTTATACAGATTCATTTTAAAGATAATCTTGAGTTTCTGAAAGTAGAATAAATATTGATAAGAAACAAAAATAGATTTAAGGCTCGCTCAAGACAATCTAAATGTAATAGAAATTTGAAATGTTTTATTTGATGGAAATCTTTCAAGATGAATTTGACTACATAGTGCGGTTCTGATAACAGGTTGGCAGATGTGGCCCTGTGAGTACAATGTGACCAGGCACTTTTCTAGGTACTGTGGATACATCAGAGAATAAAAGTAAGGACACTATCCCTGACCTCATGAAGCTTACATTCTCGTATGGGGAAACAGGAAATAAACATGAGAAAAAACTACATTACATAGTATATAGTATCGACAGAAGATGTTAAGTGCTATAAAAATATAATAGGGTTGAGCTGCTGCAGCAGGGGATTCATTTAAATAGGGTGGACAGTGACACTTCAGCAAAGACTTGAAAGAAGTAAAGAAAGGAACCACATAGATATCTGGTGGAAGACCGTTACAGGTACAGAAAACAGCAGTGCAGAGATTCTGAAGAAGAAATGTACCCAGTGTGTTTGAAGAATAGGAAGGAGGTCTCTGTGTCTCGTGCAGAGTAAAAAGGGGTACAGTAGTAGGTGATGGGATCAGACAGGTGTGACATGGAGCCTTATAAGGATTTAGATTTTTTAAATTGAGGTATTAATTGACATATAACATTATATTCGTTTCTTCAATATCTTGTAATAACCTATAATGGAAAAGAATCGGAAAGAGAATACATGTATTTATGTATATATATATATAAAACTGAATCGCTTTGCCATACACCTGAAACATTGTAAATCAACTATACTTCAATAAAAAAATTCAAAAATTAAAAAAAATTAAGTAAACATTATATTAGTTTCAAGTGTATAAAGACTAATTGTTTCTGCATATTGAGAAGTGATCACCACAATATGTCTAGTTAACATCCATCACCATATATAGTTACAGAATTTTTTTCCCTGTGATGAAAATAACTGGAAACGTGTACCGTTTGACACCCTTCACCTATTTCACCCACCTCCGCACCCTCCCTCTCTGCCTCTGGTAACCATCGATCTGTTCTCTGTTATCTATGAGTTTGGGTTTGTTTGTTTTGTTTTCAATTCCACAAAAAATGAGGTCATACGGTATTTGTCTTTCTCTGTCTGACTTAATTCTCCTAGCATAATGCCCTCTGGATTCATCCATGTTGTTGCACGTGACAAGATTTCATTCCTTTTTTATGGCTGAATAATATTCCATTGCATATATATATATATATATATATATACACACACACACACACACACACACACATATATATAGTCACATTTTCTTATTTTCTTTATCCATTCATCTATTGGTAGACAGGTTGCTTTCATATCTTGGCTGTTGTAAATAGTGCTACAATGAACATGGGGGTGCATATATCTTTTCAAATTAGAGTTTTTGTTTTCTTCAGATAGACACCCAAAAGTGGAATTGCTGGATCATATGGTAGTTGTATTTTTTTTTTGGCCGCGCTGCCCGGCATGTGGGATCTTAGTTCCCTGATCAGGGATCAAACCCGCCACCCCCGCCCCTGCAGTGGAAGTGCAGAGACTTAACCACTGGACTGCCAGGCAAGTCCCGGTAGTTCTATTTTTAATTTTTTTGAGGAACCTCCGCAGTGTTTTCCATAGTGCACCAAGGATTTAGATTTTTAATGCACGTGAAATAAGCCTTAAGGGAGTTTTGAGCAGAAGAGTGACATGACCTAACTCCGTGTTTTAACAGTGTCAAATCTGGCTATGTTGAGAGGAGACCATAAGAAGAAAAAGGTAGAAACGGGAGTGTCAATCATTGCAATAATCCACGCGAGAGTTGGTGTGATTTAGTTCATGGTGTTAATCGCGGAGGTGGTGACAGGTAATTCTAGATACGCTTAGAAGGTAGAGCCATAGGGATTCTGACAATAAAGGATGGAAGGCAAAGAAAGGAGACAAGAATTATTACACGGTTTTTGACCTGAGTAATGCAAGTTTGGAGAGGTCACGTCCTGAGATATTAAGACTGTATGTGGAGTGAGTTTGGGAGGAGTTAGATGAATCTAGAGTTCAGAGAGCTCTTGACTGAGAGGTCAGTTTTGGAGGCACATATTTAAAGCCATGAGACTGAATGCATAACGGCACATAGATAAATGAAGTTTCTATGTTAAGCAATTGGCCAGTCTAAATATCTAGCAAAATTTCTTCTGGCGTAGAACACCTAAAATGCTAGATAAAACATAATAAACTTTAAATAAGTCTGAGCTCTAGTAATGAAAACAATCAGAACCAGCAAAGAATAAAGAACGATTGCGCAGTGGTAAGCCGAATCTAAAGTTTCTTTTGACCTGAGGGCATCTCTCAGTTCCTGAGGGCTCAGAGCCAGGCTTTTAACTAGCCACACATGTTTAGGACTGGAAACTAAGCTGCAAGCCCCTAGAATATGGTGGACAGATAAGAGATACTTTAGTACAACAGAAAACTTGAAATAACTTTCTTAGAGAGTGCATTAGGATAAATCAACCCACCACTCGAAAGGAAATATCCCCCTAACGGGGATAGCCGGGATGGGGGAGTGGGGGGAGGGCTAATTTAGGCGTTTGGGATTAACATATACACTACTATATACAAAATAGATAAACAACAAGGACCTACTGCTATAGTCAGTAGGAACTATACTCAATTTATTGTAATAATCTATAATGGAAAAGAATCTGAAAAAAAATGTATAACTGAATCACGTAGCTATACAGTTGAAACTAACACAACATTGTAAATTAACTATATTTCAACAAAAATTTTTTTAAAATACAGTAACCATCTTACAGTAGAAAAAAAGAGAGAGAAAGGAAATAGTCTTAGACTTGGCACGGGTGGAGGCATGGATTTATGTTTAGGGGACAGAATTAAAACTTCTTGTGTGGCCCACAAAAGCCTCAGTCTGAAAGTTAAGTTCCTACCATAGTTCTGGGTTGTTGGTGACATTGGGGATAAAGCAAAATCAAAAGCAGTTCTCTCTGAAGGAGATGATTTAATTACTTACCTGTGTAAGATATTTCTTTCTCTCTGGTTCTTTCCCCTCTCCCACTTTTATCAGGACATTCTTTCCATTGCCTCTCTTGTCCTTTATCTTATTTCATGTCTATTCTCAGCAGTTTTCCTCAGTGTCGCAGTCTACTTTGGGAGAGAACCCTAGCGGGCCAGGTTTCAGAGATCACAGAAACTAGGCTGCGCCAGTCCCTTGCAGTTCCACGGCAAGCTCTTATATCCACCTGCCACCAGAGTGGGTAAAACCCATCAAGGTTTTAGCAGCAGCTCCTGAACTGACCCATTGCACTTTGTGAATATCTGTTGGCTGTTTTATAGTTCCTGTGTCCTTAGACACTGGGTTGCTTCACATTACTTCCTCCTGCATAGTATGTGGATCTTAGGGATGTTGAAGGATTGTCCCTACTCACTTGTATTTTTTTACCCCATGAGGATAACTTGTCTCCTAGTTATTCTAAATATTGTCTTTCATTCTTTGGTTTTACTGTCAATTTTCTCTCTTTTTATATGGGGATTTGGGTTGCATCAGAAACTATGCCCACCACTATTACTATCTTCTGGAATCCCCATAATACATTTTTTTTAAGAAAAAGGAAGTAGAAGAAAAGACTCAGCTTTTATAAACAGATATGAATATATATTGATGTATACATACATATATGCAAATATATGTAAATATATACAAATATACATATACAAAAAATCAAGACAGTTCTTAGAATAATGGTACATGAAGAAAGAGCAAGCAGAGATTGTTAAATAGTAAAATGCATTACTGGAGATAATTATAATGTGCAATGATCAGACCAGCCTCAGGAAAAATTGTCAACAGTAATAGATTTTCTTTGGTGCTGAGCACGTCCTGATTCTGTGGTCAATGCCCTCTTCTGGCTTGCCACACCTAGCATCCCAGTAACCTATGTTTTGTGCCCATCTATGGCCCATCAATATCTTTTTAATCCTTATTTCGCATTCAGCCATAATTCACTGTTAAGAGTGTTAACTAGTATTTTTGGAAAGAACAGTAGACTAAGTGGAAATCTCAGTTTAGCCATTAATTGACTGGACCAGCTTTGACAAATCAATTTATCTCTCTGTTTTATATATATATATATGTGTGTGTGTGTGTGTGTGTGTGTGTGTGTGTGTGTGTGTGTGTGTATTAATTATAAATAAATTTTATATATATATAATTATAGATAAATTATAATAAAAATAAAGAAAAAATGAAATCCAGAGCTTGTAATTCATTAATAAAAAGGTAAGCATGAAGCACATACATACAGAATAGAAACATGAGAGACGAGTGACCCATTCATCCCATGTCCTTTTTTACCTGGTTATAAAACTCAATTCTAAACTCTTAACAACCAGGGTGAAAAAAGTACATTCATAGCTCTGTGTGCTTCACTCACCTGTGATGCTCTTACACAGCTAGAGTCTTCTCCTGCCATGAGATAGGTATCTCTGCCCACCCTGCCAAAAATAGGGTTCCTGACCCCCCCTTCTACCGTATCTTTCTTAGCTACTTGTTTCATTTATAGAATTTATCACCTTTCCAATTATTTTATGTGTCTGTGTATTTGCTTTTGGTCTGTCTTCTTTAGTAGACTGTAAGGTCCATGATGAAAAGCATTATGTCTGTTATTTTCAATAATCTGTGCACAGTGCCTAGCGCAGTTCCTGGAGCATACTAGGCTCCCAGATATTTTATAAATCTTAATGCAAAAGAAAAAAGTGAATGAATGGAACACTTGGTCAAAACTCTGCAGGGGACTAGTCTGTGACATTTGAAAGTGGGCGTTAGGGTCAGAAGATAAGTGTGTTGCAACAAGAATAATGTCTCTAAATTTAAGACAAAGAATAGAAAGTATCAAGAAAACATAAAGCTGACTAGGAAAGCACACTATATAGTTAGACAGAACCTGGGAACTATTACTAAATAGGAAAACAGACCTTTCAAACAGATAACTCGACCAAGTTATTGGTTAAGTAAAAATAAGCTGATATTAAAAAAATAAGCTGATAAAATATGATATTATTTGAAATAAATTTTATTATTTAAACAGTTAATGGCAATGTGAAACAAGCTAAAACTGGAAAAAATAAGTTAGAGTTGAAATTTACTGGGGTGAGTCACAGTAAAAGAGACACTGAAGGAAAGATATAAAAATTCATTTCTAGTGAAGAATATGAAAGGTGCTACGTGGAATGCCAGTAAAAGAATCATGGCTGCAAGCACTAAAAACGTGATCATAATGAGTAATGGAAATGTCACCTGGGACAATAGGAGACGTTGTTACTCAAGTAATGAGTTTGAGTAGAAATTAGAAGCTAATGACTTCTTGTGTAATTCTCTAGTTCAAATATCAACAAAATTATTGAAAAGTATTCCATGACCATAGCACATATGTCAGACCATATACCTGATAGTATATGCTTTATTAAAATATTAGAAACAGTTGTTCAAATTGAGGCAAAATGGATTGACAATGTGGGTAGTGCAATTTCAAAGGACAGGAGAACTAAGAAGAGGACAGAGGAGAGATGGAATGTCACATGCTGGCCTTAGGGATGGTAACAGTGGTTAATTCTTCCCCACAGGGGCAGCTTATGCTCTGGAATCAAAAAAACAGACAGACAATAAGTGCAACCAAACAGCAAGACAATTAAAATTCTTCACAACGGGAGTCTGAATCCAGCTCCTGCTTGATCCATCACTTCCCTGACTTTCAACCATTTTCCTGTGTCATGAAGAAATAGAGAAATAAAGCCCAGAAATGTCTCCCAAGGATGCAAAATGCATGCTTCTCTAGTCTCCGGGAGAGTCAATATCTTTTTTTTTTAACATCTTTATTGGAGTATAATTGCTTTACAATGTTGTTTTAGTTTCTGTTTTATAACAAAGTAAATCAGCTGTACATATACATATATCCCCGTATCTCCTCCCTCTTGCATCTCCCTCCCACCCTCCCTATCCCACCCCTCTAGGTGGTCACAAAGCACCGAGCTGATCTCCCTGTGCTATGCGGCTGCTTCCCACTAGCTATCTAGTTGACATTCGGTAGTGTATATATGTCCATGCCACTCTTTTCACTTTGTCCCAGCTTACCCTTCCCTCTCCCCATATCCCCTAAGTCCATTCTCTACGTCTGCGTCTTTATTCTTGTCCTGCCCCTCGGTTCATCAGAACCATTTTTTTTTCTTAGATTCCATATATATATGTGTGTTAGCATACGGTATTTATTTTTCTCTTTCTGACTTACTTCACTCTGTATGACAGACTCTAGGTCCATCCACCTCACTACAAATAACTCAATTTCGTTTCTTTTTACGGCTGAGTAATATTCCATTGTATATATGTGCCACATCTTCTTTATCCATTCATCTGTCGATGGACACTTAGGTTGCTTCCATGTCCTGGCTATTGTAAATAGTGCTGCAATGAACATTGTGGTACATGTCTTTTTTTTGAATTATGGTTTTCTCTGGGTATATGCCCAGTAGTGGGATTGCTGGGTCATATGGTAGTTCTATTTTTAGTTTTTTAAGGAACCTCCATATTGTTCTCCATAGTGGCTGTATCAATTTACATTCCCACCAACAGTGCAAGAGGGTTCCCTTTTCTCCACACCCTCTCCAGCATTTATTGTTTGTAGATTTTTTCTTTTAATTTCTTTTTAATACATTTATTTATTTATTTATTTTTGGCCGCGTTGGTCTTTGTTGCTGCGTGCAGTCTTTCTCTAGTTGTAGGGAACGGGGGCTACTCTTCGTTGCGGTGCACAGGCTTCTCATTGCGGTGGCTTCTCTTGTTGTGGAACACGGGCTCTAGGTGCACAGGCTTCGGTAGTTGTGGCTCATGGGCTCTAGCGTGCAGGCTCAGTAGTTGTGGCACACGGGCTCAGTTGCTCCGCAGCATGTGGGATCTTCCTGGACCAGGGCTCGAACCCGTGTCCTGTGCATTGACAGGCGGATTCTTAACGACTGTGCCACCAGGGAAGTCCCGTTTGTAGATTTTTTGATGATGGCCATTCTGACCAGTGTGAGGTGATACCTCATTGTAGTTTTGATTTGCATTTCTCTAATGATTAGTGATATTCAGCATCCTTTCATGTGTTTGTTGGCCATCTGTATATCTTCTTTGGAGAAATGTCTATTTAGGTCTTCTGTCCATTTTTGGATTGGGTTGCTTGTTTTTTTGATATTGAGCTGCATGAGCTGCTTGTATATATTGGAGATTAATCCTTTGTCAGTTGCTTCATTTGCAAATATTTTCTCCCATTCTGAGGGTTGTCTTTTCGTCTTGTTTATGGTTTCCTTGGCTGTGCAAAAGCTTTGAAGTTTCATTAGGTCCCATTTGTTTATTTTTGTGTTTATTTGCATTTCTCTAAGAGGTGGATCAAAAAGGATCTTGCTGTAATTTATGTCATAGAGTGTTCTACCTATGTTTCCCTCTAAGAGTTTTATAGTGTCTGGCCTTGCCTAATTAAAGATTTAGGTCTTTAATCCATTTTGAGTTTATTTTTCTGTATGGTGTTAGGAAGTGTTCTACTTTCATTCTTTTACATGTAGCTGTCCAGTTTTCCCAGCACCACTTATTGAAGAGGCTGTCTTTTCTCCATTGTATATTCTTGCCTCCTCTGTCAAAGATAAGGTGACCATATGTGCATGGGTTTATCTCTGGGCTTTCTATCCTGTTCCATTGATCTATCTTTCTGTTTTTGTGCCAGTACCATACCGTCTTGATTACTGTAGCTTTGTAGTAAACTCTGAAGTCAGGGAGCATGATTCCTCCAGCTCCATTTTCCTTTCTCAAGATTGCTTTGGCTATTTGGTGTCTTTTGTGTTTCCATACAAACTGTGAAATTTTTTGTTCTAGTTCTGTGAAGAATGCCATTGGTAGTTTGATAGGGATTGCATTGAATCTGTAGATTGCTTTGGGAAGTAGAGTCATTTTCACAATGTTGGTTCTTCCAATTCAAGAAAATAGTATATCTCTCCATCTGTTTGTATCATCTTTAATTTCTTTCAGCAGTGTCTTATAGTTTTCTGCATACAGGTCTTTTGTCTCCTTAGGTAGGTTTATTCCTAGGTATTTTATTCATTTTGTTGCAGTGGTAAGTGGGAGTGACAAACAAACGTTTTTTAGAGCATGTCACATTCTCTGAATTGGAGCCTTAGGATTAGTTCTTACAGAGTGAATCAAGAGTTTAAAAAGGTTGCAATAGATCAATAATCTTCTTTCTTTTAAAGTTAGGAGAACATCCCTTAATACAATATCATTGTACTTCTGAATTTAGGAATATATTTATTAAAGTCCTTATTGAGTACCAGTTATTACCAAGAGCTAGGTGCTGTGGTTAACTGAACTACAGATCTGCAGCCTCTACCCTCAAGCTCACAGCCTAGTTGGTGTGGGGGTTGGGGTAGGGACAGAACACTGTGGTAAAAGCTATGCCATTAAGCTCTGCCTAAGTTACCTTTGTGGCAGTGAGGGCTCCCAGAGGAAGAGATATTTGATCTGTGTCTTTGACGATGAATAGGGATTCACCAAGAAGACAGAGGCAGAAGACATTCCAGGTTAAAGGAGCAGCAGTTGGCAAAATGCACACATGAAGTATGCCAGCACATTGGAAGATTATGAGAAGTTTGCTATAGTTCAAATAAATGTGCCCCAAAAGATACCATGCTTAGGAAGATCATTGTTGTGGCTGTTTAGAGGAAGTATTAGAAGAGAGGAGAAAGTGGAGTTTATTGGTTGAGAGTTATTTTAATAGCCCAGGTGAAATATGATAAGTGTCTGAACTGAGGTCATTGCAATAGGGATGAAGAAGGGAAGTGAATAGGAAAGAGGGAGTACTCAGAAAGTAGACTCCTAGGTTTTGTTTGGTAAACAGTGGAGATGGTGGTTCTAAAGCCAGGATGTAAGTTATAGGAGACATAACAACTTTGGGAGATTATTTTCCTCTGCATACCTGAGTTTCAGTCACCTAAAGACCATCCAATCAATAGTTGGTTATTGATATCTGGAGTACAGGAGAGATATCTGAGTTAAATCTTTGGGAGTCATGGATGTGTAGATTGAGAATCAAAAAATCAAATGTCTACAGGTTACAGCTGCTTAGTAGACAAAGTAAATGAGCAAAGTGGATGATAAGGAATGGTGAGAACTGTCATGAGCTGGAGAGAGCATGCCCCGCTTATGGGGGACAGCTGCTACTCAGTTCTAATAGGTTACTGATGTGGGACTCTGGGGGAACAGTGCTGGCAGCTTTTTTAGAAAGAGAAACCAGAAACCCGGATTTTAATATGGGCTTTCCGAATCTCAAAACTAGTTTAAGATTAAAAAAAAAAAAACCAGAAAAAACTTTGTGAGCCAAAACAAATTAGTTGACTGGCCAGATTAAATCAATGGATACCTCTGTTGTAGATGGTAATGCAAATTGTAAACATGAATGAAATTCCTAAGAAAAATGTAGTCTACGGTGAGAAAAGGAGAACCTCAGAATGAAACTCATAAAAACCTGAGGCTCAAGAGACAGCCTTGAACCAGGTACTGCACAATATAACTCATATTTTTAGTGGTGAAAGAGTAAAACTAACATTTTATTTCACAGCATAAAGATGTGTCCCATTAGAAACCCATGAGTACCAACTTAAAATAAGCACTCAATTGTGGGCAGTCCTATTACATTTCTTTCATCAGCTCACCCTCATCCATCCCAGACCTCATTTCAAATCTTTTCCACTATCTTAAAATCTCTGACCATCACAACTAACTCCAACCATACCCTCTTTCAGCTGGTGACCCCATCTCATAGTTTCCATAGAAAATGGAAACTGTGAGATAGGATCCTGTGTTTAGTTTCAGGGATAGGAGAAATGTTTCTCTTCTGCTGCTCTAGCCTGTTCTCTTCCCTCCAGCTTCTCATGAATCTTACACTCTCAGTGCCTTCTATGATATATTCAGATACCCCATCTTAGTCTCTCCCTAGGTTTTTAAACACATCCAGGCCTCTCCCATTAACAAGAATAAAAAACAAAACAACCACTCCCAGGCCCACAAGATTCTCTAGCTTACTCTATCTTTCTTCCCTTTTATAGTCCAGCTTCGCGAAAGAATCATATATACACCCTTGTCTCCAGTTCCTTTTCTACACTCACTCCTTAGACTATCTGATCTAGCTTCTGTTTCAGAAAGTCTGGTAGACTCTCTCTTGTTAAGGTCACCACGCTACTAAATCCATTGAAAGTTTTCAGCCCTCACCTTTCTTGTCCTCTTAGCATCATTTGACCCTGTTGGCCACTCCACTCTTCATGACCTACGTTACCCTGGCTTCTGTGATATCTAGCTCTCCTGGGCTTCCTCCTACTCCTTCTTCAGATCACATCTTATTCTTCACTTCCCCTGGGAACCCTGCCTTTACTGGTTCAAATCTCACTATTGTATGCTCTCTGAGGGCAATAAAACTCTCCTTTGTAACATTTTTCACTGTGAAATTTTATATTTTTCTGTGTGGTCTCCCCACTTGTAAGCTGAAGATAGGTAGTAAGCATGCTAGATTTTCTCATCATCATATGCGTTGTTCCTGGACAGAGTGCTGGGGCTCAATAACTATTCTTCTAAAGAATGAATGACTAAATAACTGAAAATGAGTGAATTTAAAGCCTGAAACTACAGACCATAGAGGCTGCCTCAGTTGCCTAGCACATTATTTCATATTTGGATCATTTTCATTTTTATTAATTAAACCTCAAATATATTTCAGAAGTTTAAGAAGGGTTATTTCAATCTATTTAATTTGGGGATTATTTTTAGTTTTTATTCTTCAACTCACACTTAGTCTATAATATAACCTTTAAGTAGAGTGGCACAAAATGAATAGGAGTTTGTCTCTACTCTTAAAAGGTGTATTTTTTTCCTCTTCATATATATTAAAATTTAAACTGGAAATAAAATTTAAATATCTATTTTTTCAAACAGCTGCAAATACAGAGAGAATAACAATAAGAATGATAAAGAACAAAATAGTTGGAAATCTTAAAAATCTCATTGAAATTATGTAAAAAAGGCTTTTATTTCACCCCAAATATTTTTACATTATTAAATATGTCCATGTAAAGGATCTATATCTAGAGAGATATATAAAGGATCTATGTTTAGAAACTGGTATGAATGAACAGTTTCAGTATGGGAAATGGACCAAATATTATTGCTTATGATCATTAGCTATATTCATTCAACAAGCATTTATTGAGCACTTGCCATTAGTTAAGGTAAGCGAAGCCAAGTCTTCATGACCAACTGAATGTGAGATTGAGCATAGGGGAGAGGAAGAGATCAGAGGGCACAGAGATTTCTAGATGTGTTGACTGCAGGCAAGATGAACAGGAATTATTTCTGGAAGTTTTGAATTTGGGCTGCTGATATGTAACTAAATTAAAACATGTTGACAATATGCCTACAGTGAAAACTAAAGAGTTCTTGCTTATAAATATCGTTTTTGGTAATAACTGACACATCAATAATGGTTGAAGGTCAGGGATTAGTCAACGGTGCTGGATGTCAGGGAGAGGTCAAGCCATATGATAAATGAAAAAGGCTTTGAGATTTCCTAATTAAATATAGATGAGAGTCTAGTAGATAGATTTGGAGATTATAAAACAGAGAATTTTCCCAGAACTGAATGTGTCAAATCAACTCAATCCATGTCAGACAGCCCTGTGTTCAAATCCCAGGTTTGTCACCTTCCATATAGGACATTGGTCAAATTTACTGAACCTCTAAAAGCCTCAGAGTTTCTCATCTGTAAAGTGGAGATAACAATATCTGCCCGCCTCTAACGTTTGGGGAAGAATTAAATACGATGCTTAGTACAATGTCTTTCACATAGTAAATGTCAAATATAAAGCATTTATGAGGAAGAGGAGGACAATGGTGCCAACCGTCCTATGTTTACAAATAAAAAGAAGGAAGGAGACTTTGATTCAACATAGGGATGACATTTTGAAAGACCAAGTCGTCTAGATGGAGAGGTGAACTGTAGGAAGGGTAAGTTTCACATCACTGGAAGGAAGGATTAGTTGGTCATTGGACAGCAAGCTGACAATGAGGTTTGAAGCAGGAGGTAAAGGTCGACATTTTAGTTCTATGATTCTATTATAGCTCTATATTCTATATAGTTCTATGATTCTGTTAGTTTCCCAGGGAATGTGATAGATAAAGCAGGTGTAATTTGGGGGAAGACGGGAAAAGAGACAGCTTTCTTATAAGATTAATAGAACATCTGATATATTATTTCACAACAAAATCAATTGATCCCCAGCTGTACGATGACAGTTTTGTGGTCAAATGCAGAGTGGCAGCTATTACAGTTGACCCTTGAACAGCATGGGGGTTCAGGGTGCCCAAACCTCTGCCCAGCGGAAAATCCGAGTATAACTTACAGTTGGCCCTCCATATCCATGGTTCCTCTGTATCCAAGGCTCTGATTCTACAGATGCAAGCAACCGTGTAACACTGCAGTGTTTACTATTGAAAAAATCCAAGTATAAGTGGATCTGCGCAGTTCAAACCCGGTGTTGTTAAAGGGTCAACTGTATACTCAAACACATCCCCATGCCACTTCTGCCCACACATTGAGTTTTACTAACAGCAGCCTCATTTCTTTTACTGTAGTGTCAAAACTTTAGGAAAACAAAAAGAATTTTGTCCTCAAAGCATGTTGGGACCCCAGATTTGTGGAAAGCACAGTATGTATTTTCCTAAAAATAAAAACCTGGATTTTGAAAACAGGCTCTTTGGCGGGTGATCAGTAGCATTACCAAACTATTACTCAATTAAGAAAATAATTACCTGTAGAAATCTCTTAAGTGGCAACTCTCCAAAAACATTTCACTTTACACTTAATTTTTGAACTCCACGTAGGATGAAGTACTTATTAATGTAGCTATTTCTGAAGACTGTTCTTTTTGTTGTTTTTAGAGCAGTGGTCTTGAGTGATGGAGCTACCCCCATTTGTTCTTGTGATGGTTCATATTTACTCTTGAGTTGACTGGCTAGAACTAAAACTAAATTCTAGCTCTAAACCTAAATGGTATTTACAATCCTGAGCTCACTCTCACATCCTCACACAAAGAACTAAGGGACTCTAAACACTGGGATAAGATTTAGCATGACATTATTCTTCTGAAGAAAACATTTCAGATAAATCCCCGGAGTCTCTAGATGTCAGAGTGTATAGGATGCTTTGTGCAATAACCCCTCAGAGGAGAAACCTTGAAGGAGTCCTAGTTTTCCTTATGGCATATGAAATCTGAGCATGTGAATTGTTCTTACACACACATCAGCTCTAAATTCTCCAGGGAAAGAACTCTTTTTAGTTTTAAACAGACCAAAGAGACCTGTTCTGGATCTGATTTTCTCCCAGTCTAGCCGACTTAGAAAGTGGATTTGCAGTTCACTCACATACAAACTGAGTGCAATGTTGTATAGAGGTCTCCAAGGACAACACTCCTTGTGTTCTGAATAAGAAATAAAATCACCAGGATAACCAGGGTCTTTTAGGGCTATCTCAGTCACACCCTGTATCTTGAGTTGTAATTATGAGAAATGCATCAAAGCAACTCCTCATTTGTGTACGAATGAAGAGAAGGGACAGGTCCCTTTTACACTTGCAGAGTAAATAAGGTCCGTGTAGCAACATGTTAGCAGCTTGGCATTCTTGGATTAAACAGTCATGGTTCTACCTACTCTTGTGTGATATTATTAGACCCTGACTGGCCATGTTTTATACTTCTACTGAGGCATATTTTTGACTTGAACATACTGCAAGGCCAGAAAGTTTGGATTAACTAGTGAGCAAATGGATGACTCCAATTAACTCAGCATCCACATCTCAAGACACATTTGTTGTCTTCCTTCTGGAACTTATTTTACAATAACTGGAATAAAGTTATTTTATAATAAAACCTTTGTTTACTTATGAAATCTGGTCATGAAGTAGGAAAGGAGATGGTTGAATTTGAGTTTAATGCATGCTCACTGTAATGGAAGTGTGATTGGATCACATTTTGAATTTTTTCCAAATTTTTTTCATACCTATGAATTTAGAGAATTCACAAGGCCCCATCTTCAGAAATATGGATACAAGGAGTTAACTGTATCTACAAAAAAGGTGTAAAAAATGTCAAGGCACATGGAAAGGAGTTTGAGGATGAGAAATATAATTTAATTTCTGCCTTCCAAAAAAAGTCTTCAAGGCAATGTATCCTTTTTCCAATGTTTGATCTTTTAAAAGATTTATTTGGAGGACATAAACATTATCAAAAAACCTTCTGTAGGATCATCTTAAATGTTACCCTACAGAGAGAAAATACCTAAAACAATTCCCAATTTCAGTCAATATAACGTTTAGTAATATAAACTCACCCTGAAAATTCATTTCTCACAAAAGTTTTAGTATAAAATGTTGATATCATTTGATAAAGAATTACTTACCATTTCATAATATAGAAAAGGTGATGAATGTTTCCTACTAAAGTAACTTCTGATTTGATATGAAATCCTTCAGCGGTTCCTCATTGCCTTCAGGATAAAGTCCATACTCCATCATGTGGCCTATGCGCCCCTTTACTGCCTTCCATTGGAGCCTCACCTCGAGCCACACAACCCAGTTCATATTTCTCCGAGCACCTGTCATACTGAACTATTGGCAGTTCCCAGACCTTCTGGGCCTTTGTTTATGATGCCTTGTCTGTCTGAAACTCTATACTCAGTCGTTTGACCTTTACAACTTGCCTCAGGAACATGTCTTCTAAAAGGCCCAAGAACTTCCCCAGTCGGCACTCACTGTCCATCAACACCCTTTCCCAAGCACCCCATGTTTCTATTTACCATAGCAGTTTTCACGCTGCATCATAATTGTCTACTTGTCAATTTTCCTCATTCATTCATTCAAGCATTCCACAAATATCTAATGAATATTAACTACATGACAATCACTACTCCAGGCACTGAGGACAAACAATGAACAAGAAAACTACCAGCTATTATGGAGCTTAGCTTCTAGTAGGGGCACAAATATAATAACACATAAACATATTTATAATAAAATGCCAGAAAATTTTAAATGCTATGAAAAAAAAAAACTCAACGAGGTAAGATAAACAGGGAAAGTGGGGAAACAGTTCTGGTGGGGAAAGTTGCTTTTAGAAAGAAAGTGGTTTATTTTTAGAAAGATGGTCTTCAGGGACCCTTTATTGAGATGGCAGGGTTTTTTGTTTGGTTGGTTTTTGTTTTTTACATAGATTTGAAGTAAGCAAGAGAGCAAGCAATGCTGGTGTTTAAATGAAGTTGTGTTCTAGTCAGAGGAAACTATGCATGCAAAGACTGTGAAATGCAAATATTCCTGGCATATTTGGGGGTGTAGCAAGGAGGGCAGAGTGGCTATTGTCCATACACTGTGTTACGAAGAGAGAGGAGTGGGAGATGGTATTATAGAGGCATCATGAAGTAGGACCATGGTTCTCAAAAAGGCTGTACCTTAGAAACAACTGGTGAGCTTTAAAAAATATAAGACAGCCCTGTCTTATCCCAAGAGAGTCTAACTTTAATGACTTGGAGTAGAGCCCAGACATTGGTATTTGTTCTTCTTGTTGTTTTCTATCATGTTTTTTTTTCAAGGTTTAATAAACTTTTAATTTTAGAATAAAACTTTCTAGAAAAGTAGCAAAGATACTACAGGGAGTTCCTGCATCTCCCCACCCAGTTTCCTCTACAATGGTTGACATTTTGCATTACCATGGTACATTTGGTACAACCAGGAAACCAACATTAACTAAATAAACTCCACACTTTATTAGGATTTTACTACTTTTTCAGCTGATGTCTTTTTCTATTCTAGGACCACATCCAGGATTCCACATTACATTTAGTTATCATGATTCCAATAGTCACCTTTAGTCTGTAACAATTTCTTAGGCATTTGTTTTGTTTTGTTTTTCATATCCTTGCCAGTTTTGAGGAGTACTGTTCAGGTGCTTGGTAGCGTGCCTTTGATGTTTTTCTCATGTTTAGCCTGAAGTCATGGGTTTGGGGGAAGGATACTCCAGAACTGAAGTATCCTTCTCATCACATTCTATCAAGTGTGTACCATCAACATGACTTAATGACTTATCACTGATGATGCACCCTTGATCATTTGGCCAAGATACACAGGTTATACACTGTAAAGTCTCCCCCACCCAACCTTTTCCATTACTCTACCTTTTGGGTCAGTAATTCAATAAGCACAACCCTCACTCAAGCACGGTTAGGGGGTGGATATAAGGTTCATATTTTGGAGGAAGGAGGCACTGATATTTTTAAACAGATCCTGTGATAATTCTAATGTGCAGTGGATGTTGAGCATTTTAGGCCACTTTAGGATTTTGACCTACAGTCTGAATGAGATGGGAAGGCATTGAAGGAATTTGAACAACTGAGTGATATGATCTGACTTGTGATTTCAAAGAATTTCTCTAACTTTTTAGTGGACTATGGGGTCAAGGACAGGAGCAATGAGATCAGTTGAGAGGTTATTACAATAATTCAGGTGAAGAGACTGTGGTATTTGGGACCAGGGCTGGCTATGAGCTACCTCTACCGAAAGGGATCGTGATTTCTTTATATCTTCAGACCCTAGTACATACAATAGATGTTCAATAAATATTGTATGAATGATTGTGAAACAGACAGTTTATGTATTGCTCTTTGGGAGACAGCACAGCTCAAAGGGTAGTAAGATAAGAAGTCTGGGAAGGTTCTAGAACATAACATGACCTGGATCATTTACAACCAGTTGAACAACTGAAAACTTATATTCGTTATCTGTAAAATGGAAATAACAATCCGTCAGGGGGTTATTAATAGACTAATAAAAATAATCAAATATAAGGGATCTGTTTATACTGCTAATAACCTGCCACGATTCCCCAAGCCTTACATACACCCAGTGATACCGCAGAGATAAAAGAGTGAGACCTGGGTTTCTACAGCCTTGGTTCTTATTCTAGTACTGGTACTTATTACTTTGGCCAAATTATATCACTTCTGTTAAGTCTCAGTTTCTTCACCTTGGAAGTGAAGATATTAGTTCCTATCTCATAAGATTGTTGCGAAAATAAAAAATATATAATATTTAAAAGTGCTTAGAATGATTCTTGGCATATAATAAGCTCTCAATACACAAGCTACTACTATTGCTGTATCATCTCCAGGGTATGTATTTCATGTTCTCAGAACATCTTCTCACTTAATACTACTGTGTTGGATACTCTCTATTTGCCCCTCCAGATCCATACTCCATTCTGCTCTGGGCCTGGACAGCTGACCTGTATGGACTGTGTCAGGATGGTATCCAGTTGGAAGGCAATCACAGGCCATCATAGGGTGAAAGGAGGATGATGATAGGTTATCAGTCCCACTCAGCACACAGCAAGGTTGACACTGGCCGTGTTTTCCTGTGGAAACCCTCAGCTCCTGGCCAGAAGCCCTTTCTAGAACTTTCTTGGCACTTCCAGTAATCACTTTCTTTCCTGCCCTTGAAGGCCACAGGGTGGTAAAGGGTCTCCCTTATTTCTGGCCAGGGCACTGTCCCTTTTTCCATATATGTACTCGCAGTATAGTAAATCGTCCCTTTATTGGAATCTTCAGTTACCTAGTTTGGGTGTACATCAATTTCCTGTTGAAATCCTGACTAATACATCTGGAAATAGGCATCATTCCCATTTTGCAGGTGATAATACTGAAGCTTTAAAAGACTATACTCAGGATAGTGGAAACAGCAGAAATTTCAAGCTAGATAGCCATGAGTTCAAAATACTGTGTAAATTTGAGCAAATTACTTGAACTCCTTTTTTTGCTGTATGAATCATGTAAACTTATTTTTAGCTCTGTGAGTCTGGACAAGTTATCTAAACTCTCTAAGGCTTACTGTTCCCTCCTAGCACATAGGATTTCTGTATTATAAGTAATATTGCATTTAAAATAATCATCATAGTATCAGCCACAGAGTGGTTGATAAAAAATGTTAATTTTGTGTCCCAAGAAGTCCCTACAAGTCACAGGCTTTGCTAAATTTTGGATATAGTTTGGCGATTTCTGACTCAGTATCAGTGGTCTCTTTGAAGGCCGAATTTTCTCATTTTTATTATTTTGTAAGTACATATTTGTATGTACTGTTATCAGATAAGATTCTTGTAGGCTTTCCTTTGTAATTGTTTTAGTGTCAGTTTGTTTTGTTTTTGCAAATTTAGCTATAGAATTATGCTTCCAAGAGATACTTCTACTTTGTATTTCACAGTGGTAATCTTAGACAAACCTTATGAAAACAAAATCTTCCTGTTAGCCTTCTAATTTAAAAAGTGTCCTGGCAAATTGGCCTAGTGTAGAAAGTTTTCATCAACATGACATTTACTAATGATTATAGCAATCACTGATACCAAATCTCCCTTTTTGATAGCTTTTTCCTATTGGTGTAGTTGATAATTGCTTATCTTACACAGTGGGACAGATTTAATTCAAAGCTGTTTCTGAAAGCTTCTCAGGAGATGCAGAACAACTTTTCTGAACAGCATTTGGCTTGAAATAACTGTTTCACATTGGGGATTTTCACTTATTATCAGAAGTCATTTATAATCCAATTGGCAATGCAAGTGGCATTGGACGGCTTTATTGAATCTGATGTTTTGTCCAACAAGTATATTGAGAATATGTCAGCGTCAGCTCTAGGCATATTACAGTTTTGTTACATTTAACATAACTGTCACTTGGAAATTTCATTACAGAGTGGTGCTCTGGGCCTGATCCTACCAGGAAAAAAGTAAATTGCTTATTAAGAAAATTTTAGGCTCTCAGACAGCCAATTCAAAAAAAGAAGTTGTCTTTTTATGTTAAAGGACCCATTCCCATGGATTTTAGAGTTGAAAAAGAGGGCAGAAAGCAAGCTAATTGGCTATCCACATATACCAAATATTCTTCATAATTTATTTAAACGTCCCAACAACCTTGCAAGGCAGGAATTACCTCCAGTTCACTGAGGGTCAGACAGGTAAGTATCTGACCATAAGTAATCCATCTTGGAAGTGATGGATTTGGGTCAGAAGTGTAGGCTTCTCTGATTTCCACGTCCACGTTCAGTCCACCCCCAATCCACCCCATCTAATCACCAGCTCTAAGGTGTCAGTGCAGAAATTTATTAGAGAATGGCTTTTTAAAAATTATTAAAAATCTCATCTTGCTTGATATTTAGACAATTTTCTCAACTACTAACTGCTCTCAAAGCTTTCTCTCCACATCCTATTGTTCTGTTCTCAATTTAAGGCCTCATCATCTCTTAACCAGATTGTTGTAATACCATTTTAACTTGTCTTCCTGAGTCTAATTTTGTCCACTCCAATACATTATCCATATTAATATTTTAAGCACAAAGACCTGGTTACTAATCCCTATTGATACCCTTCCGTGGCCCCATTTCACCAATGAGGTAAAGTCAGAATTCCTCAGTACCATGTTCAAGGCATTCCTGATTACATATTTCGCCATCAAGGTAACTTCTCATACCCTTAGTTCCAGGAATATGGAATTTTCCTAAATCCACCACACTTTTCCATGCCTCCCAGCTTGGACATGTTTCCCTCAACACTCACCCCCATCTTACCTGGAGAATGTTTACCTTTTAAGAGCTTGATCAAAAGTTACCCTTTCAATAAATTCTTCCCTGTCCTTTCTGAATGATTTCATGCCCAAATTTTTATTTCTATTTGTAAGAACAACACTATACTGAAGGTTGTTTTGTTTTGTTTTGTTTTGGGAGTTTTGTTGTTGTTTTTGTTTTGTTTTGTTTTGTTTTTGTCTCCTCCTAGCGAATTTTGCATTTTGTCTCCTCCTAGCAAATTTTGAGCTCTTTGCAAGTAGGGGCTGTGTCTAGATGTTCAATAGTTATTTGTGAACTAATAAATCTATTGAAACCTTTAGAGTTAGTTTCCTGTTTTCGAGCAAATATCTTTAAAAATAGCAACTTCAGAGATCTAATCCATTACATTGATGCTTCAGAGACATTTCCAGCAGACCTTCCTCTTGAAATCTTCTAAACGGGCCCAGGGCATGCCCAAAAAGTGACTTCTGCTCACACTAGTAAAAGTTGGGGAGAGGGCTCAAGAAGAGAGAGAAGGAAAAGAAGCAGAGACCAAAAAAAAAAAAAAAAAAAGCACCCAGAGCATAAGCTCAGGTGTCACACAGTTGAAAGGGGTAGAAGCTAGACAAAAAGGACATATATCGCATCAGAGCAACTCAGAGATGGGTTGTGCTTTCCTGAGCATGGAGTAATCGAGGGAGGGAGTGTTATGGATTAAGAAGGCAGGAGGCTGGGCTAAAGAAGCCAAAGCAAAAGTAACAGGCTGCTGGGGCTCACAGCTGTGTTCTTCCATCTCTCCATCCAGTATTGGGATGCTATATACACGCCGCTAATTATCATCAAGGGCACGTCACTCCCATCTCTCCTGACACTCCTGTAAAACAGATTATTTGTGAAAGAAAAAGACAATGAATTTTGGGAGCAACAGACATCTGAAATTGACTGTATAAAACCCAAACAAAAAATTCAGACAAATAATCGTATCTTTTTTCTTCATCAGTTAGATCTCTTGTAACAAGATTTCCTTGTCCCTGTTGACACTCTGGCAAGTGATATTGACAAGCCAAGGAATGTAAATAGCAAACTGGAAAGGAAAGAAAAGCAAGCAATGGGCATAAGCAGTAGAAGGGCTAATCAGATCCTTTGTAACTGAAAGTTTACTGGAGGCACAAGTTAACGATCATTAACTAATTACTTCACTCAACAGAAAATTACATTGCCCATTTTCCTGAGCACATATGAAAATGGTGTGCGAGCTAACACTTGATGTCGTATGACAATGTCATACCCACAGGTGCAGTCAGAGCGTCCTCTGACCACTGACGCTTCCTCACTAGTCTTCATATCTGCAGCCTCCAAGCCTGTATTGTCCAATACAATAGCTGCTACCACATGTGGTGATTTAAATGTAAATTAATTAAAATTATAAAAAATAAAAAGTTCAGTTTCTCTATCCCACCAGCCACATTTCACTGGCTCAGTGGCCACATGTGGCTAATATATTAAACAGTGCAGATGTAGAACATTTCCATCACTGCACAGATTTTTATGGGAAAGCTCTGCAAGCCTCCCAGCTTACCCTAAACATCCCCACTAAGTTAAGCCTACTCATGCATAATTTTATTATATCACTTCCTGGCTCATAAACTTCTGACAGCTTTCTTACTGCCACCAGGACAGCACTTCTCAAAATTTACTGTACGTCCATATTATCTGGAGATCTTGTTAAAATGCAGTCTTTGATTCAATAGGACTGTGGTGAGCCCACAAATCTGCATTTCAGCTCAACTCCCAGGGGATGCCGATGGTGTTCCTTCAACCATATTTTATCACCTGCGTTCCAAAGTTCTCTATTCCCTCACCAGCCCTACCTGATGTCCATCAGCTTCCAGAAAGGCCCTTCTTTGCTCCAGCGGCTAAGTTTCTCAACAGTTCCTTCTGATGACATTATTCACTTGTGCCCCCTTACTGGGTTCCTCCAATTTCTTCATCTTCACGGAGGTTGTCCCAAGTGGCTCAAGCCTGCTCAATCACCTCTGTAGAGATGGCTTTCAAACTTCAGTGTACATAGGGATCATCTGAAGGGAGCTTGAGAACTTGTGCGACTCAACCCTACCCCAGGAGAGTCTGGTCATTAAGTTTGAAATGGGGCCCAGAACCCACCTGATTAATAGACCACAGGTGATTCTAAGTGTTTCCCTAACCAAACTCTGAGAACTATTGTCTTAGTATACTTCTTATCTACATAACTCATTTAGATACTTAAAAAACTTACAGATAACCTTATACTGATATTCAACTGCTTGTAGTGTTTTTTATTTATTGCAAAATTAAGTATAAACAATCTATTTATGTCTAGAAATGTCTAGAGCTGTGGATTTCAACCCTGAGCACATGTTGTAATCCCTTGAGGGAGATTTTAGAAACCTTCATTCAGATGTTCCCATCCCCAGAGATTCTGATTTATATGATAAGGGAATAGGCTTTGGTTATTTTTGTTTGTTTGTTTCCCAAAGCTCTGTAATTAGTTTCCTGGGGCTGCCATAACAGAGTACTACAAATTTGGTGACTTAAGACAACAGAAATTTATTCTCTCAGGGTTCTGGAGATTAGAAGTGTGAAATCAAGGTGTTGGCAGGGCCATGCTTCTTCTGAAGGCTCTAGGGAAGAATCTGTTGCATGCTTCTCTCCTAACTTCTGCTGGTTGCAGGCGGTCGTTGGCGTTCCCTGGCTTATAGCGGCATCACTCCAATTTCTGCCTCGTTCATTGCATAGCCTTCTTTCCTGTGTCTGTGTCTCCAAATCTCATTCTTCTTATACGAACACTGGTCATGGGATTTGGGACCCAACCATATCAGGTCTGATCTCATCTTAACTTGATTCCATCCACAAAGACTCTTTCCAAATAAGGTCACATTCACGGGTATCTGGGGTTATGACTTAAGCATTTCTTTTTTGTGGGAAACAATTTAACCTGCAAGCTACCCCAAGTGATTCTAAGGCACAGCCTGGCTTTAAGAACAATGGTCTGGACTCAGTGGTTCTGAAACTTGAGCATACAACAGAATAACCTTGGGGGCTTAGAAATATAAGGGTTGCTGAATCCAAACCCCAAGTTTTAACAGGTCTGGGTTGGGCCTGAGAATTTGCATTTTTCTAACAAGTTTGAAAACCACTGGTGTAGGGGAAAGGGAAGTAAAATGGGTGTACTGTTGACCCTTAAACAAAACGGGTTTGAACTGCATGGGTCCACTTACACGCGACAGTAAGTACTACAGCACTACCCGACCCGTGATTGGTCGAATCCAGAGAATCGCAGATTCGGAGGAAGCTCATATACAAAGGGCCGAGTATAAGTAACATACAGATTTTTGACTGTGCAGAGGATTGGGACGCCCAAGCCCTTTGCTGTTCAAGAGTCAACTGTATTTCTTTCCTACCCTTGCAGGAGCAGCACAGGTATCACCTGGGAGCTTAGGAGAAATGCAGAATTTTGAGCCCACCCCAGACTCCTGAATCAAAGACTACATTTTAACAAGATTCCCAAGTAATTTGAACTTTCATGAAATTTTTAGAAGCACTGTTGTGTACTATTCAAAATAAAATTGCTCTTAATTGGCTGGTTGAATTAGTTAGTAAGGGGATGGATGGATAAAGAAATAAATGAGGGAATAATAAAGCAGATTCCCCAACTGCCTATCTCCCAGGAGATAGAAAGTGGATTGTCTAAATCCTTTGATCATGAAGTTGTCTTAGCAACTGTGAAGACAGTGGCTTGTCATCTTAGTGGCACCAGGGGAATCTGCCTGTTGGTTCGTCAGCAATTGAGAGTTCTCAGCTTATTTAGCAGTTTACAGGCTTTACCCAAGAAATTCCATACTTTCTTCCCCCTGCCCCTTCCCAAATGACCTCATCTTAACATTTCGTGGCTTCACTATCAGCACTCTGTCATTTGTGCCAAAGTCTGAAATAGGAGTCTGGCTGGAATACAGAGGAACACAGCCCAGTGTAGATTTAGTAATGAACTGGCTTTGGGCCAGAAGGGTAGCAGGTAAGTTTCAGAGTTTCAGCTGAAAAAGAAAGAAAAGCTTTTAGAAAGCTTAGAGCCAAGTCAAAACATGCCATATATGACTTTTTTTTTTTTTTTTGGCAGATATGCCGTAAAATAAGAGTAGACCAAATTCCCCATTGATAGATTGAGTTTCTGGAAACATTGTTCTAGAACTAAAGTGCTCATGTGAGTCTCAGAAAGGAACTTCGCGTCAAGCTTTGAAAGTCCTTCTTTTTCTCTCTCCACTACTGATTTCCATTTTTCTCTTGGAGAGTTGCACTTTTTTTTTTTCTTTTAAGCAAGCCACATACCCAAGTAGTCACAAACAGTTGTCTCCTAGAAGGCCAAAGTTTTCTTGGAAAAAGTTGTTTTTTAAAGGCCATTACCTTTCATTTCTTCATGGGGCCACGTCACACCCACATGGAATCATTTAATAGAAAGATTGAGAGAGCTCTCATTAAGGTATGCTTTTTAACTTGACGATTTGAGGAAGAGCTGATATTTCATTTTAATGAAATGGTGTTGCCTGGAGAGGCACAGTGTGATCTCAGGAAGCAGTGCTGTGCATGTGTTGTCTCCTGCAACATGGCCTGAGGAGCATTCATTCCTTCAGTGGTCTGTTGTCTTCTCTTCCTCTTCTGTAAAATAGGATTAACGAAGTTATCAATCGGTCTCCCACATGTCTATTAGAGTTAAAGAGAACACATCTCCTATCCAAGAAAAAAAATCTCTCATGTCTTTAGCCATATAATATTAGGTACATTTCTGTAATCACCACTTAATTTAATTTAAATTTTATTTTCTTTTTGGCATGAACTTATAAAATCAGTTTCTACATTCTAAACACTCGATTAAAGCAAATAGGGTTGTTGGTTTTTTTTGTCTGAAATCAGCCAGTTACACACATTAGCAGCTTTGGAATAAAGAACAACTTAATAACTCTAGATACCTCTTTATTTGTGCACAGTGAGAAATGTTACTCACCCAAATCCAGGATGAAAAATTCTCCTCTTCTCGCTGTCATATTTTCTACTGGTAAATTGCTGAATCACTGTGTGTGGCAGCTGTGTTCAGCTCTTGGGCATGCCTCTTAGAGAACTGTCAGGGGCACCCAAGGTCCCTCTGCTATTTCCAGATGACAGGAATAGAAGAGCAGCCTGACGCCGTACTCTAAACAGCTGTGCACACGTGTGTGTGTGTGTGTGTGAGAGAGAGAGAGAGAGAGAGAGAGAGAGGAGAGAGAGAAATTATTTCCTTCCCCCTTGTTAAAGCTGGTGGAGACTCTGTATCTTTGCATGTTTATGCAAATCACAGATTGTACAATTTGAGCATAATGTAGGGATCTTAAGAAATCATGTAATATGACTCTAAATTGTAGTGTGATAAAATGTAGATAGCCCTGGCCAGGAGTCAGGAGACTTGGGCCCTGTCTCACTAGGTATATAAACTATAAGTCACTGTCTAAGACTAGTGTGAGAAAAAATTTGATAACTAAGATTTTCCTTCTTTCATTTTAAAAGTAAACCACAAGCTGCAGATTAACCCTACTTTCTTTAGTTCTTATTGGAAATAGTGCAACATTCTGGTAATAATGTTTTATTGGTTTCCAGTTCTATTACCATCTTTCTCTTCCTCAAATTAGAAACAAATCTCTTTAATTCATCCTTGAAAAAGCCTTTTGTAACCCCTTAATTATTATCCATTAGAGCTAGACATAATAACAGAGTAAAGGGCTGATGAACACTCAGAAAAATTGCAGATTATTTTACAGATCAAGAGTATTAGCTCTACGAGAGAAGGAACCAGCTTAAACGCTGGAAAAGGCCTGCCTGGATTTGATTGAATACTAATAATGTTATCCTGAGCATGTTACGTAAACTCTCTGAGTATGAGTTTCTTCCTCCCTAATAGACCCTACACTATAGGGTTGTTGTGAGAATGAAATGCTATAAAACACATAAAGTTTTTAGCATGGTGCTTGATATGTAGTAAATGTTTGTGAAATTGAGCTGGAATACGGTCTATAAGTGTTTGTTCAATTTATTTACTTATATTGAAATACTGTCTAGTTGAATTCTTCTTAAAATGCTTGCCAGCTGGGTCCTAAAATCTCTTGATTATGCAAAAAATTACTTTTTATATTTTATTTGTTATGATGGATTTTATTAACACCTATTTGAATTTACAATATTGGGCTTTTTTTAGTTGCTGTTTATTACTGACTGATTCTTTTAAATTATATGTTACAATCTTTAAACCTTTTCAGTTTCAGTAATATGTTGTCAACCTTTCTCAATCCTCCAATTATTAGATATGACTGCTTTTAAAAAAAACAAATTCCAGAAGAAGGTCTTATTTCCAACAATAAAGCCCTCTCTTCTACAAGCTGAATGAATGTCAGAACTTAGATATGGAAAATTCGTTTTTAAAGAAAAAGATAATAGAGCATTTAAGAAAACCTTCACAGTAGGAAGATAAGGCAATTTTCTGAATTATTTATGGAGAAAATCCACTTTTTATTAAGTTATATGAAGACTCCATGTTTAAATATACTTCATCGAATGGCTCTGAATATCCAGTTTCCGTACTGAAGTAAAAAAAAAAAAAAGCTTTGATGTTAGGGAAATTTTGCAAATGTTAGAGCAATTGAAAAGCATGTTCTCACTACCTTCTGTTTTCTTCTGCTATCCCTATAATGTATGTCTCAAGATGTTATGGTTGATTTATCTAGAATATCTCTTAAATCTCTTAAAATCTCCAGAGGCCATTGTAGATAACAGCTGATCGTGTGTTGTGAAAGTTCGTAGGTTTTATATCTTTGGAAAGTATCACATTCTTTATTTTTATCTGAACTTCAGGTTATGCTTAAAAACCACTTTCTGTTACTTGGTACTTACAGTCTAAGACAGAATGAAAGTTTATTACTGTCATGATAATGGTAACTATTAATTTATTAAACTCAAGAATAACACACGTGGATAATTAAAAAGGTTTTTGACTATGAATTTCAAAGCATTTGTTGAAATAAAAAAGAAACATTTCATATCTAAGAATTTATCCAGAAAATTCCTGATTCAAGTTATATCTATAATAATTTTCAGGATAGCGTGATGACTGTAGAGAAAAACTGGAAATGACTATGACAGGAAGCTGGCTAAAGAGCTACTACACTGTGACAACCACTCATGATATAATGCCTCTAAGTAAAACTTAGAAACAGTAAAATGGGAGACTGATGGGAGAAAGACAAATGAATTTATCATTAGAAGCATAACTGCCAAAGAGACTAATACTTGTTTTGCCTGGATAGTTTTTCTGTTTTCTGATATAAGGATTTAATGCTATAAATATCCCTCTCAACACTGATTTAGCTGCATTCCACAAATTGTGGTATGTTTTATACTCATTTTCATTCAATTATATGTATTTTTAAGTTTGCTTTGAGACTTCTTTTTCAACTCATGGATTGTTTAGAAGCATGTTGTTTAATTTCCAAGTGTTTGGATTTTTTTTTCCTGTTATTGATTTCTAGTTTGATTTCATTATTATCAGAGAGCATACTTTTTATGATTTCATTTCTTTTAAATTGGCTTAAGTTTGGTCTATGACCCAAGATATGTTCCATGTTAATGAATGTTGCATGGGCACCTGAAGAGAATGTGTATTGTGCTATTTTGGAGTGAAATAGGTATAAATGCCAGTTAGATCCTATTGGTTGATGGTGTTGTTCAAGTCTTCCTAATCTTTGCTAATTTTGTACTTAACTCTTCTATCACTAGCCAAGAGTGGGGTGTTGAAGTCCCTAACTGTAATTGTGGATTTGACTATTTCTCCTTTCAGTTCTAACAGCTTATTTTTATGTATTTTGAAGCTCTTGTTATTTAGTGCTATGTTTTCTTTCTGGATTGAGCCTTTTATCATCATGTAACATCCTTCTTTTTCCCATGTAATTTTCTTTGCTCTGACATCTACTGTCTGATGTTAATATAGTTTCTCTATTAACATTGGCATGGTACATCTTTTCTATTCTACTTTCAATCTACTTACATTGTTATGTTTAAAGTGAGTATGACTTTTTTCTTTGTCTTTAGTTTTCAGAAGTTTAATTATCACATCTTGGCATGGAATTCTTTTATTTTATCCTATCTAGGGTTTACTCAGCTTCTTGAATCTGTATGTTCATGTCGTTTGTCAAATTTAGGAAATTTTCAGTTATTGTTTCTTCAATTACTTTTCCAGCCCCACATTCTTTGCCCTCTCCCTCTTGGGGCTCTGATAATACAAATGTTAGATCTTTTGTTATTGTTCCACAGCTCTCTAAGTCTGTGTATGTGAGTGTGAGTATGTGTGTGTGTGTGTGTGTGTGTGTATATGTATGTGTGTATGTGTGTGTTTATTTCAATCTATTTGCTCTCTGTTGTTCAGATTGAATAAGCTCTACTGATTTGTCTTTAAGTTCATTGATTATTTCTATTGTCATCTCTATTCTATCTTGAGCCTATCCAGTGAGATTTTGTTTAAATTTTGGTTATCATACTCTTTTAGTTATATAATTTCCATTTTTGAAAATAAATTCTATTTCTTTGCTGAACTTTTCTATTTTTCACTTGTTTCCAGGGAATTTGTAATTTCTTTTAATTTCTTCATGGCTGCT
Organism: Aethalodelphis obliquidens; assembly: GCF_003676395.1. Classification (NCBI taxonomy): domain Eukaryota; kingdom Metazoa; phylum Chordata; class Mammalia; order Artiodactyla; family Delphinidae; genus Aethalodelphis; species Aethalodelphis obliquidens. The sequence continues at coordinate 2,250,198 of NW_020838025.1, forward strand.
TTAAAACCTTTTTTCAGATAGTTACAATATCCAGTTTCTTTTAGTTTTGGCCTCAGAGATAGCATTTCTCCTGGTCTCTCCTCCAGCCACTTGGTGCTGGCGGGCTTTCAACTCAGCCTCTGCAGTGCACTGAGAAAGAGAAGTACCCATCTGGGATGCCTTCTGTCACTGAGTGGAGAGCCAGGAGCTGTCTGAAATTGTGGGTTCTGGGTTGCCTTCTGCTGTTAGGTGGAGAGCCTATCTAGATCTTCTGCTGCTGCTAGATGGAGGGGCAAGGAAGCACTGGGCTTCTTTGTCTTCTGCCCGTGAGTAGAGGGTGAGGAGATGCCTGTCTTGTCTTCTGCTGCTGGTTGGAGGGCTGGGAGTTGTCAGGTCCAGGGAGTTCTTTGTATTGGATAGCAGATCCAGAGATGCTGGCCCTGAGCTGTCTTCTGCATCTGGGTGGAGGGCCTGGAGACACTGGGCCTGCAGGGGCCACCAGTGTGAGTGAAAGGCTTCTTGCTGCCAGTGAGTATAGGATATGGAGTGGGCACATATATTTTAATACCACTGATTGAGTAATTTTTATTCTAGTTGATAAATCCTTGATTTTCTCAGTGCTATTCTTGGCTTAACCTTCTGTTAGTTAAGATGGCATTCTATTTATGAAAGCAATTTCTGGTCAATGGGTGTAAAGTTTCAGTTATGCTAGATGAGTAAGTTTTAGAGACCTGCTGTACCACATAGTGCCTACAGTTAACAATACAGTATCATGCACTTCAAAATTTGTTAAGAGGGTAGATCTCATGTCAAGTGTTCTTAACTCACCCACACACACATACACACACACAAAACCAAAGGAACACAAGAACACAAGAAAAGTTTGGGAGGTGTTGGATATGTCCATTACCTTGATTGTGGTGATGGTATCATGGGTCTTTGCATATGTTCAAACTCATCAAATTGTACACATTAAATAGGTGTAGTTCTTTGTATATAAATTATACCTTAATAAAGCTGTTAAAAAAGATGATTTCTGTTGAGTCTAATCTACTCCATTCTGTATTGATTCTAGTAGTTAATTAGTGTCATTTTGATGCTCTTTTACATAGTCTTAATTGCTCATTAACAATATTGGCATAATAAAAAATGAGAAAAAAATTTAAAAGAGCACAACTATTTCTAGGTATTAAACTGACAGATTAATATTAAAGATAAGAGCATTTGCTTTGGATTTCTTATAAGAATAATAGATTTAAGTGATTAGGTTTCTTGTTATGCCAAAAAGCAGAAAAATAATTGTTCCAATAAGATAGCTCTGCCAACTCTGGCTTGTTCACCCCGTGAATTAGTTTAATGATTAAGATCATTATTGGTTCCAGAAGCTTAACTTGACCAAAGGCCAAATAATATATTCAGTAAATATTAATTCAACAAATATTGACAGATTACCTGCCACTTGATAGGTTCTAATCTGCTTTAAGGAAAATAGTCCTTTTAATGGAATGAATTTTACTATCCTGTTTTCCTGAATCACTCTCTCATTTGTTCCCTTGATGGAGTAACTGACCCATTTAGCCTTGGTCGAGCCCACAGAGGCTGTGACATCTCAATTTCTTTCCTGGTAGAAAATTGAAGTCAAGTGCCATAGCATTGCTACCAAAGTGGCAGATATCCTGGAAGTGACCAGGAAGCCTCCCTGACAGCTGGAAGAGCTATGGGTAATAAACACTGTCAAGCCCTCCCTCTTGAGATCAATGAATTAGGGAAGCAGGAGGATGTATCACAGTAATTACTCAGCCACACCAGCATTTGTGCATTGTTATTTCATTACCATACCCCTCGGCCTCTTGAACTTTACCTAAAACAATTATTGTTTAATCTGAATTATTACTTATACAGTTAATAAGATTTATTTTTCAGAGGCAGCACCAACACTTGTACGTAAGAAAAAATTCTGAGGGTAGCTTTAAAATACCACACATTTCTTAACATTGGGGGACCTTGTTGAATCGAAATATAGTCACCTTTAATGCATTTAAAAGCAGCCCAGATTTTTACATCTAAATGATACAGTCCATTATATATTTGTTATATAATACATTATTATACAGTATTTATATTTTTAAAAGTAGAATTGAATGGGGGTGGGGGGGAATCACTTATCAGTCAAGACACAGATCTTACAGCTTTTACGAATCTCTCAGACTATCTGAGGCTGGAGGATTCTGGAACCCTAACATACTACTTCATTTTGTTTTCTTTTGGCTCATAAACTAAGGCTAGCATCTCTTTGGGCAGGTCTTGGAGTACGGTGCAATTAGAGCTTCTCGAGGGCAACACACTGAACTTCAGACTGTGGCAGCTGCAGCACCCAGATGTGGCCCGTGATTGCCAGTGTCCTCTGCTTCCAACCTGATTCTTTTTTTTTTTTTACATCTTAATTGGAGTATAGTTGCTTTACAATGGTGTGTTAGTTTCTGCTCTATAACAAAGTGAATCAGTTATACATATACATATGTTCCCATATCTCATCCCTCTTGCGTCTGCCTCCCTCCCACCCTCCCTATCCCACCCCTCTAGGTGGTCACAAAGCACAGAGCTGATCTCCCTGTGCTATGCGGCTGCTTCCCACAAGCTATCTACCTTAAGTTTGGTAGTGTATATATGTCCATGCCTCTCTCTCGCTTTGTCACAGGTTACCCTTCCCCCTCCCCATATCCTCAAGTCCATTCTCTAGTAGGTCTGTGTCTTTATTCCTGTCTTACCCCTAGGTTCTTCATGACATTTTTTTTTCTTAAATTCCATATATATGTGTTAGCATACAGTATTTGTCTTCCTCTTTCTGACTTACTTCACTCTGTATGACAGACTCTAGGTCCATCCACCTCATTACAAATAGCTCAATTTCATTTCTTTCTATGGCTGAGTAATATTCCATTGTATATATGTGCCACATCTTCTTTATCCATTCATCCGATGATGGACACTTAGGTTGTTTTCATCTCCGGGCTATTGTAAATAGAGCTGCAATGAACGTTTTGGTACATGACTCTTTTTGAGTTATGGTTTTCTCAGGGTATATGCCCAAAAGTGGGATTGCTGGGTCATATGGTAGTTCTATTTGTAGTTTTTTAAGGAACCTCCATACTGTTCTCCATAGTGGCTGTACCAATTCACATTCCCACCAGCAGTGCAAGAGTGTTCCCTTTTCTCCACACCCTCTGCAGCATTTATTTTTCCTAGATTTTTTGATGATGGCCATTCTGACCTGTGTGAGATGATATCTCATTGTAGTTTTGATTTGCATTTCTCTAATGATTAATGATGTTGAGCATTCTTTCATGTGTTTGTTGGCAGTCTGTATATCTTCTTTGGAGAAATGTCTATTTAGGTTTTCTGCTCATTTTTGGATTGGGTTGTTTGTTTTTATGTTATTGAGCTGCATGAGCTGCTTATTTGTTGGAAGATTTTTAATCACAGTTTCCATTTCAGTGCTTGTGATTGGTCTGTTCATATTTTCTGTTTCTTCCTGATTCAGTCTTGGCAGTTGTGCATTTCTAAGAATTTGTCCATTTCTTCCAGGTTGTCCATTTTATTGGCATAGAGTTGCTTGTAGTAATCTCTCATGATCCTTTCTATTTCTGCAGTGTCAGTTGTTACTTCTCCTTTTTCATTTCTAATTTTATTGATTTGAGTCTTCATTTTTTTCTTGATAAGTCTGGCTAATGGTTTATCCATTTTGTTTATCTTCTCAAAGAACCAGCTTTTAGTTTGACTGATCTTTGCTATCGTTTCCTTCATTTCTTTTTCATTTTCTGATCTGATTTTTATGATTTCTTTCCTTCTGCTAACTTTGGGGTTTTTTTGTTCTTCTTTCCCTAATTGCTTTAGGTGTAAGGTTAGGTTGTTTATTTGAGATGCTTCTTGTTTCTTAAGGTAAGATTTTATTGCTATAAACTTCCCTCTTAGAATTGCTTTTGCTGCATCCCATAGGTTTTGGGCTGTCGTGTCTCCATTGTCATTTGTTTCTAGGTATGTTTTTATTTCCTCTTTGATTTCTTCAGTGATCACTTCGTTATTAAGTAGTGTATTGTTTAGCCTCCATGTGTTTGTATTTTTTTCAGATCTTTTCCTGTAATTGATATCTAGTCTCATAGCGTTGTGGTCAGAAAAGATACTTGATACAATTACAATTTTCTTAAATTTACCAAGGCTTGATTTGTGACCCAAGACATGATCTATCCTGGAGAATGTTCCATGAGCACTTGAGAAAAATGTATATTCTGTTGTTTTTGGATGGAATGTCCTATAAATATCAATTAAGTCCATCTTGTTTAATGTATCACTTAAAGCTTGTGTTTCCTTATTTATTTTCATTTTGGATGATCTGTCCATTGGTGAAAGTGGGGTGTTAAAGTCCCCTAGTATGAATGTGTTACTGTGGATTTCCCCTTTTATGGCTGTTAGTATTTGCCTTATGTATTGAGGTGCTCCTATGTTGGGTGCATAAATATTTACAATTGTTATATCTTCTTCTTGGATCGATCCCTTGATCATTATGTAGTGTCCTTCTTTGTCTCTTCTAATAGTCTTTATTTTAAAGTCTATTTTCTCTGATATGAGAATTGCTACTCCAGCTTTCTTTTGGTTTCCATTTGCATGAAATATCTTTTTCCATCCCCTTACTTTCAGTCTGTATGTGTCTCTAGGTCTAAAGTGGGTCTCTTGTAGACAGCATATATATGGGTCTTGTTTTTGTATCCATTCAGACAATCTGTATCTTTTGGTGGGAGCATTTAGTCTATTTACATTTAAGGTAATTATCGATATGTATGTTCCTATTCCCATTTTCTTAATTGTTTTGGGTTCGTTATTGTAGGTCTTTTCCTTCTCTTGTGTTTCTTGCCTAGAGAAGTTCCTTTAGCATTTGTTGTAAAGCTGGTTTGGTGGTGCTGAACTCTCTCAGCTTTTGCTTGTCTGTAAAGGTTTTAAGTTCGCCATCAAATCTGAATGAGATCCTTGCTGGGTAGAGTAATCTTGGTTGCAGGTTTTTCGCCTTCATCACTTTAAATATGTCCTGCCAGTCCCTTCTGGCTTGCAGAGTTTCTGCTGAAAGATCAGCTGTTAACCTTATGGGGATTCCCTTGTGTGTTATCTGTTGTTTTTCCCTTGCTGCTTTTAATATGTTTTCTTTGTATTTAATTTTTGACAGTTTGATTAATATGTGTCTTGGCTTATTTCTCCTTGGATTTATCCTGTATGGGACTCTCTGTGCTTCCTGGACTTGATTAACTATTTCCTTTCCCATATTAGGGAAGTTTTCAACTATAATCTCTTCAAATATATTCTCAGTCCCTTTCTTTTTCTCTTCTTCTTCTGGAACCCCTATAATTCGAATATTGGTGCATTTAATGTTGTCCCAGAGGTCTCTGAGACTGTCCTCAGTTCTTTTCATTCTTTTTTCTTTATTCTCCTCTGCAGTAGTTATTTCCACTATTTTATCTTCCAGGTCACTTATCCATTCTTCTGCCTCAGTTATTCTGCTATTGATCCCATCTAGAGTATTTTTCATTTCATTTATTGTGTTGTTCATCACTGTTTGTTTGCTCTTTAGTTCTTCTAGGTCCTTGTTAAATGCTTCTTGCATTTTGTCTATGCTATTTCCAAGATTTTGCATCATCTTTGCTATCATTATTCTGAATTCTTTTTCAGGTAGACTGCCTGTTTTCTCTTCATTTGTTAGGTCTGGTGGGTTTTTATCTTGCCCCTTCATCTGCTCTGTGTTTTTCTGTCTTCTCATTTTGCTTATCTTACTGTGTTTGGGGTCTCCTTTTTGTAGGCTGCAGGTTCATAGTTCCCATTGTTTTTGGTGTCGGTCCCCAGTGGCTGAAGTTGGTTCAGTGGGTTGTGTAGGCTTCCTGGTGGAGGGGACTAGTGCCTGTGTTCTGGTGGATGAGGCTGGATCTTGTCTTTCTGGTGGTCAGGTCCACGTCTGGTGGTGTGTTTTGAGGTGTCTGTGGACTTATGATTTTAGGCAGCCTCTCTGCTAATGGGTGGGGTGTGTTCCTGTCTTGCTATTTGTTTGGCATAGGGTGTCCAGCACTGTAGTTTGCTGGTTGTTGAGTGAAGCTGGGTGCTGGTGTTGAGATGGAGATCTCTGGGAGATTTTCGCCGTTTGATATTATGTGGAGCTGGGAGGTCTCTTGTGGACCAGTGTCCTGAAGTTGGCCCTCCCACCTCAGCGGCACAGCACTGACTCCTGGCTGCAGTACCAAGAGCCTTTCATCCACACGGCTCAGAATAAAGGTAGAAAAAGAAAGAAAGAAAGAAAAAAAGAAAGAAAGGAAGGAAGAAGGGAGATGGAATAAAATAAAGTAAGATAAAATAAAGTTATTAAAATAGAAAATAATTATTAAGAAAAAAATTTAAAAAAAAAACAAAAAACGGACGGATAGAACCCTGGGACAAATGGTGGAAGCAAAGCTATACAGACAAATTCTCACACAGAAGCATATACATACACACTCACAAAAAGAGGAAAAGGGGAAAAAAATCATAAATCTTGCTCTCAAAGTCCACCTCCTCAATTTGGGATGATTCGTTGTCTATTCAGGTATTCCACAGATGCAGGATACATCAAGTTGATTGTGGAGCTTTAATCCGCTGCTTCTGAGGCTGCTGGGAGAGATTTCCCTTCTCTTCTTTGTTCTCACAGCTCCCGGGGCTCAGCTTTGGATTTGGCTCCGCGTCTGCCTGTAGGTCGCCTGAGGGCGTCTGTTCTTCTCTCAGACAGGACGAGGTTAAAGGAGCCGCTGATTCGGGGGCTCTGGCGCACTCAGGCCGGGGGGAGGTAGGGGTCTGGAGTGCGGGGCGGGCCTACGGTGGCAGAGGCCGTCGTGACGTTGCAGCAGCCTGAGGCGCGCCGTGCGTTCTCCCGGGGAAGTTGTCTCTGGATCCCGGGAACCTGGCAGTGGTGGGCTGCACAGGCTCCCCAAAGGGGGGTGTGGATAGTAACCTGTGCTCGCACACAGGCTTCTTGGTGGCGGCAGCAGCAGCCTTAGCGTCTAATGCCCGTCTCTGGGTCCCGCGCTGATAGCCGCGGCTCGAGCCCGTCTCTGGGGCTCCTTTAAGCAGCGCTCTTAATCCCCTCTCCTCGCGCACCAGGACAGAAAGAGGGAAGAAAAAGTCTCTTGCCTCTTCGGCAGGTCCAGACTTTTCTCCGGACTCCCGCCCGGATAGCTGTGGCGCACTAACCCCCTGCAGGCTGTGTTCACGCCGCCAACCCCAGTCCTCTCCCTGAGCTCCAACCGAAGCCCAAGCCTTAACTCCCAGCCCCGCCCGCCCCGGCAGGTGAGCAGACAAGCCTCTCGGGCTGGTGAGTGCCTGTCGGCCCTGATCCTCTGTGCGGGAATCTCTCCGCTTTGCCCTCCGCACCCCTGTTGCTGTGCTGTCCTCCGCGGCTCCGAAGCTTCCCCCCTCCGCCACCCGCTGTCTCCGCCCGCGAAGGGTCTTCCTAGTGTGTGGAAACATTTCCTCCTTCACAGCTCCCTCCCACTGGTGCAGGTCCCGTCCCTATTCTTTTGTCTCTGTTTATTCTTTTTTCTTTTGCCCTACCCAGGTACGTGGGGGGTTTCTTGCCTTTTGGGAGGTCCGAGGTCTTCTGCCAGCCTTCAGTAGGTGTTCTGTAGAAGGTGTTCCACGTGTAGATGTATTTTTGGTGTATTTGTGGGGAGGAAGGTGGTCTCCGCATCTTACTCTTCCGCCATCTTCCCGATCCCTCCAAGATGATTCTTTAGGTCCGGGTTCCAAAGAAAAAACTTGCCCCAGTTAATCGCATCTATATTTCTCATTTCTTTCTTTCTCACTGCCCTCAAACTCAGCCAGTCCTGTTATACGGAGGTTGATTCCAACCACTATAGGGAACCTGACGCTTACTCCTTACAAAGTCCGCCCACAGAAAGCTAAGGTAAGCCATTATTGAGCTTAGGCCTTAGTGCATAATGAATGAATGGGCTAGAAATTGACAAACTCTGTGGTGTGGTATAGACTGTAGACATTGATCTTCCATTAGCATTCATCTACATAGATTACTTCTCTTTCTGTTCTCCCCTAAGATCCTTTAAGTAGGTCGTCACTTCCCTATTGGGAGGTACTGCCAGGAACTGGGAGGATTAAATCAGCTGTTCCTGAGCCTTTGATGGACCCAAATCTAGAAAACTCAGACTTACAGGAACCAACCAGATAATTATTGCTGCCCTGGTAGTGACTCTGGCGAACCCCAAAGCACATTGCATGGACTTAAAAAGAGTGGCTGCTCCTAGGGTTTCCAACAACAGGCTTTATAGACTGACGGGGTTTTCAAGATGTGGGATTCTTAGTACTAAAACTGGAAGAGTCCTGAGCAACGGGCATGAATTGGCCACCCTAGCTTCTACTCAACATAGCCAATTGTTACTATATTTGAACTTCCCTTCCATTTTTCCTTTCTTCATTATGTAAAACCTCCTGATACTGGGAATTAATTCAGATCTAACCACTAACCTGTGGGTAAAAACACAGACTAAATTTGGCCCAGGAGCCTCCCAGTTTGTGATCTTTGTTTAAGAGATGAGAGTGTGCACTGAGGGAGGGAGAGTCAAGTGATGACCTTGGTTTGCTTTTAGTCTGGGTCAAAAATTAACCATTATGGCTCATGTATCCATAATATCTTACTAAGGTTTCCATATAAGCTTTAAGGCTGAAACCTAAATTAGTTATAAATTGTGTCATTTTAATCTTCTTTTGTTTGTTTTTCATCCCTTGTATCTGTATATAACCTCCTTGGGAATCCACCAGAGGTTTCTGTGAGAAAACGGAATTCAGAGACTGTGTTCATGCCCAAACTCTCAACACAGCTAATATTCTAATTATCACAATACTCTGCATGTTCCTCTGCCCTTTCACCACAGACCTTGTCACTCTCTCTTTTTTACCATCTGGAATTTGCTTATTTCATCGAAAAAAAACACCTTTACATCCTCAGCTTTTTGTTTTTCACAGATCACCCCCTCCCCCTTCTAGACATAAATAAGTTAATAAATATAAAAATACTTGGAGCAGTGCCTAGAATGTAATAAGTGTCAGTAGCATTTTAATCGTGATCATAATAATTATTAACTGAAACCTGACTCTGTCCAGAGGATACACTTTTTTTTTTTTGCAATTCTCTCAAGGCGAAGCTTCCCAGTTTTCAATAATGCCTCAGCTCTCCCCAATGGGATAAAATGATTACATTCTCCTAGCTACCTACTGCTGTTGGTAGACCATTATTTTTCTGTCTTCCTGTGAAAACTCATTGTGTTTTGAGACTCTTACCATCAGCCCAAACCCTGTTTTACTCATCTTTGCAGCCTAATCACAGTCCTACTGTCACTGGAGACTGGAGATGCCTCTGCATTTTCCTCCATCCTGAATCCTGTCAGAATCGTAACAGACTTCACGTCCACGAGAACGAGCCATCCATTACAGCTTCCTGCTTTCTGCACCTCCAGCTTTACTGAGTGCCTCTTCAGTGTCATCAGTAGGGAACTCTGAAGTCCTAAATGTCAATACGCCACTCTCAGACTACAACCTCCTTTTAAAATCTCCTCCTTTACAAAAGGCACTTGAGCCTTTTCCTTTGCAGTACCACCTCTTCTCTCAGCATCATCCTTTGTAGAAGAAACTGAAGCTACCATGTGGAAACAGCCTTACTTTCCCTCCGTCACACCTTGAAACTGAGGTATCTGTCTCTCTACTACCTGACTCAAAGGAGGGGGAGCCATGGTGCCATCTTGATCAAGCTTAACTTGCCACCTGTGTTTTTAATCTAATCCACACTGTCTAGGACATTTCCAAATCATTTATTTCCATCCTCTCATTCTGAATTAGTTCTGCACCCTTGCTTCTTGCCTGTTAATCCATTTAAGTCTCTTCTATCTCAAAAGAAAAAAAAAAAACAAACCCACCAGAAATGCCTCTCTAGATCCTCCAACTATTACCCCCACCTCTTCTCATGCCTTCACACCCTAGCTTTTCAAATGCTCTCATCCAGCATCTTTACTTCCCATTCCCTCTAAAGCATTTTACGCTTGGGCGTTTTCCATAATTGCTCTAATTAACAACCCCTACTTAAGTATGTTAAGTTCACTTGATGCCAGGAGAATCATTTTATTTTCTAATGTACTTGTTCCTAAGGAGTATTGGACTGATCTTCACTCACACTTTTTCCTCCATTGTTTTATTGTTGTTGTTGTTGTTGTTGTTTTTGCGGTACACGGGCCTCTCACTGTTGTGGCCTCTCCCGTTGTGGAGCACAGGCTCCAGATGCGCAGGCCCAGCGGCCATGGCTCACGGGCCCAGCCGCTCCGCGGCACGTGGGATCTTCCCGGACCGGGGCACGAACCCGCGCCCCCTGCATCGGCAGGCAGACTCTCAACCACTGTGCCACCAGGGAAGCCCTCCTCCATTGTTTTAATGTACTCCTTTTTATTTATTTATTTGTTTGTTTGTTTGTTTGTTTATGGCTGCACAGCCTTCGTTGCTGCACACGGGCTTCCTCTAGCTGTGGTGAGCGGGGGCTACTCTTCGTTGCGGTGTGCGGGCTTCTCATCGCAGTGGCTTCTCTTGTTGCGGAGCATGGGCTCCAGGCACTCGGGCTCCAGTAGTTGTGGCACGTGAGCTCAGTAGTTGTGGCTCACGGGGCCTAGAGCGCAGGCTCAGCAGTTGTGGCACATGGGCTTAGTTGCTCCGCGGCATGTGGGATCTTCCCGGACCAGGGCTCGAACCAGATTCTTAACCACTGTGCCACCAGGGAAGCCCCTCCTCCATTGTTTTATATAGAGAATTTCATGTGTGTACACATGTTTTTGTCATTTTTCTAGCCATTTCTCAGCCTCCTTCATTGTATCCTCCATGATTTTTCCCAGTTTTACAGTTACTCCTCATACTAACCCAAATCCTTGTTGTTCTCACTCATGACCACAGCACAGACTACCACCAATGTATGATAACTCTCAAATCTATACCTGTGTCTCTGACCTCTCTTCTGAATTCTTGATTCATAGTATGCAGTTCCCTGTGGAAAATCTGTACCTAAATGTCCTAGAATCCTGAAAAGACAACATGTACAAAATTGACCTGGTTTTTCCCAGACTCTCATCATAGTCCTTGTAATTGTCACCAGAATTGATTTATTTTTTGTAGCCATTGACCTAAGAATCCTCTTAGAACCTTCCTTTTCCCATTTCTCCACATTTAATTAGTACTATGTTACTGAGAATCCACCAGGAAGCAGATGCCAAGACAGGATGAGATGTTCAAGAGATTATTGGGGGAAGTGCCTGTGAAGGATGAAGGGAAGGGAACAAGAGTTTATATGAAGAGCCTTTAGACTGCAAAGCAGATCTCTCCTCTCTGAGGAGAAGGGGAAGGAAGAATGAGTAGGAAGACAAGAAAGTTCCAAGCAGGAGAGGAGAGTGCTCAAGACAGAGTCTCTCCTTAGAGGCATTCTATATCCTACAGGAGTCTTGCATCCTATAGGAATGGCCTGCTCTGCTGCCCCAGCCGTGCTCAGTCGTTGGCTGGGAGCAGTTCATGCGAAGCATGACCTTGTCATGAATGAAGTGGTGGACCTAGCAGGATGGATGCTGGGGCCATCGGTCAATTATACGCCACACGCTGCAGGAGATTTGAGAGATGCATTTTCACAGCTGCCACTTTCCAAACCCTACCCATTTAACCTCCTAAATATCTATCGTGCTTCTTTCTGATCCGTTCCTTTGAACATGGCCTTGTCATCTTTTTTGGGGTGGAATGCTAACTGTTCTCCCTGCTACCGCTCTTGTCTGCCTTCCTCTCTAGTTCATTCTCCAAGCTGCTAACAAAATGCTCCTTTTCACATGCAAATCTAATTTGGTAACTCCCAGCAACCAGAGTACGATATTTCAGGGGACACTCAGGGATAAAAGCCAAGCTTCTTAGCATGGAAACAAAGATGTACCCAAATTCTACTGGTCCTGTATAACTGCATCTGTCCACTTTACCTCTCCAGAAATGTACGGTGTAATCCACTGACTGAATCTGTAATCCCTCCAATGCATTTTCCTCAGTTCCATGCCTCATGCCTTTGCACACACAGTTTCATCTGCCTAGAGTGTCCACGCTTTCACTGCCTCCCCTTGCCCCATGGCCTCATTATCAAATGCCACATGGCTCAGTATATTCTCCTGCGCCCACAGTTCTTGTCTCGGCTGTGCAGTGGATGGAGAGCTTTGAAAACAAAACTGAGGCATGGCTACCATGCCCGAAGATTCTTCTTTAGTTAGCCTGGCTTCTTTTTCTCAGCATAGCATTTCTGAGATTCATCCATGTTTTATGTATTAGTAGATTGCTTAAGTAATTACTGGGTTGGTGGTAACTAAAGAGGCATGTTTGTGGGGTTTTTTGAGTAATTAGTGAGTAGACATGCTGTTGAGTTAGAGTAGTTGCTAGATTCCTTTTGCCAGTCACGCTATATTGAAAGCAGTTTGAAAAGTAAGTATTTAGATGGATCATTTGAAATAAAAGTTTAGCAAATAAAATTGGTTGTTTGAATTCAACTGATTTAAAAAAAAAAACCCAATTGTTTCCCTGAATTATTTTTTCAAAACATTTTGGAAATTTCTGTGGAAAGGTTATGTACACAAGACAATTAAAAACTACTGATTCGGGCTTCCCTGGTGGCGCAGTGGTTGAGAGTCCGCCTGCCGATGCAGGGGACACGGGGTCGTGCCCCGGTCCGGGAAGATCCCACATGCCGTGGAGCGGCTGGGCCTGTGAGCCGTGGCCGCTGAGCCTGTGTGTCCGGAGCCTGTGCCCTGCAACGGGAGAGGCCACAGCAGTGAGAGGCCCGCGTACCGCAAAACAACAACAACAACAACAAAAAACTACTGATTCTATTTCCTTCATAAAGGAAAAAAACAACATTTATTTAAGAAATTTGGCTCTTAGGAGTGTCTGAATTCTTGTCCTGCATAAAAAGGATATGAGGCAGTAGACTTGGCTTTGCCTCTGGAGGGCCTGCTTTCAGCTAGAGTTGGGCACTGGAACCAAGAATAAGATGGAGAACAAGGGGACCCCCAGCAGAATGTGGGGCAGCCTGCATCACTGAAGCATAGGTCATATGGGCCAGAGCAGAAAGGCAGAAGCCAGGTATGAGTGTGTGGGAAGGGAGACCAGAGTAAGAGATCTCAGAGTTGAGGAGAGGAGAGAGCCCCTGGGGTCGTAGCTACAGGCCCTTCGTACACAGCTGTGACTTGACTGTGAGTGGGTTGTGAATTGGGAATAGCCTCAAAGTGTTTCAGCTATTCCTGTGGAAAAAAAATCAAAACAGCTGAAATGGTAGCAACAACCAAACACATAACTAGATGCCACTTTCTAGAGTGGAACAAGAGGACTCCTCATATCTGGAATGATTAGTAGACTGTCAGAGGAATTTTTGAATAACAAGGGGAAACCGTCTTAAAAGCATCCAGACAGAAAATGCAAGTTACCTGCAAAAGAAAGAAACTATCCTGGCCTCAGTTTTCTCTTTTTAAAAATGAAGGGCAACAGGAATGGAGCAGCATGGACATGGTCATGAAGGAAGGGGCTGTACCTAGCACAGTTCTTGTTTATGTAGGGTACCAGGAGAGATTTCCAAATATGCAAAGATTCGAAAAACATTTCACTCACTGGTACTACTGCAAAGAAAATTACTTGAAAATATGTGTAGCCAACTGAAAGATGACCAAAATGTAAGACTTTATGAGAAAGTATGCTGTAAAAGATTGACGATAAGCATCAGTGTCAGTTAAATATAGAAATAGGTCAACACGTCTATGGTAGGCCACATAGGAAAAGATAATTTATATAGGTTACATTCCCTTTCTACAGTGTTAAAAGCCAAGTCAAAACAACAAAAAAACCTTGCATAAAGAGCCTCCCCAGCAATGTGTCAAATGCCTTATAAAAAAATTACATCCCGTCATCCAATAATCCTTTCCCTGAGCTAGCCTAAAAGACAATCTGTGATACAGACAATATATATGCAAAGATGTTCGTCACATCGTTATTTATTATAGTGAAAATCTGAACCTAAATATTCAGCAGTTATAGAATGGGTACCTAATTACACATGCATTTGAAATAACTGGAGAAAAATCATAAGGCAGAGTATGGTGTGAGCTAGGCGGGCGTCTGTTCACAAAGGATATTGACAGTGTGATTTTCCTGGGCTTGCAAACTACCAGCTTCCCCGGGCAAGGCCATTCCTCTTTCACACTTAAAATCTCTACTCTGGGAAGGAGTGTGCAACAATCATTCCTGTTTTTCCTAATGGCTAATTTAAACCCTGCTTGTAAAATTCTCCCCAACAGTGAATTTAAACTGGTTCCAGTGTTCATTATTTTTCACCCAATTCTGTATATCCAATCCATCTAGAAGGAAATACAAAGAGATTGTTATTGAGTTCTTCGATCACAAAATCTTCACAGGAAGGAGATTTCCAGAAACAAGGGATTGAATAGTATTGGCACACAAGTACTTACTTATGTCCGACAAGTATTCACTGAAAATTATTTGAATATATCTGGTGAAGAGAATGTTGTATCAGTAAAGTTTTGAGAAGTTCCAGAACTGGTGTGGAAAATTAAATGATTGTTCAGCAAATGTTCATTCACTGCCCAATGCCCCCACTTCTTCGGGAGGAATATCTTCCCTGTACTATTGATGATGGGTTTGGCTATGTGACTTGTTTTGGCTGATGGGGTGTTAGTGAGATGAAACTAGCAGAGGTTTGAAATGTGCTTGTGAGTTTGGATGTAGTCTTTCGACTTTTGCCATGAAAATTACATGCTTGGGTAGCCAGCCCGAGAGGAATGAGAGACCCATAGAGTAGATCTGGACCTATTCTACAGTTGGCACCGAGCACAGCCAACACAGTCCAGATCAACCAAATTCCATCAACTTGAAGGTGTGTGAACAAGAAATACATGCTTGTTGCTGTAGGTCACTGAGTTTGGGGATGGTTTCTTATGCAGCATATAGTGGCAGTAGCAAACTGATACAGTTTTGTCTGTAAACTTGGAGACAAAGCAGTGAATTAAAAAAATATATTGTGAAAAATATTAGTACCTGTCAAAGATGAATATAACATTACTCAGGAAAAAAAATTCAAGAGTAATAGTCAAGTATATTCACAGGCTAAGCTCATGAGAGATGGAAAACAGAGGAAATAAAAAAAGAGATTATTCAGAATCTTAGCGCCATGAGCAGTTGGGTGGTTAAAACGCTTGTAACAAAACCCTCTAAAAGTTGGAAGGAAGTGGAGTGATACACATGGCCTATATTTTGACCAGGTTGCTTTATATGTTTGGGTCTCTGTTTTATCTTCTGTAAAAGGGGAGAACAACAGTGGATAAGCTGTTTCAGGGAGAGGCCACAGCAGTGAGAGGCCCGCATACCAGAAAAAAAAAAAAAAAAGAAAGAAATACAATTTCTGCTCCTCATGGTTCAAATCCAGAAGGAAAGACAAGATATGAAACATTCCCACAGCAGTCTGTGAGTTCAAGAATGGGCAGGGACTGTATCTTATTTGTTGCGGCATCCTAAGTGATCCAGCATCTCGTAAGGATTCACAATTCTAAGGAATCAGTCAGTAATTTGCACATAGACAACTTAAAACAAAGCTAAGCCTTACACTTGGTTTTTTCTTATTTAGTCCTCACAACAACTCGCTGAGGGAGCAACTATCAAATGATGAAATTGAGGGTTGGAGAAGCTAGGGGAATTGCCCAAAGCTACACAGCTAGTGTATGGTAGTGTGTATCCAGAATTCAGGTTTTTAATCACTTTTTTTTCTTATTATTGGGTTGGCAAAGAAGTTCGTTCAGTTTTTAACATAACATCTTATGGAAAACCCCGAATGAACTTTTTGGCCAACCGAATATCTTATTGAGTGTTACAAGTTGTAAAAAGATACAGCTAAATTGTTGTAAGGGTTAAAGAAGGAATTATTCCAACTAGGGAAATCAGTAGAGGCATCAGAATATAGATGATTGCCCTGGGCACTGTAGGATGGAGACAATTCTGAGGGATGGAAGCAGGATCCAGACCCGTACTATCCCGTAACCATGAGCACGTGTGAAAATTGAAATTTAAATTCGTTAATGTCAAATAAAATTAAGAATTCAGTTCCTTAGTTGCACTAGCCACATGCCAAGGGTTCTGTGACCACATGTGCTTCTGGCTATCATATTGGTCAGCACAGAATTGCAGAGCATTTCCATTCTCACAGAAAGTTCTATTGGAGAGAGCTACTCTGGACAGAAGGGACTATAAAAACCAGTTTTCGCAGTGAGAAAACAGCAAAGGCAGCAAGAAAGCAAAGTTCAGGTCTGTTCAAAGAAGATTAAGGTGTTGAGCTTGGTAAGAGTATAAAGTCCACATCAGTAAGTAGAACATGATAAGTAAATGCCAGATATATTTTGGATGATCTTGAATGCCAGCGAGGAGAATTTATGTGCCTGGAATGCAACAAGAAACATGGAGGATTTCTCACCAAGGAAAAAATATTATTGGATCTTTTCTGGAAGTGGTTCATAGATCTAATGAAATAGTGAGAACCAATGGTTGGAAAACTGATCACGAGGCTATGGAGCTTGGGATGGAAAAGCTGAAAAGGATGTGAGAAACTTAAGGTGGAACCTCTATGACTTGATATGCTGAGGAGGAAGGGAAAAAGAAGTTTGAGTAACTGGGAGAACGGTGGGGGCATGGTCAGAAATACAGAAATCAGAAGGATGGGGTTTGTTTGGAAGGAAAAAAGAGTAACCGCAGTTTGGAACATGTTGAATGTAAGGTTCTTTTGAGACATTTATCTGGAAATGTCCATGAAGCACTAGGAAAATTTTCCAAATCCTTTCCTTATTTTCACAGAAGAATCAATGGCTGGCCTGTGAAGATGAGACAGAGGAAGTCGTCACTGGCAGGAGGACCAATATCCAAAATGGCAGGAGTGGCGTCCAAAAAGGTGGCAAGTCAAGAGAAGCAGGTATGAAAGTTGAAGTAAAAAGCCAAGATTTGGGGCCATGACTAAAGTAGTCTAGTTTGTCCCTTACAGCTTTGGAATATTGTGCACTCTTTTAGTCCTGCTGGTTTAACATCATTCCCCAAGTAGGCTACTACTAGAAAAGTTCCTAAAAGTATCAATTTCACATTGTTGCTAACATCTTAGATGTTTGTGATAATACCACAATACCTTTAGTGTCTGTGAAGTGTTATCAGAAATGCATATAGGATTCTCCTAAATTTTTCTATGGACTTTCTTACATGATACAAACTGTTGGTATGTTTCCTTGAAGCAAAAGCCTGGTAAGAGTTATAAACTATCAAGCCTATTGTTTCAAATATCACAGAGAATCATGAGGGCTCCCTTCACCTTGGTGTTAGTAGATTTCAAGATCCCTGGAGTGATTCTCTTTCACAAGAATTTTCCTGTTCACCATTTAGATTTCATTAGTGTAATAGGTAGTGGAAGGAAGAAACCAACAATGTAATTTAAAAGAGAAAACAGAACCCAGATGGTAAGATAAAGTTCTATGTATTTGTCCAGCTTCATGAGCAGAGACAGGAAGAGGTAAAGCTCTTTCTGTCTTTCAGAAGATATTTCAGTCTTTGTCACAAACTGAGACAAGGTACTTTTGACAGCCAAGTTTTCAGGGAAAAATAATGTCAGATTAAAAGATTGGTACTACCTCAGAATTTTGAAGTTTTACACAGTGGATTCCTGAACCTAAGGAAAGTTTTCTACCAGACCTCACTCTGTATTATTGAGTTTATAAATGCTGATTTTGTTCAGTGATTTAGTTGTTTTAAAAGGTTAAATGCTTGTAATTTATACACTTCCCAAGGCTGTAATTACCAAAAAGCCATTGAAACTCCTTCAGTTAGAGAATTTTTAATGAGTCGATGCATGATCCTCCTCTGAGATATCTTGAACTCAAAGGGAAGGAAGCAGGTGCAGAAAACCACGAGAGAAGCCAACTGAGTAACCTCTAGTAGAGTCAGGATTGAAATGCATACCTCCCAAATCTCAGTGGCTCAGAAAAGCAAGATGGACTTGACAGCAAATGGAAGATAATTAATAGGAAGAGGAAACCTTGATGGTGTTGAGAAGCTAGTCATTAGCTATAGTAATTAAGTGCAGTTGTCATTACTCACAAAAGGGTAAGATATTTTACACAAGCAACCATTATTCAATAAAAGATAATTTTCTCTCGTGATTATGGTCGTGTGACAGGTTGTGTGCCATAGATCAGCTAAGATAACGTGAAAGTGAGTAATTGTCTCAGCAGCTGTATTTCAAAACACATACCTTCTACCACAAGACTAATGTTGACAGCATCTATCCAATCCCACATATCCAAAGGAAAAGTGAACGCATTTTACTCTCATCCCAACATGTGGTCTACACAATGTTAAACATACAGGTGCCTGAAAAAGGCTGTTTTTCATTTAAATAATGGAGAAACTAGAATTCTTGTACCTTTAGTATTTTGATCTGAAGTTGGGCTTTTCACTTCTTACCTTAATTCTAGCAATATAGTTAAGTGAAGACTGAAAACAAGAACTTACAGAATTGCTGTAAAGTGAACTGTATTTTTCCATTAGCACAACATGTAATTGAAAGCTTTTCTTGACTGCACATAGATAGCTGTGAATATGCCATAAAAGCAAAGATGAGCAGTTACGCTAACAAGGTAGATTTAGTTCCATGTTGAGAGTTCATGGGTAATAATGCTTATGTAGCAAATTACAGGGAATATATTCTAAGATTTCTACAAAAAATTCAGAAACAATTTTTGGACTTTCATAATCTATTTTACTAGCTTTAAATAAGTAAATGAATTATGCATCAATTGACACATCTTGAAATGCTTACTACGGTATTTTGTCTACTTTGTTGAAACGTGATTAGATAAATCAGCTTTCAGTTCCTCTGATTTATGATTTCAGCTGTTTACAAATTAAAATTCATTAGAAGTGGGGCTAATTTTTTTAAATTAATTAATTGGTTTTTATTTTTGTCTGTGTTGGGTCTTTGTTGCTGCGCACGGGCTTTCTCTAGTTGCAGCAAGCGGGGGCGACTCTTTGTTGCGGTGTGCAGGCTTCTCATTGTCGTAGCTTCCCTTGTTGCAGAGCACGGGCTCTAGAGCGCAGGCTCAGGGGTTGTGGCTCACTAGTTTAGTTGCTGCGCGGGCATGTGGGATCTTCCCAGAACAGGATTGAACCCGTGTCCCCTGAATTGGCAGGCGGATTCTTAACCACTGCGCCACCAGGGAAGCCCTGGGCCTAATGTATATATTGTAAAATCAGATTTAACTATCTACATGCCAGCTATTATAATAGTAGTCTTGATTTTATAAAAGACTCTTGTATGGTGGTAAAGAGAACATCATATGGAAGAAGGCTGCCTGAGTTTGAATCCCTGCTCCTCTAATTATTAACAATGAAATCTTGGTCAGGTCATGCCTAATTATGCCTCTGTTTTTTCCCTCTGTAAAATGAGCATAATAAAAGTACTTACCTTTCAAAGATGTTGTACCAAATTAGTTAATATATGTAAAACCATTAGAATAGTACCCATTACAAGGTAAGAACTATAAAAGTCTCACCTTATATTATTGCAGCTCTGCCTCATATTATACACAGCTGAGGCCAATACATGAGCAACAAATGAAGGAAAAAAAGTTTGCAAGAAGTTAAATTTTGATACTAATAAAATAAAAATCTTATAAGATATACTTTGTAAAAAAATTAAGATTTCAAGAAAGCACGCAGCTACCAAAAGAAGCACTATACCTAATCATCCAAATAACTTATTAAGACTAATAATTCCTTCCCTCAACTATTTAGTCCCTAAAAACCTTTCCTTTAAGTTTTTAAAGTTTTCACACTTAAAATTCATGAAGACTAAGTTAAGCTGACTTACTTGAGAGTTTCTATTATATTATAAAACCAGTCATATGAAGAATAAAAAAAGAGTACTTTAAATAAAGCCGTGGATAATATCCAAACTTTTAATTAGCTGTGATAATTGGGGAAAATGTATCCTGGATAATTAATGTTCACAGAAAAGTCTAAAAGCTCATTTTATTTAAGTCTCTTCTGTTTCCAAGTTTTTAATTTATTTTTGGTTGGAACTGCAAACTAAAAGCCAAGATACAGCTACTTCTCTGTTTTATACTTTTCTACCATGATTTTTATTAGCAAAGGTAGAAATGGCCAGGAAGTAAAGCTATGTGAGTTTTCGATGGTCTGTAATGATTGAATGATCTCCGAAATACATTCAAATTGGCTTCTGAGAGCAAAGTTTGGGCTGATACAGACCTTAGTGTGAGTCTTGGCTATGCCGTCTAATAACTATTTCATTTTGCATAGATTATTTAAACACCGTCAGCCTCAGTTTCCTCCTATGTCAAATAAAGATAATAGTATTTATTTCGTACCATTGAGATTTAAATTAGATGATACAGAAAAATACATAGTACATTTCTCGGCATAAATAGTTCAATAATTGTGAGCTGCTCTGGTGGTGGTGATGATGATGGCAATGATGGCTATTGGTTCTGCTCCACTAGCGCTTTGGTCTTTAATCACTGATAAGCTTCCCTATTCTAATGTTTACTTCTATTTCTCTAAGTCTTCTTTCTCCTTTACAGGACCTTTCCCTACGTACCTCTCTTAAGTAAATATTCCTCAAAGATCTGTCTGGTTTCTATTCAACTTCTCACAATGCAATCTCTCCCAAGATATCTAAAATTCTTTACCTCTTCAGATACTTTTTTCAGGTGGTTCAAAGGCCCTCTCTCTGGCCCTGACTTGTCTCCTGAGTTCCTCATCTGATTGGTACACTTCGCAGAGATGTCCCACCATCATTGCAACCAGTGATGTGCTGGTAAAGGCTCTCAAAATAAATTCTTTGTAAGCATTTGCTAATTTCTATAGTGTAAATACTCTCATTATGACCTCTTTCAAGCTACTATCTTAATATCATTGAATGCAGACTTGGGAGAAGATGTGCGTGCTGGCTCCAACACAGCACTGGACTTTCCCCAACTTGTAATGCCCCAAATCAAATTCATCATCTTTACTCCAGTCCTAGTTAATAGCACTTTATTCACCAATTTATCCAGGCTAGAAACATCAGTCAGCCTTAATGGAATATGAGGTATTCCTCAACTGTCTTTTGCATACCCCTGTGGCTTAGCTGGTGCTGCCGGCTCAGACTGGACTGTCTCACATACTCATTGTGGAAACTCTTCTTCAAGTCTGAGCTCAGACATTGAATCCTTTGAAAGCCTTCCTCACTTGACTCTCCAGTTAGTTAGAAGTAGTCGTTTTTTGCTCTGTAATCACACTAAGCGTTTTTTTTTCTTTAAGTAGAAACATCTAGAGTTGGTTCATTAAAAGCAAACCCAGATTTCTCAAGGTGAGTAAAGAAAGAAGGGCTTCACCTGTAGGGTGTGAAGATGGATCTGAAGTTCTGAGCTCTGATTTGCAGTCATTCACCTTCCTCTCAGGAGAATTTCATATGGGTTACAGCCAGCAGTGTGGGGACCTCAACAGGGATCCTTTCCCTTTAAACGTCTCAGTCTGAAGATAGATTTTTTACTTTTTTCCTTAATTCTGTCAACACAGTCCAATCAAGACTGGAACTTTAAAACAAAGCATTCAAACAAACTCAAGAGAAACAGGAAGGAAACAAAGGGCAATCAGACCATGTGGCTCACTCCAACTTGAAGGTTTGAGCTTATAAATAAAGCTAATCTTTCAAAAGCATTCATCTATTTTTAGTTTTTGTTATGCTAATTATAGCCTTCACCAAATACAGTATAAACTTCTATCTGCTACGACAGTGTTTTACTTGTCTCTAAACCGCTCATGCTGTAGCACTGTATTATGTATAATACACAACCTAACTCAACAATTTGTGAGCACAATTCATGAATGCACGACATGAGAACTTTGATTTCAAAGTTTAGCTTGAGAAGACTGTGACAGGTAACAGAATATTAATATGCCACTATGATGTGAATGTCCATATGTAAACTTTTGTGACCTTGTTTGACCTTAAATGGCATATAATAAATAATTTTATTTTTGCTTCTTTCTATGTTTCTTCTGAAGAAAAAAAAAATCGATCAATGTACACTATTCAAAACACACACTAATCTATTAAAGGGAGATAACTTTTAGCCTTTCTTTGTCCTTCCAGAAACACTGAGATCTATCCTTAATTTGCAGGCAATTGCTCTGAAGAATCCAACCTCAGATTGACATTAGGATTGTGGAAGAAGTATTTGTCCTTTGAACTTTATTTCAAAACATCTGAAAACGTAGGTGGTATATTTTTCTTAACTGCAGAGCCTTGAACTTCTGGGACAAAAGAGGAAGAGAGTTGTAGCAAAGACTGTGATTAATCCTTAACCTAGAAGACAAACTGGCCAGACACAGATGCATGTGATAGTTGAGCTTGTTCAGACTTGCTACTCGTTGCATAAACACTCCCATTCTGTCCATCAGACCCACCCATCTCTCTCTAGTAGAAACCAGTAAATCATGCTGAATCCTGAGTAGGCCATTGTGATCTTTATGTTTTCAAGGTCTATCTATTGCTTTTGCCTCTGATCACCTTTTCTTTGCCTCCTGCCTGTTTGCCTGACATCACTGTCTACCAGGCATCTGGATAGGGAAATAGGTTTAGAAGGAGATTTGGAATGGAGTGGTCTTTTGGAAATTATTAGGCAAGAATTCAGGAGACCTGGTTTGGTTTTAGTTCTAACTGCTTTTGAGTAGCTATTGACCTTGAATAAACCCCATTATGTTTCTGGATATAATTTGTAAAATTATTGAACTGTAATAAATAGTATTCATGAACTTGTGCTATTCTTATACGTTCTGTGTAGGTTGCTTTTTTAAAAACTAGACTTTTAGTGATATATACAATGCACTAATAAGCACAGAGGTAGATATAGTACAATAACAAGAAATTAACAGGATCAAAACAGTTGATAGGGGAAGAGAGGAAAATAGGGAAGAAGATACAGACCTAGGTACAGTGATGGGTAGCCTTGCCTTCCAGATCTGTGATGTAAAATTAATTTTGCACAGAGGAAATGGTGTTAAGGGGCAGAATGTGCTGATAATTGATAGTGTTACTTAGTTATAGACATTGGTTGGTTGCTATTTTACACTGATAATGTCTGCTTCAGTGTTTTACTTTTAGTCTGTGTCTTTTGCTTCACTTTTTATTTATAATTTTCTTCACAATTAAAAAAATTAAAACATGCAGTGAAGAAAAAGTATAAAATAACAATTATACCATTACCCAGAATCATTTTGTCACACTTTTGGAATTCTAATGTTTATTTTTATTATTTTTACATGATGTATGTATTAGTTTGTGTTTTTTCAGAAGAAGATCCTAAGGCAATAATTTGAGTGCAAATAGTTTATTTGAGTGGAGCAGGGGACACCAGCAGGGCAGCTGGATAGTGGGAGAAGGGAAAGCAGCTAAGAAAGACTACTTTAGTCAGTCCATTTCTATGGTGGGTAACTGGAATTCATCCCTTGGAAAGACTCTGGAAAATGGTAAAAAGACACAGTTCGCAATGATCCTGCTGAAGTTCAAGGGGGCTGGTTTTAGGGCTGCTGGGAGTGGACGTTAATCTCTCAGTACCTCTGGATCATTTTCCATGTGTAGAAGGGCTACAGTAGCCTTCCACGGTTGAGCGGAAATGGCACTTGGGCACAGAAATGTGGATAATGGTAGTAGGGAGTCAGCTGGAGCACACAAAAGGGTTAGACAGATATGGGTGGAGTACAGACAATGTCTATTATATCACCGAATTTTTTAGGTAAATCAATTAATTTTTTTATAAAGATGAAACATGTTTACCTTAGAAAAATCAAAATGATACAAATATTTTAAAATCATTCTAAATTTGACCATCTGGTAGTAGTCATCAATATGTTTAGATGAACACCATTCTCGTTAAATAAGTAAGTGTGTGTGTGTGTGTGTGTGTGTGTGTGTGTGTGTATCCATGTGCATGTGCGCATATGTGTGTAGAGAGAGAAATTCAGTGAATTCTTCATTTCAGGAAAAATTTTTTATGTCGACTGAAAGAAAAATGCACAACGTAAAAGTTGCAAGGTAAGTTTCATTCTGGGACCTAACTGAGGACTATAGCCTGGGAGACAGCCTCTCAGGTAGCTCTGAGGAGCTATTCCAAAGAGGTAAGGGAGGTGCCAGGATGTATATGAATTTTCTGCTGGGAAAAAAATCATGCAGTCGAATATCAAAAGATTACTCCTAATCACAAAGACCAGATGTCTCAAGTTAATGATTTTAGTGCTTTTCTAAATATGGAGAGATGCAAGAATCTGGGGTCACTGAAGTTTTCCTTCGATATGCATCTTAACTATCTAGGGACCAGTATATCCAAAGCACAGAAGACCTGTTTTTCTTCATTGTGTATTCCCCTCAGGGTGCACTTGTCAGTAGGTAGGTGACTGCAGTGTCTTGTGGCTTGATTCTTGTAGAACTGGAATAGCAGGCAGCATTCTTTTCTTGACAGATACATCTGCTTTTCTTTGGTCAGATTCCTTATTTAAGGAGTGCTGTATAGTCATATGTTGGATTTTATTTGTCTTCAATATCTACTAGCCATCCTGTGATTGCTTAAAATTTTTTTTTGCCTCTCTCCTATGCATTTATTAAAATTATCTCAAACTTTTCTTCTACATCAGTATTTCAATTTTTAGTGAAGTTTATTTTTTACTTTGCCTTCTTTAATTTACTTATTTCTGTGATTA
Source organism: Aethalodelphis obliquidens (assembly GCF_003676395.1). Taxonomy (NCBI): domain Eukaryota; kingdom Metazoa; phylum Chordata; class Mammalia; order Artiodactyla; family Delphinidae; genus Aethalodelphis; species Aethalodelphis obliquidens. The sequence continues at coordinate 2,275,098 of NW_020838025.1, forward strand.
TGTTTATAGCCTTCTTTTATTTTCTTAAATCTACACGTCCCCTTTTCCTCTATTTTTATTGCTCATCATCTTATCTTTGAGCTCTTGAATTCATGTTCTCACTAGGTTATTCTCTAAGGTAAGATCATCGTGATGAATTTTCTTGTGCTTTGAAGTGTGTTTTGTTTCACATTTCTTCCTTTGAAAGTCACATTCCTTTCTTGCTTGCTTTCTTCCTCTTTTCTGCATATTTTGTTCTGCTATGATATGTTTGCTTATTTGCCACGGCGCTTTCTTTCACACTGTTCATAATTGAGCAATTCTATTCAGACATTTTTTTCTGAAATAATGCGAGTACACTCATGATTCTTCCTAGTATAGCTGAACCAAGTTTCTTTTGCCCTTCTATCTACTGTTTAAGAGATATTTTGTTTTCTATTCATTTTCAGTAGATGGATAGAATGGCAAGGATGGCATAAGAACTCAGTTGAAGTGGTATGCAGTCTTTGTAATACCATGGCTCTGGTCTCTCTTCTGAGATGTCATTAAATATGCTACAGAAGGAGTCAAACCATCTAGTTTGGTACATACATTCTTATGGGGGGCTATACTTGGGTTTCATACTATTTCCTCAATTCAGTGTGTTTACCTCACTTTTCTAGGATAGTAATAGTTCAGCTTTTTTGGCTTCAGGATAAAAAAGTTAATATGTCAGTTTACTCTCTCTTAAATTCAAAAGTGCTTAGCTATTGATATTTTTCAAACTACATCTTTAGGTGGAAGAATACCCAAGAATTGACTGGGGTGATTTACTTGTAATGAGATATATGGTTATATGCCATCCATGATGGTGCCTGTAATTGGGTGAGGCAGTTTTTGGTTTCTTTTAACCTTCATGACAGGTCAAAAGAGTTTGCTATACTACCATTTTAAGGCTTTGCTTGTTTTTTTCTGGCATTATTTTAGAAATGACCTTCAATCAGTCAATATTCAGACCTGTTTTTATCGAAATATAGTTGATTTACAATATTATATTAGTTTCAGGTGTACAACACAATGATGCAATATTTTTATAGATAAAACTCCATTTAAAGTTATTACAAAATAATGACTATATTTTCCTGTGCTGTACTTTGTCGCTTATTTATTTTATACATAGTAGTTTGTACCGCTCAATCTCCTACCCCTCTCTTGCCCCTCCTCCTTCCCTCTCTCTACTAGTAAACACTAGTTTGGTCTCTATATCTGTAAGTCTGTTTCTGTTATATTCATTTGTTTGTTTTGTATTTTAAGTTCCACATATAAATGATAACATAGAGTATTTGTCTTTCTCTGTCTGACTTATTTACTAAGTATAATACCATCTAGGTCTATCCACATTCCAAATGGCAGAATTTCATTCTTTTTTATGGCTGAGTAGTATTCCATTGTATGTATACACTACATCTTCTTTATTCATTCATCTGTTCATGGACACTTAGGTTGCTTCCATATCTTGGTTATTGTAAATAATGCTGCTATGAACATTGGGGTGCATGTATCTTTTTGAATTACTGTTTTCAGATTTATTCTTGAATGATACTAATAAATTATATAATTACAAATTTAAAAAATTCTTACAATACATGGAAAGAATTCTTGTATTGGAGAAGTTGAACTATCTGGGCATTATGATAATTTCCAGTTAATTTATTTTATAATTCTAAATAAGTATATTGTGATATACAATATGTAACTTAGAAATAGGACAATCAAAGATGACCTCTAGGGGCTTCCCTGGTGGTGCAGTGGTTGAGAGTCCACCTACCGGTGCAGGGGACGCAGGTTTGTGCCCCAGTCCGGGAGGATCCCACATGCCATGGAGCGGCTGAGCCCGTGAGCCATGGCTGCTGAGCCTGCGTGTCCGGAGCCTGTGCTCCGTGACGGGAGAGACCACAGCAGTGAGAGGCCCACGTACCGCAAAAAAATAAAAAGATGACCTCTAAGAATACTATCAAACTCGATAAACATAGAAGTAAACAAAAGGTATCTGTATCAGTCAAAATCCATAGCAGGTGGAAAAAAATAATTGAATAATATTTAATATAATAGTTAACAAAAAGACAAGGGAACAAGGGATTATGAGGCACCTTGACTCAGGGACTAGGAACAGTGGGCTAGTGTTACCACCCCTAAATTGGAATGGGCAAGAGAAGGAAGGCTTACAGACGAGGTGTTGGCCATGTGAAGAGGCCACACCTTACAGGGAGGAAAACATTCACAACTGAAACCTTAGAAACGGGGAGGAAGAGACTCTGATCCTTTTCTCTTTCCAACTTCTAATCTCCCACTAATGCCTCCCATTGAACAAACCCACAGAAAACCAGAGGGCGGGAGGCCAGTGTTGAAAAGAGGAGAGGTTGATCTCCTGGGGCTTAGTAAGGCAGGAAAGAGTGGGGAATGGATCTGGAGGGACAAATGGAGGCCAGCCAGGACAACATCCTACCCTGATTCTGTCTTTAAAGATCATTTAAAGAGAAGGAATGAGCTCTTTAGCTATAGAAGTAAGGGCCATAATTTTCTGCATTTACATAAACTTACAAAGCCAATCATGTACAATTTGTAAAATGAAATTGTTTCATGCTTGTTCTACGTATGTAGGCACTCACATACAGAGTTGTTCCTACTACTTTCATAGCTAACGTTTCTTGAGTGCCACATGCAAGGAACTTTTCCAATGGCTTTATGTGCATTTACTCATTTACTCCTTAGTAGTAGGTACCATCATACCCGTTTTGCAGGTGAGGAAACAGAAGCTCAGCTAGGTTGCCTCAGGTTAATAACATGAAGTGGGATTCTAAGTTGGGATGCTAACTCAAGCATCTGGCACCAGAGCAGTTCACTGTAACTACCATCCCTACAAGAAGTCTATGCTGTGAGCACACAGACTCATCAGCTGCTTAATTTTGGAGTCCCCTGAGTTTTTGTGTCATTTTTATTACACTTGAATAATAACTACTCAGTTGGCAAAGTAACTTAATCTGAAAGAAATGACCCACTTCCCGAACTCTGCACATAAAGTCTGAGAATCAGATTCCAAGGTGTACTGTGTCAGAAGGGAACTTAGCCAATCCTCTCTTTAGCTGTGACCAGAACAGTACCCTCTCTAACCTCATTAGCATCTTGCTGATTCATTTACTAGAACAGATGTAACTCCTGTTTTGTAAGCTTAAAAACCATCCTCCTGGGGCTTCCCTGGTGGCGCAGTGGTTGAGAGTCCGCCTGCCGATGCAGGGGACACGGGTTTGTGCCCCATCTGGGAAGATCCCACATGCTGCGGAGCGGCCGGGCCCGTGAGCCATGGCCGCTGAGCCTGTGTGTCCGGAGCCTGTGCTCCGCAATGGGAGAGGCCACAGCAGTGAGAGGCCCGCCTACCGCAAAAAAAAACATCCTCCTGAAATACTGCACAGCTCCTGAATGGTGGCACTATGAAGATATTTTGCATCAGATATGATTCTAATAGCAATGTATGGCAACTCTGTCACAGGGAAAGAAATCTAACTAAGTTTCTTCTTATGAAATGAAATAAAGAAATGGAGATTTTTGTAAAAGAAGTAATGATTTCAGCAGCTTCCGAGAGTGAAACTAGGAATTAAATACAACCACATAGAATTTCTCTCTTTAAATTGAAGGTCAATTTGTTAGTTAACCCAGGCTGCCAAAACAAAATACCATAGGTTACATGGCTTAAACAACAGAAATACATTTTCTAACAGTTCTGGAGGCTGGAAATTCAAGATCAGGGTGCGTGGTTGGTTCTGAAGAGAGTTCTCTTCCTGGCTAGCAGATGTGCTCACATGGCCTTTCCTCAGTGTGTGCCTGTTCTTGAAAAGAGAGAAAGATCTCTTCCTCTTCTCATCAGGTCAACAATTCTATCCAATTAGAACCCCATCCTTACGGAACTCATTTAACTTTAATTATTTCCTAAAAGCCCTATCTCCAAATATTGTCACACTGGAGGTTAGGGCTTCAACATATGAATCTGGGGGGCACATTCAGTCCATAGCAGGAAACTACTTTTTTCCCGACTAGATTGGTAAAATAAAATTATTCTGGACTTTATTCAAGAATAATTTCATCACAGCACATTTATATTTAAAATAGAAATAATAACCCAAGAAAGTTTCTTAAAAAATAAACCAGCAATTACTGCTTTATGAATTTCTAAATGTAGGCCATAACATAGAATTCTATTAGCATTCTTAGCTTACTTCAAATTAAACTGATGTCATATAGTTTCTAAAATAGATTGGACATGAAATTGCAAGGATAATCAATATTTCCCTTAACGTTGCCTCCTTCCCCAGTCAATGTAAATGCAGGTGACTATGGTAATTGGGGTGAGTGGGAGGAGGTGAAGATTATATTGGGTCCCTTCCTTTGGAGCTTCTGTTCTATTTGCTTAGGGCAGTGAATCAGGGCCACCATTAACTGAGGGAAAAAATGATATGTTAGCGCATTTGTGTCAAAAAGACTTAAGGTTCAGACGAATACAATCAACCCACAATTCCCACCATCCCTCAAATGAGTTACTTCATTTGTCCACCTATAAGAGGCTTGGTGGTGTTCTTATATTACTTATATCCACTCTGAGTTCCTTTAGATATGGCACTTAACCGGATTTCTTAGGAACACTAATATCTGGGAGTAATAGGGTACAGTGGTTTAGGGGCATAATTGCTCCAGGTCCTATGCAATTCCGAAGACAGCCATACTGCCTCAGAAGGCTGGTTAGTGAAGAGATTTATGAGCATGCATAGTTGAGATACATTTTTACATGACAAACTATGCCTTTCACTTAACAACTTATATAACTTTATGCAACCTTCTAGACTTCAATTTACTTATTAAAATATAGGTCTAATAATAGTACCTAATAGCATTATGGTATTATAAGTATGTATATATGATGTATATTTATATCCATGTATGTATGTGTGTATCTATCTAGAGGGAAAGATCCTTTCAATTGGGACTGCTTAATAAGTGTTGGTTGTTCTTATTTCTTTTGAGTTGGGGTTATAATTTCTGTTTAAATCTCTGTAGGTAGATATTTTTATCACTGGTCCAATTTAATTAAATTTCTATGTATTTTTGAAGGGCAAAAGCAAGAATAATTTTGAAGTTATAGAAGAAAGTATAAAATTAATTTATAAAATTGGATTGGGCTGGCAAATTAGCCAAGGTTGCAATATATGTCTTATCTGGCTCTGATTTCTTTAATGAGTAAAAATGACCTTCTTTGAACGTAAGACTGAATCTGAAAGAAAATCACATGCTTTCAACTACAATACTGAAAATAAACTTATAATACTAAAATAAATCATCCCATTTTCTATTTAACAATGCACTTGATCACCAAGATGTTTTCCCCTTTTTTAAAATGGAGAAAGAATATGCTACATGACTATATGAATACTAATAAAACCCCAGTGGCAGTCTGAGCTGTCATCATTGTCAGGCGGTCAGATAAAATGCTTTACAGTGCCCCTTGGATTACCTATTTAAACAATGTGATGTGTACACCAACGGTGTACGTGTTCAATACTGAAGGATTGCCATTGGTTGTAAAAGCAAATTCAAAATTATGATTTTAAAACAATCACAAACTGACAGAAAAGTTGGAGGTAACAGTACAGGAAACTTTTTATTTTCCTGAACTATTTAGGACAAGTTGCCAACCTGATATCCAATTACCCCAGAATACTATGAATGTATTGATACATTTCTTACAAACAAGGACCTTTTCCTATACAACTGTAATACAACCAGTGAAATCAAGAAGTTAGCACAAAAATATTACTAACATTTCGTCCTCAGACCCCGTTTAACTTTCACCAGTTGTCCCGATAATGACCTTTATAGTAAAAGGATCTGGCTTAGAATTACAGGGTACATTCCGTTGTCAGGTCCTTTTACTCTCCTTTTCCTGGAACAATCACCTATCTTTCTTTGACCATCCCGATCTTGACACTTGAAATTTAAAGGCCAGCTATTTTGTAGAATGTTCTCATGTTTTGCAGAATGTTTGGGTTTGTCTGATATTTCCTCGTGTTTAGATTCAGATTGTACATCTTCGGCAGGAATATCACAGGAGGAATGCTGTGTTCTTCTTGTTGCAGTTGGCACACAATTTTGATTAGTTCCATTACCAAAGAAGTTCACTAAATTAAGGTGGAGTCTGCAAAGCTTCTCCACTATAAAGTTAGTTTTCATTTTAGTAATCAGTAAGTGTTGTGTGGGCTGGTGCTTTGAAACTGGGTTATTATTATCTTATTCCTCATCGAACTTTCAGCTTGTTCATTTATTTATTTGTATCTGCATGGACTCATGGTTTTCTATATTATTCAGTGGGTTATAGTTGTTCTTCGCCATTTTTATTTATTTTGGTATCTGCATTGATCCTGATTGGGCCATGCAGGGACAACCACTCCTATGGACACCCTCGTCACTCTCCTTAAGCTTTTACAGATCGCGCCCAGCTGCCCTTCTGCACAGACACCCTCTCAATCCACTGGGGCTCTGGCACCCCGATCTGGACCACTGCAACTCCCTCAGACTGGCATGGATGCCTGCCTCACTCTGTTCCACCTAATGGCTTTAGGAAGGAAAGGGTGAAAGGAGTGGAGGGAAGGAGAGGGAAAATGAGCCAGAGTTACAATTTTATAATAAGTAGTGTAGCTTCGAAATTCTGCAACTTAAAAAAAAATTTTTTTTCCTCTGATGCTTTCTCAATTTCATATAAGGAAAACATCAAGTCACCCTCAGGCAATTCAAATCTCTATTTGAGCATAGTGGTCAGATATTTATTTTAAATTTCTTTTAAATAAATCTCTGCTTGTCCATGGCTGCCTCCTGAGTCTGCATTAAAGCACATTGAGGGAGGAGCTAGTCCTTTGAAGGAGAGAAGACTAATGATGGATTTCTGAAAGGCTTCTTTCAGAAGCTTTACAAGTATGCAATTTAAAGTGTCTGTTCACTAAAGAAAATAATAGAGCATGGAATATATGAAAGATCTTTTTGATTATGGGTGAAAAAACATTCCCTTTTAAGGATATAGAGCTGTTATTGTGAAACTGACTTGGGACCTGTACATTTTCTGCTGTTCAAATATAAACTTTAACCCCGATCTGACCTCAGTGAGGTGTATACTGTTGAAGAAATCTGTCTGCACACTTGGAGAAAATGTCCAGACAGGAGGGAGCCCAGCTGAGTGAACTCAGTTTTCTAAAGGCTCCCACTGCCTAAATGATCTGTAGTGCTATCTGGTATTCAAAACCTGTACTACCTTGTGATATCTCTTCTACTGCTGTTTCATATGAATTCTCCTGCATGTAAACATTTTATATGTTTCTGCTTTGCTTCATCAGCTAGGCTGTGAACAACTTGATTATACAGATGCTATATTTTTCCTGGATATCATCCAAAATACAGTAGGTGTGTAACTGTTTGTAGAATGAATCAATGAATCAATGGTCCAATCCATCAATTAATTAACTCAAGTACCTGGCATCAACCATACTTTAAAAACATTTTTCCACCCTAAAAGTCCATGTGTTTGGGTTTTCAAGAGAGAAAAAAAAAAATCTCTTGCTTTTAATGATCCCATTTTCATTGTTATAGATTCTGCAACTTAAAAGAAAAAAACAGTTGTCTCCTGTATTTTCCCAATATCGTTTAAGAAAACCATCATGTTGTTCTTAGGCAATTCATCCCTCTACTTGCACATATGATCAGAAATTGCTAGAGCAGGTGAGAGATTTCCCCATATTCGTAAAAAAGTCAAGGAACAATTTTAAAGTGGAATAGTCCTACTCTGCCCCAAGGAAAATGCTTCGACATCATCAGATATTTGGTACCGTTAATGGAAGAGCATTACCGATGTCTTGAGGCAAATACATAGCTTCCCCAATCGCAGAGTTTGTCTGTTTTTTCAACTTGCTTTAGGTATACCAGTTATCTTTAACAAGGAGTGCAACAAATCTTAAGTGTATTGTTATTTCATTGGCGACAAATAGAACACGTCTCTAGAACATGAGTTAGGTATACCTTTCAGTGTCAGCAAATGCCATTTTGAGACAATGCTATATTTCTCCTCCTGAAGACTAGCACTTTACACACATTTGGAAGGTGTTAGTGATAAGCAGTAATATGGCATCTCTTAGATACAGCCTGAAGAAGGCGAGCATTTTACATAAAAATATTGAAAGTATAACAGCAAATATTTTGTGCTGCTTCTTTCTAAACATACTGTTTTACTATCAGTATATACTAAAACCAGTAACTGCACGAGATGATGACTTGAGGATTTAATATAAGAAAACAGAAATTACACCCCCATCACTTCCCTGCTTAGACCCTCTAACCCTCTTACCAGGGTATACCAGGCCAGGCATCATGTGGCCCTCCCAGCCCACTGCTCCCTGAGCTCGTCTCTTACTACTCACTCCTCTGTTTCTTTACCTGTTCCAGCCCCTAGGAGAGCCAAGCTAGTTTCTGCTTTTGTGCCTGTTCTTTCACTCTTCTCTCTGCTTGGAACTGCTGGTAACCCAAAGTACCACTTGGGAGGTATGAAGAGAGTTTTTTGTATCAGCTCCTTCCATCTCAAATAAGTATGCACTATAACTAAACAGTAAAACAGTGTGTTTTCTCTTCAAATGTCACTTCCAAAAAAGTCCCCTCAAACTTCTTCCAATCAGATTGCTGCCTCTTTATAGGAATTCTGGAATCTGCTGTCTAAAAGGTCTTATCCTGTTTCTCTGCAGAGCTGTCTCCACATCTTTCAAGGCTCAGGTCAAATGCCAGCCCTTCCGAGAGGCATAATCTCACGTTCTTCTTCCCCACTCTTGTCACTCTTTCCTTACTGTGTTCTATACTGTTTTTATTTTCTTCATAGCGTGTGTAACTTTCTGAGATGAATTTATCTTCATTGGTGTCTACTCATCATTTCTATTTTTGCAGTAGACTGTAAACACAATGGGAGCAGGAATTGTGCCTGTTTTTTTCCCTACTATATCCCCAGCTCTCAGTGGTGCCTGATACACAGTAGGCACTCAAAATCTACCTATTAAATGCAGAAAAAATTGTTTCTTTCCTTGAAAAAATTGGATACTTGGCCCAATTCTGAACCAGATGACTCTAGCAATCATATTTAGCAATCATATGACAATTTCAACTGCCCTCTCACCAGTATTTCTTCAGAATATTTAAATCTTGCTCTATTTATAACAAGACACTTTTAAATAAAAACAAATGAGTAGGCTGGAAAACACAAAATTATATTTATTAGAGCTCCACTTTTGGACCCAATTAATCAAAAGAGGAAGTCAATGAATTCCCCATCCCCTTTCTCAGGCTTGGTGAATAGCTCCACCATTTGTACCATTCATTGCTCAAGCTAGAAATTTGGGAGTCATATGAGGTCTCCCTCATGCCCTCCATCTTCAATGAGTCCTATTGCTCATGCCTCCTATTAATATTTTCTGGTCATTCACAAGGGCACCCACTCAAAAGTTCTGGTCTCATCATGTCTCAACTAGTGTGCACTCAATATATTTTGTTGAATTTGAAATATTCCCTATTTGGGCTTTAAAAGCCAAAATTTTCATACTTTAAAATGTAGTTTAAATTTCTCATCTTTTTGCAGTATTTTTAAAGGAAGAGTCGTAGTGAAAAATCAAAGACAGTTCTAGATATCATTAGTAAAAATGTACAAACCTTTAGGCAAATAGATGTCAAGTATAACTTAATTTTTAAGAAAAATACAGTTTTTTATCCAAAAGGTCAAAGAGATCTCTGAGATACATTAGTGTTCAAAGAATTTGAACGATTTTTCTAAATGGTATCAAATATAATTGCAAAAAAAGTTTAATTTAAGCTTTTATTTGTTATAGATTTGGAAACTGTGAAGTTTCTTCAGTTTTGTACTGAAGAACATATGCTGCTGTTAGCGAGCAATATAGTATTTTAAGAATTCTTGTCTAATATTCCTAAAACAAACAGTTGAAAGAGAAAATTACTTGAGGGTACTTTTCATGACAAAGGCAGACTTAATTTTAAGTAATATTGGAAAAAATAATAGTAGCAATATGGAGCTAAATGCACTATGGGAAATTGTTCAAGTGGTGTAATTAGGCAGTTTCATAGTATTATCACTTGCATATAATTAGGATCAACTCTAGTTTCACTCCAAATTTTTTTTAAAGAAATTTTGAAACTTCTAGATATTTGTGGTATTAAATATTATCATTATTTTTATTTACTTGCTCTTTTGGCGGATCAAAAGAGATTCATGAACACTTCTGATGTGAATTAAATATATAGAAGACAAGGAACTACTTGAAATACTTTACAAATTTACATTAAAATGAGCTTAAAAAATCCACTGTTGTCATTTCAATTTTTTTTTTTGAAATTCACAAGGAGAGTTTACTTTTTAAATTGCTAAACGCCTAATGAAGTGAATATTTTCTTATTATGGAGAAAAACTTCAGTATAAGATTAATACTACTTTCAGTAGTTGATTTTAAAACTGAGGAGATGTGAAAAGGAACACGGCAATCTACAAGTTAAGACTTGCTGTGCCATATAATGGAATTTGACAAGGCTGAAAAGATTTCAAGTCCTAATGAGTACTGTATGAACGCTAACAGGAATACCATGGGGAATGGCTGCGCTTGCCAGAATTGGATTTTGAAGCAGCAGGAATAATATATCCTGGCAACCAGGGTCTGCCTGTTCTTTTAGAATTTGAGATTTGAACAACAGCAGTATAAACAAAGACATACTCAACAACATCACACTTCAGAATCAATACACTCTGCTACTTGACCTTTCAGGGCCACTGGTTCTGTTGACCCATCCCTGAGAACTCAGTGTTTCTTAATATTTCATTCTTGACCCTCTGCCCTCTGGCTTACTTCCTCTCCTCTCTAATCCTCTCCTTATTGTTCAGTCCATCTCTTGTCTCCCTCGAAACTCATTCTCTTTCCTCATTTACCCCAGCTTGTAACTACTTCTTTATGGGTTTCTTAGATGCCGTTATTTCCTCCTTCCCTTCTTTGCTTCCCTGGATAGTCTATCCTGGTCTCCTGAGTCCTTTTAGTTTGACTCCAAGCCCCTCAAGTTTCCCTCTCCCTACAGCTGATTCCATTGACCATCTCAGGCAGCCTCTGCCCAATTCCACTTCCTAGGTTCCCAGCCTCACTCTCCAGCATTACTATTCGTTGAGCACTTACTAAGTGCCAGGCAGTTGTACAGAGTTTCAAATAAATGATCTCATTCATACCTCACAAGAACCCAATGAGATGGGTATCACTCACTCTATTTTTGGATGAGAAAACTGAAGCTCAGAAAGGTTAAGTATCTTGCCCAATTTCTCATGCTTAATAATTGTCTGTGCTAGGATTTGAACCCCATTGAGTCTCACTATTAAACACCATAGAATATTAGCCTCCAATTTGTTAAGCATTCATACTACAAGACTTGCACTGACCTTATGCTGTGATTTTCTTCATTCTCACCTCACTCAAAAAGCATAGTTTCCGTCTTGTACTGGTGTCTGGGTTCCTCTATATCTGAGTTTCTGAATTGTAACTCCTCTTCCTCTTAGCCTGGCCAAGGGAGACCAGGGAAAGTCGGGAAAGAGAAGGACATGTAAAGTCTAGCCTTTCTTTGCATCTTCCAAGTGTTTGATGAGCAGAGTCCTGTCTTGTAATGACATTTCAGGGTCTGGAAACCCAGGTATGAACTGACAGGTGTTGCCTCACAGATCAGCCTAGTAAAGTGGACAGACTATCTGCCTGATGCAAAACTGACTGGTAAATTGGGGAGAGGTCAATGTTAGACTCTCGGAAGGGACAGCTTCAGTCTTGGCACAAGTGTCCCCACAGAGCTTTGTGACAGAATATGGCAGCATGGCAGCGTGGATTATGTTACAACACCCTCTTCTTCCCAACCTTCCCTAACTCTCCTGATCTAGTCAGTTGGTGTCTCACGAGCTGGTTTCTCCTCTTGTGTCATGTCTTGGTTTGGACCTTACCCACACTCCTGGCTAGGTCCCTCCCTGGCTAGGTTTCCTCTTCATCTATCACTCCCATTGCATGCTTGACTTCACCATTCCAGTCCACCCCTGGCTGGCTGTCCTCACCGGTACCATGAGTTAAAACCTAGCCATCCCATAGATAATTTGCCTGCAGTTGTGACAATCAACTTCGCTAGGCATTCTGCATGACCTGCCCTGCCCACATCTTCCTCACTCACGGACAACTCTTTTAGCCCTCAGCCTCCTAGCCTACCCTCCACCCTAAGGTTAATAGGCCAATCTGTTAGAAGAAGACAGGCCTGTCTTCACCAGCCCTTGAAATGTATTTGCTAGCATCTTCCTTGCCATCTCCTCATTTGCACACATCTCCTTAGCAATGGTTCCCTTCTCATGCTTTTCTCATGATGTTCTCATCACATACAAATCTATCTAGCTTTGAGTAACTGTTTTAAAATCTTTTTCCTACTCTGAGTCTTGCTGCTCTGAAAAGAGATTCCTGGGTATGCTTCTCTCTTGCTATAGCTTCTGACCAAAACAAACAAACAAATAAACCCCACAGTATCATCTCTAATTTCTCAATTGCACACATTCTTTCTCTTTCTTTAAAGTGAACTTTGTACTGACAAAGGTGGCTACCTGTAACAATCACGGCAATCACGATATAAAACGGCACAATCTTTAGCCCCAGAATTCCCTTACGCAGCTGCCGCGGTTCCCTTACACCCGCACAGTTCTGGCCGTAGGCGATTACTGGTCTGTTCTAGATCGTAATCTTGCGTCTGGCTTCTTTTTCTCAGCATAGCATTTTTGAGATTCATCAATGTTGTATTCGTGGATTGCTCCCTTTTGTTGCCAGATAGGCTCTGTCACAATTTGTTTTGTCGTTCATCTGTTGATGGATATTTGAGCTGTTTCCGGGTTTGACGGTTCTCATTCTCTCTCTTTTTATTTTAAGGTAACTGTAGATTCACATGCAGTTATTAAGAAATAATACAGAGAGAGCCCACGTACCTTTTACCCAGTTTCCCCTAAGGGTAACATTTCTATCGCGCCAAGAATCCCTCACGTTACCGTTGTATAGTTATATTCATTTCCCAACTTCCCTCTTTAACCCCTGGCAACTACGCATCTGATTTTCTCATCTCAGGAATTAGATAAATGGACTAATACAGCATCTGACCTTTTGAGGATTTTTTTGTTTGTTTGTTTTACTCAGTCTATTTCTATGGAGATTCATCCAGAACATTGGCTGTATAAATAGTTTTTTTCCCCTTTTTCTTGCTGAGTAGTATTCCATGACATAGTTTGTACCACAATTTGTTTAACTAATCACCCACTGAAAGATACCTGGGTTGTTTTCAATTTTTGTCTATTATGAATAAAATGTGTTTAACATTTTTGTACAGGTTTTGCTGTGGCTGTGGGTTTTCATTTTTCTGGAAAAAATGTCCAGTGGACAATTTCTGGGTCATATGGTAGTTGCCTGTTTCGTTTTTTAAAGAAATTTCCAAACTGTTTTTCAGAGTGGTTGTATCATTTTACATTGCCACTATCAATGTATAAGTGATCCAGTTTCACCATATCCTTACTAGTATTTGGTGTTGTCACTATTTTTTATTTTAGCCATTTTGATAGGTATGTACTGTTATCTCATTCTGGTTTTAATCTGCACTTCCCTAGTGGCTAATGATGTTGAATGTACATTTTGTGCTTATTTGCCATTTCTACATCCTTATATTTTTGCCCACTTTCTGCTTGGATTATTTGTGTTTTTACTATTAAGTTTTGAGAGTTCTTTATATATTCCATTCCTTGTTCTTTGTCAGATATGAGGTTTGCAAACATTTTCTCCCAAGCACGTCTTTCATCTTCTTAACAGGATCTTTTACAGAGCAAACATTTTAAGATTGGTGAAATCCAATTTATCAATTTTTCCTTTATGGATCATGCTTTTGATGTCATCTAGAGCTCTTTTCCTAGTCCTAGATCTTTAAGATTTTCTCCTGTGATTTTTCTAAGTTTCATAGTTATAGGTTTTACATTTAAGCTCTTGCTCCATTTTGAGTGAATTTTTCTATAAGGAATGAGGTTTACAGTGATGGCTTCTCCTTTCATTCTTTCCTTCATTCGTTCCTTTGTTCCTTCCTTCCTTCTTTCCTTCCTTTATCCCTCCCTCTTTCTTTTCTCTCTCCCCCTTTCTTTCTTTCGTTCTTTCTTTCTTTCATCTTGGTCATGGATGTCCAACTGTTTTAGCACCATTTGTTGAAAATATTATCTTTTATCCATTTAATTGTTTTGGTACCTTGGCCAGAAAGCAACTGGATATTTTTCTCTGGATCTGTGTCATTGTTCTCTATTCTATTGCATTAATCTATGTGTTTATTCCTATGCCAGTAGCAAACAGATTATTATAACTATATATGTTTTGAAATCAGGTAGTTTTGATTTCTCCCACCTTATTCTTCCTTCTCATAAATGTCATAGCTATTCTAGTTCCTTTGCCTTTCTATATAAATTTTTCAGATAATCTTGTCTATATCTACAAAAAGTCTTGCTGGAATCTCAATAAAAATTATGTTAAACCTATATATCAGTTTGGGGAGTACTGATATCTTTATTATATTGAGTCTTCTAATCCATTAACATGTTATGTCTCTTCATTTATTTAGCTTATTGATTTCTTTCACCAACATTGTATAGTTTTAAGTATACAAGTCCTGTACATGTTTTGATAGATTTCATTTCATTTTTGAGCTATTATAAATGGTATTGTATTTTTAATTTCAACATTCATGTGTTCATTGTTAATATATAGAAATACAATTGATATTTGTGTGTTTTTTATGTCCTGTGACCTTGCTGAACTCACTTAATAGATTCGGGACTTTTATTTTGGAGATTTCTAGGGTTTTTCTACAGGGCAGTCATATCATCTGCAAATAGTGAGGCAGTTTTGTTACTTCCTTTCCAATCTGTATATCTTTTATTTGCTTTTCTCACCTTATTACACTGACTAGAACTTCAAGTCCTATGTTGACTAAGAGGGGTAAAAGCAGAACTGTTTGCCTTGTTCTCAATCTTGGGGGAAGATCATTCAGTCTTTCACCATTAAGTATAATGTTAGCTGTGGTTTTTGTTTGCTTGTTTGTTTTGTTTTTAAAGGATGCTCTTTATCAAGTTGAGGAAATTCCTCTCTTTCTTGTTTCACTGAGAATTTTTACCATGAATAAATGTTATATTTTATCAAATACTTTTTCATCAATGATATGATCATGTGATCTTTAGTCTGTTAATCTAATGATTATATAGATGGATTTTTAAATATTAAATCAGCCTTGCATCACAGGTCCCACTTGGTCATGAAAATCTTTTTATATATTCTTGTATTCTATTTGCTAATATCTTGTTAAGAATTTTTGTGACTATATTCATCAGGGATATTAGTCTATAGTTTATTTTTTGGTGCTCTTTGTCTTGTTTTGGTATCAGGGTAATACTAGTTTCATATAATAAATTGGTAAGTGTTCCCTCTCTTGTTTTCTGGAAGAAATTGGGTAGAATTGGTGTAAATTTTTTTTAAACATTGGTTCAATTCTCCAATGAAACCTACCAAGCCTGGAGTTTTTTTTTTGGGGGGGCAGGGTTTAAGTTACAAATTCACTTTCATTCATAGTCTCAGGACTACTCAAATTGGGTGAGTTGGATAAATTAGTATTTTTGGAGGAATTTTATGTAATGTCAATTTGTTTTTCCTTTTCTTTTTGGCTCTTCTTATTCTAGATTCTTGAGATGGGAGCTTAGATTATTGATTTGAGGGTTTTCCCCTTTTCTAATTAATACTATAAATTTAATGCTATAAATTCCCCTCTTACTACTGGTTTAGCACCAGTTTTGCCTTGTTCCCCAGGCAAAAGTAGTCTTTCCCCAGGGAAAGTAGTCTTTCCTTTCCCCAGGGAAAGTAGTCTTTCAGTAGTCTTTCGCCACTGAATATGATGTTAGCTATAATTTTAAAGAAAATATGCTCTTGTGTTCCGCAAATTTTGATATTTTACATTTTCATTTTAATTCAGTTCAATCTATTTTTTTTATCTCCCTTGAGACTTCTTCATGACCCATAGGTTATTTATGGGTTATTTATAAGTGTATTTTTTTAGTTTCTAAGTGCTTGGATTTGTTATCTTTCTCTAATTTATTTCTAGTTTGTGTCCACTGTGGTCAGAGAACACATTTTATATAATGTCAATTCCTTTAAATTTTTTGAGATTTGTTCTATAGCTCAGGATGTGTGTGCTTGCAAAGAGTGTATGTTCTGCTATTGTTGGGTGGAGTGTTCTATAAATGTCAATTGGATCCTCTTGTTGATAGTGTTGTTAAGTTCTATATCCTTGCTGATATTTGGTCTAGTATTTTATCAGTTGTTGAAGAGGAATGTTGAAGTCTCCAACCATATTTTTTGATTTGTCTATTTCTCCTTTCAGTTCTATCAGTTTTTGCCTCACACATTTTGCAATACACACACACACACACACACACACACACGTTTAAGATTGCTATGTCTTCTTGGTGGACTGACCCTTTTATCATTACAAAACACCCCTTGCTATCTCTGATAATTTTCTTTGCTCTAAAGTGTAATTTAGCTGCAATTACTATAGCTACTCCTATGTTTCTTTAATTAGCGTTTATATGACATATCTACATTCTTTTACTTTCAATCTGCTATATTGTTATATATGAAGTGAGTTTCTTATGGAAAGAATAAAGTTGGGTCATGTTTTCAAATCCAGTCTGCCAATCTGTGCATTTTACTTGGTATATTTAGACCCATTTACATTTATTGATATGTTAGTATTTAAATCATTGGTTTTCTGTTTATTCTCCATGTATTTTTTTTGTTTCTGTTTTCTTTTTTCTGCCTTTCCATGGGTTACTTGAATGTGTTTTTAGAATTCCATTTTTGTTTTATCTACATTGTTTTTGAGTGCACTGCTTTGTATAACTACTTTTTATTTGTAGCTCTAGCTATTACTTTATATGGACATAACTTTTCCTATTTACTGTTGACATTATTTTACCAGTTCAGCTTAAGGGTAGAAACCTTAACTCTCCTTTATGTCTCTTTACCCTACCTCATTTATAATTATCTTAAATATTTTCTCTACATATGTTTAGAACCAAATCAAATAGTATTATAATATTGCTTCAATCATCAAACAATTTAGAAAACTGAAAAGGAGGAAAAAAATATATATATTTTTTATATTGAAATACGGTTGATTTACAATTTTGTTTTCATTTCAGGCGGACAGCAAAGTGATTCAGTTATACATATATATGTATAACTGAATATATATATATATATATATATATATATATATTCTTGTTTTACATTCTCTTCCATCATGGGTTATTACTGTGCTTTACAGTAGGTCCTTGTTGGCTATATATATATATACATATATATATATATATATATTTTTTTTTGCGGTACGCGGGCCTCTCCCTACTGTGGCCTCTCCCGTTGCACAGCACAGGCTCCGGATGCGCAGGCTCAGCAGCCATGGCTCACGGGCCCAGCCGCTCCGCGGCATGTGGGATCCTCCCAGACCGGGGCACACACCCGTGTCCCCTGCATCGGCAGTCGGACTCCCAACCACCGCGCCACCGGGGAAGCCCTGGCTTTATGTTTTATATATAGTAGTGTGTATACTTTAATCCCAAATTCCTAATTTATTCCTCTCTGTCCCCCTTCCCCTTTGGTAACCATAAGTTTGTTTTCTATGTCTGTGAGTCTATTTCTGTTTTGTAAATGAGTTCATTTGTATCACCAAGATGAATTCTTTTTACATTTTCCTGAGAGGCAGAAAAACCCCTGAATAGAAATAGCTATGTGGTATATCTAAGGCGATGGCCTAGGAGAACTCACAGGATGCCCCATGAAACCTCAGGCCCCAGCAGTAAGATGCTATTCCAAGAAGGGCACGGTATCTGCTCAGAGAGCCATAAATGAAGGGCTCATGCGAATGGCAACAGGGGGGTAACTAAGCAGTGTACTGCGGACACAGGCTGCTTCGTGAGTGCCAGTGTTGAGAGATGATGGCGTGGACCAGATGCTCCCCTTTCAACAACTAAATTTCCTTATGGATTTAAGTCACAGCTTCAAAGAGAAGGGCAGAGGAATGGAACAAAGTGAAGTTAAATTTCTGCCAGATTAGCGGAAGAGAGGCTCATAAAAATTAAGTTGAAGTATAGAAAAATAAATGGAGTGCTATATCTTGCACAGGGGCCTTCGCATCTTACACGCTATTTTCATGCTTTTTTTTTTTTTTGGTACTCTCCTGCTTCCCTTTCCAACATCCTAGTTCCATCAGAATCACTACCATTATTCCTAATTCTCCAGATGGAACCTCAGGCATTGTTGACTTTTCTTTTTCTCTTCTCCACTTTATTCATATACCCTTATTTCTTCCTACAAAATCTTTTATGCTTCTGCCTCCTTAATTTACCATACCACCATTGTTTGAATGTCTTGCTTAGAGCAACAATGTCCCTGCTCCCCTTTGCTGAATTCCCTATGATGTCATTCTCTTGATTTAAAACTTATCATGACTTTCTGTTGCCTTCTGTAATGTATACAAACCTCTTTGCCTGTTCCATCACAGGGTGGTTTTATTCTGCCTACTTAACCTTAATTTCTCGGATCCACTGAGCCACAGTGAATCTGTTTTCTCCCTTTCTTCTACCAAAGTTCATCCTGTTTCCAATCTGCTGCCTTTGCTCATTTTTCCATTACACCCAAATGAATAACAAGCCTGGCATACTTTCCCCTCCTGAATATTAAATTCTGTTCTACTTTTAAAGCCAACTTAACAATTGCCTTCATGAATATGCTTTCTCCGTCTACTCGAGTTAACTGAAATTCTCTTCTCTGTGAAATCCTTTTTTTTGTTTGTTTGTTTTTCCGGTACGCGGGCCTTCTCACTGCTGTGGCCTCTCCCGCCGCGGAGCCCAGTCTCGGGACGCGCAGGCCCAGCGGCCATGGCCCACGGGCGCAGCCGCTTCGCAGCCTGTGGGATCCTCCCGGACCGGGGCATGAACCCCTGTCCCCTGCATCGGCAGGCAGACTCCCAACCACTGCACCACCAGGGAAGCCCTGTGAAATCCTTTTATACTCATAGCTTCTTGATACATTTTACCTCTTAACTCTTCTCCATGTGAGATGTTTTTTGGTGCCCATTTAAGTGCCCTCTAAACGCCTGGCACTGTTTTGGAGGCATGGGTTGTAATCATAGAAATATTTAGCCACAATTAGGCACTAACTTCATCCAATCTGAATGGGCATCTGGCCAGTCATCCAGTTCTCTTGATGCATATAACTGAACATCATCCCTGGTTGAGGATACACTATATATCCCTAAATCAATCCCACCGCGAACCTCTATCACTACCTTGGCCACACCTATGTAAAGACAGAAAAAGCAATCACCATGAGAGATAACACTGCGTTGGCAGTCACACTCCAATTGTAGTCTAACTTAGGCTTTTCAGGTTACCTATTGCTGTGTAAGAAACTACCCCCGAACTCATAAATAACCACAATTTTAGTTTCCTAATAGATTCTGTGGGTCAGGTTGTCACACACACCTCAGTAAGGATGCATTAGCTTTGCTCTGTGATGTCGGAGGCCTCAGCTAAGAAGAGCCAACCAGTTGGAGGGATTAGAATGGCTGAGCGTTTAGCTGAGGCTTCTTCATGCACGTGTCTGGTGCCTGGGCTGGTATGATCTGCGTGCTAGAGGATCTTGGGTTCTCATTTTCTCTCTCTTTCTCTCTCTCTCTATCTCTCTCACAAACACACACCTCTGCCTCTCTTTTCAGGGCCTTGCCAAGTAACCTGTCCATATGGTCTCTCCAGCATGTGTCCCCAAGGCAGTCAGCTTCTTATACTGTAACTCGGAGCTCCAAGAAAGAATGTTCCAACCAACAAGGCAGAAGCTATGTAATTTTTTTGTGACCTAGTCTTAAAAGTCACAGTGCATCACTTCGCCATATTTTGTTGGTCAAAATAATTACAGACCCTCTCAGATTCAAGGGGAGGGAACATAGACCCCAATTCTTTTTTTTTTTTTTTTGGCTGCATTGGGTCTTCATTGCTCTGCGTGGGCTTTCTCTAGTTGCAGCGAGTGGGGGCTACTCTTCGTTGCAGTGCGTGGGCTTCTAGGCATGTGGGCTTCAGTCATTGCAGCACGCGGGCTCAGTAGTTGCACACGCAGGCCCTAGAGCTTGTGGGCTTCAGTAGTTGTGGCGCACGGGCTTAGTTGCTCCGTGGCACGTGGGATCTTCCCGGACCAGGGATCGAACCCGTGTCCCCTGCATTGGCAGGCGGATTCTTAACCACTGTGCCACCAGGGGAATCCCTGTAGACCCCAATTTTTAATGGAAAGAAATGGCAAGGGATTTATAGCCATGTTTTAAAACCACCACACAAGCTCTCCATCACTGTCTAAAGCCAATCTATTTCCTTCTTCCCTGATTCCATCTATCTAAAGACAATCTGCCTAGGCTATGGGGAAACTTACTGCCAAAGTTCCTATTGAGATATCAGTTATTTCCACCCTGGGATCTTTCTACAGCTTGCCTCTTTCATCCTCATGATCTCACATGACCTCCTGGGTACAAGTTTGCTTGTCACCGAATTTTTCTTCTCCATCCAGTTCATTTCCCTTTCTTCCCATTTCTACCCTCTCTTGACCACGCTTCCTACCCTTTTTCTTTCCTTTTGTTTTTTTTGTTTGCTATGTATGCTGGAGACACAATTCTTTCCAAAGGAAACTTCTGTACCCTCAACCTTCTTTTACCAAAAGCTGCTGACAACTTTCCAGTAAAATATTTTGCTCGCTCTTTTTCCCAGTAGAAGCCATTTCTTTTATCTCACTACCCTAACCCACCAGAAAAGGGATAGTCATTCTCCCAGATCCCCACTGCATCTTAACATTATTCCTCCACCACTACGTAACTCTCTCTTTTGAGAGTAATGCCAACTAATTCTTGCTACCTCTCCCCTACTTAGTGCTCTTCTTGCGCACCAACTTTTGAATCAGTTTCCTCCACAACTCCTACAGTCTTCCTGTCACTCAGTGACCCACCAAGTGTCTTAGCCTCACAATTATGTCTCTCCTCTACTGTGACAGCCTTTACTGCCATTGAACTCCAGTAACCACAGCCACTTCTTCTCCTTTGTCCTGTTGATGTCATCCATCTACTCTAGTTTCCCCAAGACCTTGTTTCTTCTGGCATTATAAAGCAATCTCTTTCTTTATACCTTTTTCTATCTCTAATCCCTGTCTTCTCCTCAAACTACTAAGCTCTTTTCCTCAATATCCTCACCAAAACACTTCTTGGGTGATCAGTAATCATTGCTATTTTTATGGTTTGAAAATGCTCTCAATTAAACACCAATGCTTTCTAATTTCTAAATCCAGCAGACTTCTTTATGGCCCTTGCTGTAACAAGGGACACAGATTTACCTCCTCCCTGAAATCTTCTTCTGAGACTGATTTCTTCAGGAGGCTGTCAGGGATCTTCTATGACTCCAATTCTTCCTGCTCAGTATTCTTCTCTGTCCATCCCACCAATGCTGGTGTTGCTTATGGTTCAACTCCACCCACCTCTGCTGGCCCTTTTTTTTCTGTGCCGACACATTCTCCCTGAGTGCTTACACCTACTTACTTGGTTACAGCTATCATTTGCACATGGACAACCTCTATCTCTTGCTACAACACTAGAATGGTCTTTGTAATGACATATTCTACCTTTCCAACTAGATGTCTTTTAATTATCTCCAACTTAGCAAGCGCTGCAATGTTCTTTACCATACCCCTCTTCCTACACCACCATTGGGAGACATTACTACAACAAAATTTGCAAGTAAAGAAGTAATAATGGTGGTGACTGATTTTAAAAGAAAATAAGCAGATGTGAAATTTTCTACTTATGTGCTGCTAAGCTGTCACAAGCAGGTGGAATTTCTTCAAGTACAGGGTGAATGCTGATTGTCGTGACCAATATCTCTAGGGATAAGCAATTCTCTTAGCTTCTCTATCTTATTAAAAATAGTGCCTCTCTTTGTTCTTATTTTAAGCTCTGCAGGCAACTTTCTGATACATAATTAGATTAAACAAAAAGGCAGATGTCTGTTATTGTGACTGAGATATAGCTGTTGTATACTCCTAAGGTGACATTCTAGTTGGTAAATGATTTTCTTGTCAGTTTACTTGGTGTTAGTCAGTGCCCCAGAGTTGGTGACCTCTAGGTGAACTGTTGAGATCAAGTTTCTAGATCTGCAAAACTGAAGACCAGGCTCTGGACTGTGGTGACTGAAAATAGACCATGAATCTGAAGGTGAGGCCCAGTTAAGGAGGTCAGCAGACCATTCTTGAGGATATATTTTTAGCTGTACATACTTGGCCTTATATATCTTTGTCCCACACAGTGAATATCATGGTACAAAGGCATCAAAAAATTGAATACTTGCTTATTATTTGACCTCAGATATTCAGTAGAATGTCCAAAAGAGCAATTAAAAAATATATATTTCTCAGATTCTTTTCCATTATAGGTTATTACAAGACATTGAATACAGCTCCCTGTGCTATACAGGAGGTCCTTGTTGGTTACCTATTTTATATACAGTAATGCATATCTGTTAATCCCAAACTCCTAATTTATCCCTTACCCCTCTTTCCCCTTTGGTAGCCATAAATTTGTTTTCTCTGTCTATGAGTCTATTTCTGTTTTCTAAAAAAAGTTCATTTGTATCATTCTTTTAGATTCCACATAGAAGTGATATTTGTCTTTCTCTGAAAAGAGCAATTTTAAATGCACTCAATCCCATAGCATGAATTTCTAAGAGACTCACTCTCAATCCCACAATGTAAGTTTCCAGGAGAAACACAAAGCCTCCATGGCATGAAAGAAAACAGAAATTTTAATATCCCTATTGGTAGAAATAATATTTGTATTAATACAAAGAGAAATAATAATAACAATAAGAAAATGGCATGTGGAGTGGCGAAACCTTAGCAGCCTCAAGAATGGTATACCTACCATTTATTAAGTGTGCATTTATGGTAGGGGCTTTGCATATTTTTTTTCACTTAATTCTCCTAACATCCTTGGAGCTGCAAATGTTTATGCCTATTTCATAGTTGAGAAAAACACAACCAAGAGGATTTAAGTAACTTGCCCAGGATACAGAAGTAGTAAACGGCAGCGATAGGTAGCTTCAAACCTAAGTCGCTTTGACTGCAAAGCCAATGCTCTTACACGTAGTGGACGTTTGCTATTTTGATGTTAACTTTCAAACCAGAGGGAATAGAATGAAGAGTTAAGCTGTCAAAGTTTACATAAATATGAGTTTCAATTGTACCATCTTAAACTAAAATTAACCATCCTTAGATGTAGGGTAAATGCTGCTTTACTCATTTCTTTGGGATTTCCAAGTGAAATCTTCAGAAGAAAATAACATTTAAAAAAACGAGAACACATGTAACAAAATTAACAACTAAGATTCTTTTTTTTATTCTTTAACATGTTTATTGGAGTATAATTGCTTTACAATGGTATGTTACTTTCTGCTTTATAACAAAGTGAATCAGTTAAACATATACATATGTCCCCATATCTCATCCCTCTTCATCTCCCTCCCTCCCACCCTCCCTATCCTACCCCTCTAGGTGGTCACAAAGCACCGAGCTGATCTCCCTGTGATATGCAGCTGCTTCCCACTAACATCTATTTTATGTTTGGTAGTGTATCTATATCCATGCCACTCTCTTACTTTCTCCCAGCGTCCCCTTCCCCTTCCCCGTATCCTCAATTCCATTCTCTAGTAGGTCTGCATCATATTCCCATCTTGCCCCTAGGTTCTTCATGAGTTTTTTTTTTCTTTTAGATTCCATATATATGTGTTAGCATACGCTATTTGTTTTTCTCTTTCTGACTTACTTCACTCTCTATGAAAGTCTCTGTGTCCATGCACCTCACTATAAATCACTCAGGTTCGTTTCTTTTCATGGCTGAGTAATATTCCATTGTATATATGTGCCACATCTTCTTTATCCATTCATCTGTTGATGGAAACTTAGGTTGCTTCCATGTCCTGGCTATTGTAAATAGAGCTGCAAAGAACATTTTGGTACATAACGGTTTTTGAATTATGGTTTTCTCAGGGTACATGCCCAGTAGTGGGATTGCTGGGACGTATGGTAGTTCTATTTTTAGTTTTTTAAGGAACCTCCATACTGTTAGCCACAGTGGCTGTATCAATTTACATTCCCATCAACAGTACAAGAGGGTTCCCTTTTCTCCACACCCTCTCCAGCATTTATTGTTTGTAGATTTTTTAGGATGACCATTCTGACCAATGTGAGATGATATCTCATTGTAGTTTTGATTTGCACTTCTCTAATGATTAGTGATGTTGAGCATCCTTTCATGTTGGCAATCTGTATATCTTCTACGGAGAAATGTCTATTTAGGTCTTCTGCCCATTTTTGGATTGGGTTGTTTGTTTTTTTGATATTGAGCTGCATGAGCTGCTTGTAAATTTTGGAGATTAATCCTTTGTAACTTGCTTCATTTGCAAATATTTTCTCCCGTTCTGAGGGTTGTCTTTTCGTCTTTTTATGGTTTCCTTTGCTGTGCAAAAGCTTTTAAGTTTCATTAGGTCCCATTTGTTTATTTTTGTCTTTATTTGCATTTCTCTAGGAGGTGGGTCAAAAAGGATCTTGCTGTGATTTATGTCATAGAGTGTTCTGCCTATGTTTTCCTCTAAGAGTTTGATACTTTCTGGCCTTACATTTAGGTCTTTAATCCATTTTGAGCTTATTTTTGTGTATGGTGTTAGGGAGGGATCTAATCTCATACTTTTACATCTATCTGTCCAGTTTTCCCAGCACCACTTACTGAAGAGGCTGTCCTTTCTCCACTGTACATTCCTGCCTCCTTTATCAAAGATAAGGTGACCACATGTGTGTAGGTTTATCTCTGGGCTTTCTATCCTGTTCCATTGATCTATATTTCTGTTTCTGTGCCAGTACCATACTGTCTTGATTACTGTAGCTTTGTAGTATTGTCTGAAGTCAGGGAATCTGATTCCTCCAGCTCCGTTTTTCTTTCACAAGATTACTTTGGCTATTTGGGGTCTTTTGTGTTTCCATACAAATTGTGAAATTTTTTGTTCTAGCTGTGTGAAAAATGCTAGTGGTAGTTTGATAGGGTTTGCATTGAATCTGTAGATTGCTTTGGGTAGTAGAGTCATTTTCACAATGTTGATTCTTCCAATCCAAGAACATGGTATATCTCTGCATCTATTTGTATCATCTTTAATTTCTTTCATCAGTGTCTTACAGTTTTCTGCATACAGGTCTTTTGTTTCCTTAGGTAGGTTTATTCCTAGATATTTTATTCTTTTTGTTGCAGTGGTAAATGGGAGTGTTTTCTTGATTTCACTTTCAGATTTTTCATCATTAGTGTATAGGAATGCCAGAGATTTCTGTGCATTAATTTTGTATCCTGCTACTTTACCAAATTCATTGATTAGCTCTAGTAGTTTTCTGGTAGCATCTTTAGGATTCTCTATGTATAGTATCATGTCATCTGCAAACAGTGACAGCTTTACTTCTTCTTTTCCGATTTGGATTCCTTTTATTTATTTTTCTTCTCTGATTGCTGTGGCTAAAATTTCCAAAACTATGTTGAATAATAGTGGTGAGAGTGGGCAACCTTGTATTGTTCCTGATCTTAGTGGAAATGTTTTCAGTTTTTCACCATTGAGAATGATGTTGGCTGTGGGTTTGTCATATATGGCCTTTATTATGTTGAGGAAAGTTCCCTCTATGCCTACTTTCTGGAGGGTTTTTATCATAAACAGGTGTTGAAATTTTTCAAAAGCTTTCTCTGAATCTATTGCGATGATCATATTTTCTCCTTCAATTTGTTAATATGGTGTATGACACTGATTGATTTACGTATATTAAAGAATCCTTGCATTCTTGGGATAAACCCCACTTGATCATAGTGTATGATCCTTTTCATGTGCTGTTGGATTCTGTTTGCTAGTATTTTGTTGAGGATTTTTGCATCTATGTTCATCAGTGATATTGGCCTATAGTTTTCTTTCTTTGTGACATCTTTGTCTGGTTTTGGTATCAGAGTGATGGTGGCCTCGTAGAATGAGTTTGGGCGTGTTCCTCCCTCTGCTACATTTTGGAAGAGTTTGAGAAGGGTAGGTGTTAGCTCTTTTCTAAATGTTTGATAGAATTTGCCTGTGAAGCCATCTGGTCCTGGGATTTTGTTTGTTGGAAGATTTTTAATCACAGTTTCAATTTCAGTGCTTGTGACTGGTCTGTTCATATTCTCTATTTCTTCCAGGCTCAGTCTCAGAAGGTTGTGCATTTCTAATAATTTGTCCATTTCTTCCAGGTTGTCCATTTTATTGGCATATAGTTGCTTGTACTAATCTCTCATGATCCTTTGTATTTCTGCAGTGTCAGTTGTTACTTCTCCTTTTTCATTGCTAATTCTATTGATTTGAGTTTTCTGCATTTTTTTCTTGATAAGTCTGGCTAATGGTTTATCCATTTTGTTTATCTTCTCAAAGAACCAGCTTTTAGTTTGACTGATCTTTGCTATCGTTTCCTTCATTTCTTTTTCATTTTCTGATCTGATTTTTATGATTTCTTTCCTTCTGCTAACTTTGGGGTTTTTTTGTTCTTCTTTCCCTAATTGCTTTAGGTGTAAGGTTAGGTTATTTATTTGAGATGCTTCTTGTTTCTTAAGGTAAGATTTTATTGCTATAAACTTCCCTCTTAGAATTGCTTTTGCTGCATCCCATAGATTTTGGGTCGTTGTGTTGTCATTGTCATTTGTTTCTAGGTATTTTTTGTTTTCCTCTTTGATTTCTTCAGTGATCTCTTGGCTATTAAGTAGTGTGTTGTTTAGCCTCCATGTGTTTGTATTCCTTACAGGTCTTTTCCTGCAATTGATATCTGGTCTCATAGCGTTGTGGTCGGAAAAGATACTTGATACAATTTCAATTTTCTTAAATTTACCAAGGCTTGATTTGTGACCCAAGATATGATCTATCCTGGAGAATGTTCCATGAGCACTTGAGAAGAATGTGTATTCTGTTGTTTTTGGATGGAATGTCCTATAAATATCAATTAAGTCCATCTTGTTTAATGTATCATTTAAAGTTTGTATTTCCATATTTATTTTCATTTTGGATGATCTGTCCATTGGTGAAAGTGGGGTGTTAAAGTCCCCTACTATGATTGTGTTACTGTGGATTTCCCCTTTTATGGCTGTTAGTATTTGCCTTATGTATTGAGGTGCTCCTATGTTGGGTGCATAAATATTTACAATTGTTACATCTTCTTCTTGGATTGATCCCTTGATCATTATGTAGTGTCCTTCTTTGTCTCTTCTAATAGTCTTTATTTTAAAGTCTATTTTCTCTGATATGAGAATTGCTACTCTAGCTTTCTTTTGATTTCCATTTGCATGGAATATCTTTTTCCATATCCTCACTTTTAGTCTGTATGTGTCCCTAGGTCTGACATGGGTCTCTCGTAGACAGCGTATATACAGGTCTTGTTTTTGTATCCATTCAGCCACTCTATGTTTTGGTTGGAGCATTTAATCCATTTACATTTAAGGTAATTATCGATATGTATGTTTCTATTACCATTTTCTTAATTGTTTTGGGTTTATTATTGTAGGTCTTTTCCTTCTCTTGTGTTTCCTACCTAGAGAAGTTCCTTTAGCATTTGTTGTAAAGCTGGTTTGGTGGTGCTGAATTCTCTTAGCTTTTGCTTGTCTGTAAAGGTTTTAATTTCTCCGTCGAATCTGAATGAGATCCTTGCTGGGTAGAGTCATCTTGGTTGTTGGTTTTTCCCTTTCATCACTTTAATTATGTCCTGCCACTCCCTTCTGGCTTGCAGAGTTTCTGCTGAAAGATCAGCTGTTAACCTTATTGGGATTCCCTTATATGTTATTTGTTGTTTTTCCCTTGCTCCTTTTAATATTTTTTCTTTTTATTTAATTTTTGATAGTTTGATTAATATGTGTCTTGGCGTGTTTCTCCATGGATTTATCCTGTATGGGACTCTCTGTGATTCCTGGACTTGATTAACTATTTCCTTTCCCATATTAGGGAAGTTTTCAACTGTAATCTTTTCAAATATTTACTCAGTCCCTTTCTTTTTCTCTTCTTTTTCTGGGAACCCTATAATTTGAATGTTGGTGCATTTAATGTTGTCCCAAAGGTCTCTGAGACTGTCCTTAATTCTTTTCATTCTTTTTTCTTTATTCTGCTCTGCAGTTGTTATTTCCACTATTTTATCTTCCAGGTCATTTATCCGTTCTTTTGCCTCATTTATTCTGCTATTGATACCTTCTAGAGAATTTTTAATTTCATTTATTGTGTTGTTCATCACTGTTCGTTTGCTCTTTAGTTCTTCTAGGTCCTTGTTAAACGTTTCTTGTAGTTTCTCCATTCTATTTCCAAGATTTTGGATCATCTTTACTATCATTATTCTGAATTCTTTTTCAGGTAGACTATTTCCTCTTCATTTTTTAGGTCTGGTGGGTTTTTGCCTTGCTCCTTCATCTGCTGTGTGTTTCTCTGTCTTCTCATTTTGCTTAACTTACTGTGTTTGGGGTCTCCTCTCTGCGGGATGCAGGTTCGCAGTTCCCATTGTTTTTGGTGTCTGTCCCCAGTGGCTAAGGTTGGTTCAGTGGGTTGTGTAGGCTTCCTGGTGGAGGGGACTAGTGCCTGTGTTCTGGTGGATGAGGCTGGATCTTGTCTTTCTGGTGGTCAGGTCCACGTCTGGTGGTGTGTTTTGGGGTGTCTGTGGACTTCTTATGATTTTAGGTAGCCTCTCTGCTAATGGGTGGGGTTGTGTTCCTGTCTTGCTAGCTGTTTGGCATAGGGTGTCCAGCACTGGAGCTTGTTGGTCGTTGAGTGGAGCTAGATGTTGGTGTTGAGATGGAAATGTCTGGGAGATTTTCGCCGTTTGATATTATGTGGAGCTGGGAGGTCTCTTGTGGACCAGTGTCCTGAACTTGGCTCTCCCACCTCAGTGGAACAGCCATGTCGCCAGGGTGGAGCACCAAGAGCCTGTCCTCCACACGGCTCAGAATAAAAGTTAGGAAAGAAAGAAAGAAAGAAAAAGAAAGATAGAAAGAAAGAAAGAAAGAAAGAAAGAAAGAAAGAAAGAAAGAAAGGGAGGAAGAAAGAAAGAAGATAAAATAAAATAAAGTTATTAAAATAAAAAAATAAAATATATTTATTAAGAAAAATAATTTTTTTAAGTAATAAAAGAAAGTGGACAGATAGCACCCTAGGACAAATGGTAAAAGCAAAGCTGTACAGACAAAATCTCACACAGAAGCATACACATACACACTCACAAAAAGAGAAAAAGGGAAAAAAATATATATATCATTGCTCCCAAAGTCCACCTCCTCAATTTGGGATGATTTGTTGTCTATTCATGTATTCCACAGTTGCAGGGTACATCTAGTTGATTGTGGAGCTTTAATCCGCTGCTCCTGAGGCTGCTGGGAGAGATTTCCCTTTCTCTTCTTTGTTCGCACAGCTCCTGAGGCTCAGCTTTGGATTTGGCCCAGCCTCTGCGTGTAGGTCCCCGGAGGCGTCTGTTCTTCGCTCAGACAGGACGGGGTTAAAGGAGCCGCTGATTTGGGGGCTCTGGCTCACTGACGCCGGGGGGAGGGAGGGGCACGGAGTGCGGGGTGAGCCTGCGGCGGCAGAGGCCTGCGTGACGTTGCACCAGCCTGAGGCGCGGTGTGCGTTCTCCCGGGGAAGTTTTCCCTGGATCACGGGACCCTGGCAGTGGCGGGCTGCAGAAGCTCCCGGAGGGGAGGTGGGGATAGTGACCTGTTCTCGCACACGTGCTTCTTGGTGGCGGCAGCAGCAGCCTTAACGTCTACTGCCCATCTCTGGGTCCCGCGCTGATAGCCACGGCTCGAGCCCGTCTCTGGAGCTCCTTTAAGCAGCGCTCTTAATCCCCTCTCCTCGTGCACCAGGACACAAAGAGGGAAGAAAAAGTCTCTTGCCTCTTTGGCAGGTCCAGACTTTTCTCCGGACTCCCGGCTAGCCGTGGTGCACTAACCCCTTGCCGGCTGTGTTCACGCCGCCAACCCCAGTCCTCTGCCGTCGCTCCGAAGCCTGAGCCTCAGGTCCCAGCCCCGCCCGCCCCGGCGGGTGAGCAGACAAGCCTCTCGGGCTGGTGAGTGCCTGTCAGCACCGATCCTCTGTGCGGGAATCCCCCCGCTTTGCCCTCCGCACCCCTTTTGCTGTGCTCTCCTCCATGGCTCCGAAGCTTCCCCCCTCCGCCACCCGCTGTCTCCGCCCGCGAAGGGTCTTCCTAGTGTGTGGAAACATTTCCTCCTTCACAGCTCCCTCCCACTGGTGCAGGTCCCGTCCCTATTCTTTTGTCTCTGTTTATTCTTTTTTCTTTTGCCCTACCCAGGTACGTGGGGAGTTTCTTGCCTTTGGGGAGGTCTGAGGTCTTCTGCCGGCGTTCAGCAGGTGTCCTGTAGGAGTTTTTCCACATGTAGATGTATTTCTGATGCATTTGTGGGGAGGAAGGTGATCTCTGCGTCTAACTCTTCCGCCATCTTGAAGCTTCTCAACAACTGAGATTCTTTGTGTTGATTTAAAAATAGTTTTTAAAAAACAATCTCTCACGTCCTATTCCATAACTCCACGCTACCTTTTGCTGAGTAGTGTCATTTTTTAACTTTTTTGACCAGGTCCTCAATAAGAAATCAAATGTCCACTGTGACCCAGGGCACAAATACACGTAAATATATGTAAATATATGTGTTGTGTGAGTGTGTGTGTGTGTGTGTGTGTGTGTCTGAAGTTAAAATCACAAAGACTTGCTCACTGATTACGGACTGTGATCTATAATGTTCCATTATGTGAATGAGTGCCTATCATAACCCACTATACTCATTTTCTGACCCACCAATGGGTCAAGATCCACAGTTTGAAGAGCCCTGGGATGTGGGAGGAATGTGTTAATAGGAGTTAGAACCCTCAGGTTTTTTTGCTACTTCCACCTTTGAATGTGAAAATTTGACTCCCAGGAGCAAACTGAGGTGACTGGATTGGATCGTCTCCAAGGCCTCCTTCTGTTTTAATCTATCATCAGGGAGTTTCCACCTTCACACAGACGATCTCCCTTTATCTGGTAAACAGGAAAGGCAGTGCATTTTTCCCCCTCTGTGCAGTACTGACTGCTCCCACATGCCTCCCATCACCCCTACTCCTTACCCACGTCCATTTCTATGGGGCTTCAGTGCTGTCAGCTGCTCAGCCCAGGGGCCTGACTCCATCCACAGCTGTTGTTTGGATCATCGGTCCCAGAAACCATGCTGGCTGGGGATGTTAGGCCCTAGGGTCTACCCCAAAGCAATATAACCTTGCAGGGTTAAATCAAGTAAGCACAGTATTAATATTTACATGGATTTCTAGTGACATATGTTGTGTCTTTAATGGCCCATCCATCAGACTTTTAAACCATAACAGATCTATTTTGAATTTAGGACATGTTTTTTACATTTGGAAATAGAAACTCTGACCATATCTGGCAGCAAAAGTCTAAACCTCCTGAAAAGAAAATATAAACTTCCCAGTTCATTAAAGTAAAAAAGAGAATTTAAACACAGTATATTTACTTGTGGATAGAGAAGTTTCTCTGACTATAATCCCAAAGTGATTTTGAAAATCACAGGGTGCCCAAAGCGTTATGGTAAATTCTTCTTAAGTCAGAAAGATAATTATCTGTATAATTTCTGTGTATGCACTAAACAAACTTACACACACACACACACATATATACATAGCCACAAAACTCTGCCAAAGCTGATGTTAGTAAGTGAGGACTCCTGAGTGGTGAAGTCTGGATAGTATAGTCAATTAAGGAGTTAAAACTGAGTGACAGTATCTTAGGGGCTGCAAGAGATTTGCATTTTTCTACCCACAGGATTCTGTGATAGGGCACCTGTCTCAGCAGACAACCAAAAAATCCAGTGCAGGACCATAGTGCACTTACCTTCCCCACTAAGGAAAAAAAGTAATGCTTTAAGCATGTGTCCATTCCAGGTACAGCTTTTCACTGCATAGCAACATATATATGTGTGCATATGTGTGTGTGTGTGTGTGTGTGTGTGTGTGTCTATCAATATATAAACTTGAGAGAAGTAGGCAATGTAGGCTAATAGATAAACAGAAACCACAAAGGATTATTAGAATCACTACCTCCATGGATTAAAAAATTAGAGGAGGCATTACATTATATTAGATTACAGCTAACATTTTAAACACAGAACACTAGTATGAGAAATATGTATTAAGATTGTGTTCCATATTTTCCTCAAAGAATTAAATCAAGTTCCTATTAATATTTAAATATCAAATAATGATGATCTTATCAGTTACCTTGCACCAGGATTCTTTCTTTAACACTTCACTTCTTACAGTCCAGGCTACATGTTAAGAGATGCCTGTGCTGATTCAATATATCCTAGTATTAGTAGGATACTAGTAAGTAGTATTGCCAATATTTGCCAGCTGGTATAATGGTACATGTCAAAATTTGGGGAAACTTGTAAGTATTAGTACTATAATAACATAGAAGCCATCAGACCACATTTCATAGTTTTATTGAGACTTTTTCAGTTTTAACTGTCTATGGTAGGTACAATTCTAATGACCATGATTATATCAAAGCTCTGCTGTTATTACCAACAGCAGATACAAAGTTGGCTGCCATGCCATGGACACACACACACACACACACACACACACACACACACACACACATTCCAAGCTGTACACTCCTGCATGCAAACTTATAGGAAATATACATTCCTTTAAAACACAATTATGCACAATTAGTCTGGAATCTGTTAAGCTACCATTGATTTCGATAAACCTGAGAAAGCTCAAAATGTCAAGTAACACTGTTTCCATACTGCTCATTCAATGGCACTATTAATCACAAAGAAATCTAGTTCAATTATCTATATTAAAATTACAGATATTATAAAAATAAACATTTTGGCAAAAGCACTAAAACATACTAGAATTCAAATTCACAATTTTTGATATGTAACATATATTCCCCTTCATATTAATTTGTAATGATGTGTATAATACAATGTACAACAGAACTAAAAAACTGAAACAGGATTCAGCAGATAAATAATATACAGTTATTACTGTAAAAATTGGAATTAAAGTTATCAAATGAACAAAGAAAACAATAAAATTACTAGCAGTGTTGAACTTGCTGGTAGTGTGTTACTTAGAAACTCCATCTCACAGAAATTAAGATTATACTATTTCACCTTGAAACACAAAATAAAAATTGAAGCGGAATTGAGCACAGTAACTGATTACATCAGCTGCCTCTTTCTCTCCCCATCTCCCTAAAGTATTTCCTCAAACTCTAATGTTGTATCTGTAATGCCCATCTCACCATACTTCTAAAACGTAAGAGATCTCCTTTGAATTTAGGACAAGGCTTTTGCATTTGGAAATGGGAAGCTCTGACTGTATTTGGGGACACAATTCCAAATGTATTAAAAAGACAATATAAACTTTTCTACAATAGTATATAAAATGTAGACAGTACAGACCCAGTCTGGCTAAGATATTTTGTATTTACTATCGACTGACACCAAACTGTGTCTATGTAGAAAGAACCCTAAATAAAAAGAAAAACGTGCAAAAGCATTTGTAGAGAAGATGAATCACTTGTATCACAAAACAGATTTTCGTATTTTAGATAAAAGAAATCTGAAGACCTAAACATTTCAAGATACTGATATTTGGAAAGCATCATAATATACAGTAACTCTCATTTTTTATGCATCATATATTATGTAAAATACACCAGTGTGACATATTAATATTATACATTGTAATAAATATAATTCACCTCAGTATGTTGGAACTTTCAAGAAAGTTCTTCAGTCTGTACAATGGGAGGGCTGTGAGCTTCATCAATAAATACTATTATGATAGTTACAATTTGACCAGCAAAGTTAAAGCTTCACTATATCTCTAACTAATTACAAATCTTTATTGTCACTAGTCCAATTCCAGCTGCTACAAGCTGCTACAGTGCTATAAGCACTGACATCTCTTGTATCCAAAGGCAATGTAGTGCACTGCCCTGAGGAGACTGAGAAAACCTACAGGTCATATCCATATCACAGTCGGTGAACTTTGTATGAATTTTCAGTCAAGGACTGGAATTGAACAGTCCTGGAA
Source organism: Aethalodelphis obliquidens (assembly GCF_003676395.1). Classification (NCBI taxonomy): domain Eukaryota; kingdom Metazoa; phylum Chordata; class Mammalia; order Artiodactyla; family Delphinidae; genus Aethalodelphis; species Aethalodelphis obliquidens. Next base: position 2,309,530 of record NW_020838025.1, read on the forward strand.
AATACAGTAGCAGACTTCATGCACCTCTGGCTTTACCACATCCCCTAAGGCCCCAACAGATGGATGTCATCCAACCCTTTTAATCCACGGAGAGTGGGCTTGCCAGGGTCAAGAGTTCCACAGCTGGCCAAGTGGCAGTGTCACCATTTTAACTCCAAATCCTACTCTCATGCTGTATCTCTTCTTGGTCTGTGTTTTTAGCATTTCAGTGCAAACACTGATGCAAACAAGTGCAAACATTGTTTGCAAACAGGTGCAAACATTGATGTTCAAAGAGTCAAAGATGCCAACTGATGAGCCATAAAACGCCTTGAGCTTGGCATTCAAACAGTTTTGTAGTGTGAAATTTAGTTAACTGCTAAGTTCTGTAATTTTGACTCTTTTATCAAAATGCCAGTAGATTTCTGCCTTTACTCTTAAAATACCTACTCTTATCATATATCATGAATCAGATCTTCAGCCAATAGATCACCATTAGCAGACTCGTCCCAGAGACCAATTTGTGCCTGGAAGGGGTTGGAGAGATCATTCTTGTCACTATTAGGCAGGCATCTGCATATCATCATTGTCTACCATGTGATGTATGAAGCTAAAGAAGAAACACTCTGGAAAAAGCATGCCAAGGAGTAAAAGAGCACTTCTAGTCACTGTTCACCTCCACACTGGACCAAAAGAAAGTTCTCTGGAAGCTGAAACAACGTACTTAACACATACTGTAAACCAGCCTGGGCATCAGACCTAAAAGGAAGAACACTAAGTAAATGGTGAGGGAATATTATAGAAATGTGTACCATTAGCCTTCGAGTTTAAGGATGATATGGGCTTTGACATTTCCATTTTGGACAATTTAGTGATATTAATTGTGTCTCACTGAACATGATATTTGACAGGGGTAACACACTCATGACATATCTTAGTCTTTTTCTTTTAGGATTCCACAACAGACAACACTGCAGGGCCCTAACCAAATGAGAACCTAGCTAACCCTTCTCTTTTCTCAAAATGGGGAGGTGTAGGTAGGACATCTAGAAGGTTTCTTCTTGACTTAGTTTCTATAATTCTGTGCTTTAAGACTGAACCTGTGAAAAAGCAGCACTCTTTAGGATGGCTAAACACAGCTTTTCTTCATTGATCTTAGTGGCTGGAGCAAGTCTAGGAAGAAACTTTAGGGCTCTCACAAATCTGCAGTCCACTGAGGTCCTGCAAGAACTGAAGCCCAGCTCTGACTTCCCTGTCACCAGGTCCCACAGGGCGCTAGGGTTCTCACCTTGAGGCACAGCCCCAAACTGCTCTACATATAAAGTGCTTTCAAACAAGTTACCCCACCATCAGCTGCAGACTCTGATATTGGCTTTGTTGGGGGTACCTTCACCATTAAAAATTCCTTTGACACTGGATTTATTTATTTGGTGTTGGAAATTGTCACCTCACCTCATTATTCGACATTATATCGAATTTGACCATTTCAAAGGCTAGAAATGCCGCAATTCAATATTCACTGAAAATCGTTATTAAAGTTATTGAAGTATTTTACAGATTTGTCATTACTGCCCAGCAGAGGGAAAATATAAAAGAAAACACTGTCTGGTTAAACTATTGCTAGTCTGATTAGTAGTTTCTATACCTTACTCTTTAGTGCTGTGGTACTTCAAGTCCTTGAATTTAATTCCTCATATTTCCCTTTCCCATATGTCTGGAGTTTTTTCCTTCAAATATGAGGCTGTAAGATCCAGTGAAGCATCACAGCATTTCATTCTACCAACACAACCCATACACATTCTTCCTTCTTCTTTTTATATTGCATTTAATGTTTTCCAGCATTTGGAAGGAGCAAAAGCAAAACAAAACAAAAAAAGGGCCTTTACACCATAATTAATTTAAACTAAAGTCCTTATTCTAAAAATGTCTTCTCCCCACTCCCAGTTGCCTCATACGTTCGAGAATATGTTTGCCGGCTATGCATCATGGATGACTGTCAGCCACTCTCCCGCCTGCCCAACATCCCTCAACTCGCTAACAGTTATTCAACCTTGGTCTGTAATTTATCTGTGATTTTGAAAACTGTTTTTACAGATGGAAGTGAGCATTTGTACTGGAACACAAACACACTCCTAGGGCACTGCACAGCAGTGGTGCAAGTAAATGCTCTTTGTCACAGGAAGTCTAACAGAGTTTGTGGTGTTTACAAAGGAAAGTACATGCACTTTGATTATTTTGAAGGCATTTTACCTGTCAGATAATATATACAGGATTCCACCACCAAACATTTAGCACCCAACGCAGAGTGAGCAGTTTTCTAGAAATCACTGGGAGATAATCACTTTTGAGACTTGTCAATTCATTGACTTGATTTTTCTATTCAATTCTCCAAAGTAATTCAGCCAGCCATCACCTATGCTTACAGGACCAAGAAACACCCAGCTGCAATCTGTTCATCTGCTACCGAGTGAACCGAGTTTAGTATTCTGCTGTACTACAGTAATTTGAGGATGTGAAGTTTCAATTTGTTCCCACCTCAGATTATTAAAAACAATAAAGACTAGATGAATCACAAACTCAAGTTTCAGGTGGTCAGTTTTCTTGGAGAAGTTATTAATATCCAAATAGCTCCAGTACTCATGTAAACTTGAAACAGAAGAGCTTGCAAATTTTAAAGGCAGAAGAGAAAGTAAATATTTAAGGATAGTATTATTTTATGTTACATACTTCTGGTGAGAAAGAAGGAAGTCCTTGAAAGCAAACCCAAACAAGCTAAGTGTGGGTGTAGGCATTTCCACGTCTTTTTCTTTTTTTTAAACTCACTGCTTTCTTGGTTTGAATTTTCTCTAATCTTACTAGAAACTTAAAGGGGAAAAAAGCACTTGGCTCTATTAAGCATCCTACCATGTTACAAAAGTGGGTGTTGGGGGATTCTTGCGTCTTCACAAGCTTGTATCTCCGTTCTGCTTGAACTCGGATAAAATATTGAGAGTCATGTCTTCACTCTTGGACTGCAAATTTGCCTCACTTCTTCTGGAAGCTTTCCTGGTGGCTCGGGAGAGTCTCCTTCTGAAGGTATCTCCTGCCAAGAAATAGAGAATGGGGTCCACACAACTGTTGAGACTTGCTAGACCTCTTGTCACCTGATACGTGGCATAAACCCTGTCATTGAAAGCACACATTTCTGGGGTCTGAAAATCCAGCCGGGCCCTCAAATTCATTGTTTTCATCACGTGGAAAGGGATGTAAGACACAGCAAAAACAGTCAGTACAATAATCACCAGGTAAATGGATTTCCTCCTCAGAGGCGAATTGTCCAGGTCTTTGTAAATCAAAGCTCTCACAATTAATCCATAACAGCCCAAAATCAGCACCAAAGGGACACAGAACATGGCCACAGTCGTGCACATGCTGTAGATGAAATAACTTCGCAGGTACTCGTCTGAGGTGGTGTCATAGCAGGTGATGGTTTTGTTTTTCCGGATCCCGGTGCCGGAATAGAAGAGGATGGGGGAGATCCCCACCACCACGATGAGCCACACCAGCACGCTGATATAGACTGCGTTCTTCTTCTTCAGCCTGCCCAGGGACTTGAGCGGGTACACCACACCGCTGTACCGGTGCGCGCTGATGCAGGTCAGGAACAAGATGCTGCCATAGAGATTCACATGGAAGATGAACCTCTGCAGCTTGCACATGGCATCCCCGAAGATCCAGTCGGTCTTATTGAAGTAGTAGAAGATGAGCGCCGGCAGAGTCAGCACGTACAAGAAGTCCGCCAAGGCCAAGTTGAACATGTACACGGAGATGCCGCTCCACGGCTTCATGTGGAAAACGAACATCCAGATGGCCACGCTGTTGCCCAGGAAGCCGACAATGAACACCAAGATGTAGACAGCTGGCAGGTAGTAGAACTGGAAGCCTGTCTTGGTCAGCGCGCATTTGAACGGAGAGGCGACGGCGGCGGTGGAGGCCACTGTGCTGTTCCCCCAGGGCGAGCCCGGGCCGGCCAGGAAGGCAGCGTCCGTCCCATTGGGGACCGCCGGCCACAGCACCTCGGTCATTCTCTCCTCCCCGACTTAGGCGGCGGCTCCAAGGGGCGAGCGGCGGCAAGAGGGCGGCGGCGAGGGGCGCAGCGAGCATCGGAAAGGCGGGCGAGCAGACGGGAGGGGGCGCCGGGGAACTCTGCGGGAGGGGTCAAGCAGGGGCTCGCCCACGCCGGCTCCGGCCCCACGTTCGCCGCGGGCCATGAAATCTGCCCCGGGCCGCGACCGAACCGGGCTGGCCGGAGGACCAGCAACTTCCCGGTGAGGCTGGCAGCGCCGAGGTTACACAACAGGGCGCTACGGACACCGCCGCCGACAACTTTCCGACTGCGCTTTCCCGAGGGACCGCGGGTTCGCGCCGGAGAGCGCGCCGGGGGCTCAGTGAGGTCGAGCCAAACTCGCTGAGATGGGGAGGGCGCGCCCCAACCTCCTTCCCCCAAAGATCAACTTCGTTTGGGCATCTTCCTGCGCCCTACCTTGCAAGCCAGCAGCTCGGCTCTAGGGCCCGCGCCGCCGCCTCCGCGCCCCCGGCTCTCAGCGTCTGGGGGCCATCGGAGCGCGCGTGGTCGCAGACTCGTGTGCTTCTGGATCGCGTCCGGCTCGCCGTCTGTGTTAGCTCGCAGGCTCTTCTAGAGACCTGCTTGAATGCAGGCGGCGGGAGGGCGAGCCGGGCTCCCCGCGAGGATGGGCGGAGTTTGGGCACCCGGGCGAGTCCGCGCTCCTCCGGGAGGCGAGGGGCGTGCCTGCGCGAAGTTCGCCCGGGGCCGGAGGCGGCTTCTGGGAGAGCCGGTCTTCACCAGAGTCGGCGGTCAGGGCGCGCTCGGTCAGGGTCAGGGGTAGGGCTGGCTGCTGGAGAGCGATTGGTCCGAGAGCGCTCCGTGGCTCTTCCGCCAGCTATCTCGGCAGAGTGATGTTGCTGACACACAGGAAACCCCTCTGACCGCTCAGAGCCTTCTGCCTACAACCCTGGAGCGGACCGGAATGAGACTCAAGTCTCTAGGGCCCTCAAGAACCACGCCAGGTGTTTGCACGTTCCAAGCAGCCTGTAGTCCCCCTGTAGTCCCCAACTGGGAAAGCCCTGGCGTTGCAGTGCTCCGCGCTTCACCAGAGACCGGATTCCTGGCACTTGCAGGAACCTGCTGCTCCCAGAAAGCTTTCAAAGGAGGGAGGGTGGGGAGGGAAATGGGGAGAGTCTCTTTCTGTCCTTCTAGTCTGCCTTTCCGCTTTTATTTCAATATGGTTTCTCTTAATTAACCAAATGCTAATAAACCGACGTCAATTGGTAACATCAACGTGAAAATTTCTAAAAGGGCTTTGTAAAAGTATTAGTAGTTGATACTTGACGTTGCTTCAGCACAATTTGTTACCTACCACTTACAGACAACGCGGGGTCCCCAAATCTTCCTGTCCAGTACATTTAATTAAAGATCAAAGTCTGCAATAAAAAATAAATAAAAACATATTGTTCAGGAAATAACGAATAATAAATATAAATTTATATAGATAGATGTAAAGACAATTTCAACTCCAAAGTGATTAAGGTGTGCTTTGGGGGTTTTATTTCCAATCCTATTTCTTTAGGTTAAAGTGATTAGTCACAGGGCTTCTCTGGTGGCGGAGTGGTTGAGAGTCCGCCTGCCGATGCAGCGGATACGGGTTCGTGCCCCGGCCCGGGAAGATCCCACATGCCGCGGAGCGGCTGGGCCCGTGAGCCATGGCTGCTGAGCCTGCGCGTCGTCCGGAACCTGTGCTCCGCAACGGGAGAGGCCACAACAGTGAGAGGCCCGCAAACCGAAAAAAAAAAAAAAAAGAAGAAAGTGATTAGTCACAAATATCTCTGGTAAGTACCCTAACAATACTGGTTGAGACTTCCTTGAATACTACATTTATTCAAAAACTCATTTTCATGGCTTGAATGTATCAAATTTTAGAGCAATGCACTTCAACATTGTAGTTGAGCAAGTTTGATTGGAAAATGAATTAGCTATTGAGGGACATATTTAAATGGGCCCACACAGGGATGAATCTAGCAATCTTGACAATTTATTAATTAACATATGCTTTATGTGAAATAGTCACAAAGGCTTTTCTCTTTGAAGAAAAAAATCCCAGAAGAAAATATCTGTAAAATATATACCATAAAGATTTCTTTCTGGCCCCAGATGTTACATGATAATGTTCTCTTAAAAAATGCTCAAAGGAAAACCTGGAGCTCCTGGCTTTGATACCACAAAGGAAAATTCCCCACAAGGACCAGACAGTCCTTTCCAGGGACACATGTAGAAAGGACCATATCCAAACACATGGCATTGTGAGCACACTGGTATTTTGAGTTGTGGTCAATAAAACAGCATGAAAATAAATGATAAAACTAGAGTAAGTAACTCAAGGGCATGAATGTTGTTTTGAAAACAAGTCTCAATTGAAATGAATGCTACAGGCCTCAGTTTTCTCAACTATAAAAGAAGGGAGTTGGATTTGATTTTTTTTCCCATCCATATATGATTCTATAATTCCAAGTCTTAACATGAAACATTTTCATATTCTTTGATTAGGATGGTACTGACTGGGATTATTTTCTATTAAGAGAGAGAGGGAAGTGGAAGAAAACATTGACTTCCATTGGTACTCAATAGGTCCTAACTCCTCACTCTTCCCATTTTTCATTTGCAACATAAGCAATATGTAACCTCATTCAGAAGTCTGTTGCAAATGCATTAACCCATAATGTGAGTGTTTGGAAAAGTACACTTAGTCTAAATACCATTAAGTACTTTCAGAAAACTTCACACTTTATTAGGCATTTGGAGAAGATACTTGTCCTAAGTGGACCACAGATTTTTTTTTTTTTTTTTTTTTTGCGGTACTCGGGCCTCTCACTGTGTGGCCTCTCCCATTGCGGAGCACAGGCTCCGGACGCGCAGGCCCAGCGGCCATGGCTCACGGGCCCAGCCGCTCCACAGCATGTGGGATCTTCGCCGACCGGGACACGAACCCGTGTCCCCTGCATCGGCAGGCGGACTCTCAACCACTGCGCCACCAGGGAAGCCCCACCACAGACTTTTTAAAATGAGATAAAAAAGGTTGATTTTGTAAACTCTGCTTTTACATGCCACATATTTTAGATTTGAAATATGTTTAAGTTGTATTTTAAATCAAAATTGTGCTTTTGAGAAATAATTTATGTATTCAGTTATTGTTTGTTGACTGTGTTAACTTTCTATTTGTAATACATTGGACTAGATTTAATAAAGGAAAAAATAAAATACCATCTAAAACCCAATAACATGTAAGTATTTATTGATGCTTAAATACCAAATATAAATGCCTTAAAGTTATGAAAAGAATATGTTTCATATCTTTAAGTGACTTACCTCAAACATTTTGTATTAATTTGTTTTTTATTTCATTAATGATGTAAATGTCTGACTTGAAGAGATTAACAATTTAGTTGGAAATGCAAAGAACTTACAGGGTTAACCATGATAATAACATATAACAATAGCAATAATAATAAGCCTTTCTTATATACTCAGCACTATGCACAGTGCTGGGTCCTTTAATCCTTAAAATATCCTACGGTAATTGACAGTCATATCCCTTTTTTTTTTTTTTTTTTTTTTTTTTTTGCGCTACGCGGGCCTCTCACTGTTGTGGCCTCTCCTGTTGTGGAGCACAGGGTCCGGACGCGCAGGCCCAGCGGCCATGGCTCACGGGCCCAGCCGCTCTGCGGCACGTGGGATCCTCCCGGACCGGGGCACGAACCCGCGTCCCCTGCATCGGCAGGCGGACTCTCAACCACTGCGCCACCAGGGAAGCCCCAATATCCCTATTTTATAAGTGGTGAAACGAAGGCACAGAGAGGTTAAGTAACTCATTCAGAGTCATACAGTAGAAACTGGGATTTAAACTGAAGCCATCTATCCCTAAAGGCCACACATTTAACCACCATTCTATGATAAAATACACACTAGTACAGGGCACTGATAGGAAAATTAACTGTTAGTGGCCACTACTAAAAAAGATTGAGTATAGAAAGTGTTATTCCCAAAGCCTTCTATCAAGAGAGAAAATTTTGAGCCAGGTCTTGAAGGTACTGATAGTCAGAGTATTTCAGAAGCTTCCCAAATGTTCTGCTCTCCTTAGGCTTTTAAAAAAATAGCCAACAATTTATATATAATTTGAGAAGTGACAGACAATTCTAGGAAAGTCAAACCTGTTCAGTTTCAGACTCATAAACAAAAAGGCTGCCCTTCTTGTTACAAAGTTTCTAATAACCATCTTTACAAAGGTTCTTCTTTCCCTTTTTCTTAAGTCACAGAAAATCCAACAATCATTGAGGATGGAAAGATTATTGAAAACATTTGAATCGAGGGCTACAAGCATAAAAAGAAAAAAACTTCTGATAAACATAAAATGTAAAGGGTGGGGCTTCCCTGGTGGCGCAGTGGTTGAGAGTCCGCCTGCCGATGCAGGGGACGCAGGTTCGTGCCCCGGTCCGGGAAGATCCCACGTGCCGCGGAGCGGCTGGGCCTGTGAGCCGTGGCCGCTGGGCCTGCGCATCCAGAGCCTGTGCTCCACAACGGGAGAGGCCACAACAGTGAGAGGCCCGCGTACTGCAAAAAAAAAATGTAAAGGGTGGCAGAGAGAAGGGAGAGCTAATGGGTAGGCCAATTCAGGATTTTGCAGGTGAGAGAGGATGAGACTCTGCTTTGGGAGACGAGGGAATCCTTTGAGAGATCCCTCCAAGAATAATAACTAAAGTGTGATAACTTCTGAGATATTCCTTAAGAAAGTGAGGAGACTCTTCTATTCTCCAAGAAGAATATAGGAGAAAGAAAGAAGAAAGAAGCCCAAGGAATTCACAGCTGGTATCCTCCAGTGAGTTAGAGGTGAGAGGGCTAAGGTGGGGCAGGAGTGGAAAAAGCACACAGAGAAAGGATGAAAGACGGTCCTGTGCTGGGCAGGGCCCGGCTGCTCCTATAAATGATTCACTTGTCATGGATCCAGTCAGTAGGGGTCCTGAAATTTATTTCATTAAGAATCACCTCAGCAGTATAGGACACAGAATAGGAGATAGCCTGGTTGCTCCAGGGTTAGAATGAATAAGAGGAGAGGAGAGTAAGGGACCAGGGAGGCTGAAGAAAGAGGGAGGGGAAAGGAAAGGGAGGAAGGAGATGAAGGTGCAAGAGGGGAACTGTGTAGGGGAGAAGAGAAAGCAAGGTGCTTGCACACAACTGATAGGGAACTTTGGAAATCTCACAAAGCGTTGCTTTCCAATTATTTAGGTTTGAATCTGGGTAGCTGTGGGGGAAGGGGTCTGGGAGGTGGTGAGATGACACAGACTGAGGGGTCCCGTGGTTAGAATAATGTGCCGTTTGAGTATCTGCCCCTTCGCAGATGACATTGAGCTTGGTTTTCTTTTCTTTTTGTTTCAGTTCAATGAAGTTTCTTTTTTTTTTTTTGAAGTGTAGTTGATTTGATTTACAATGTTGTATTAGTTTCAGGTATACAGAAAAATGATTCATATATATGAATATATATATGAATGAATATATATATGAATATATATATATATATATAGGCTAGGTTTTCCATCTGCGTGCTATCACTTACAAGGACCTGTAAAATCCCAGGCCACCTAAATCTTTTCATCCTTCACAAAATTTCTTGCTCCCAGAAGTTAAGAATAGTCAAGGAAACTGCTTCCCTATAGTGCCCTTTTTAGTATTTACTTTCCTTATTCCCATCCACATGAAGCCCTAGTCCCTAGTCTTGGTCACTTTATAATAGTTTTAAAAGAATTTATGTTAAATCCAGAATAAAAATGCCAGTCCTGGCTTGTCGTCTTTCTCTAATCATTATATATGATAAATATTCCCTTTGTTCTCTTTGTATCTGACCTCTCTGGTTTCACAAAAGCATGTCTCACAACATTTACTGATAATAGATTGGAAATGCTATATTACATGCCAGTTTTTCTACAATTTTCTTTTTTTATTTTAAAATAATTTATTTATTTATTCTTGGCTGCGTTGGGTCTTCGTTGCTGCATGCGGGCTTTCTCTAGTTGTGGCCAGCGGGGACTGCTCTTCGTTGCAGCTCTCATTGGGGAGCTTCTCTTGGTGTGGAGCACAGGCTCTAGGCACGCGGGCTTCAGTAGTTGTGGCTCATGGGCTCAGTAGTTGTGGCTCGCAGGCTCTAGAGCACAGGCTCAGTAGCTGTGGCGCATGGGCTTAGTTGCTCCATGGCATGTGGGATCTTCCCGGACCAGGGCTCAAACCCGTGTCCCCTGCATTGGCTGGTGGATTCCTAACCACTGCGCCACCAGGGAGGTGCCTAGAATTTCATTATACACTTAGCTTTTTCAGGAGATAGGAAGTGTTTGTAAAGCCTGTGGGTGCAGAAGTATCTTTAAAGCCAGTTACCCATATCCAAGATCTTACACCATACTCATGGACCCATGGAGGGTTTCCATGGTAGCACAAAGGGTAAAAATATGACATTATTTGAGTGTCATTTGTCATCGTTATTATATCCACCATAAATAAATTGTTGATTTCTGATACATCCATATTTTGAGTGCATAAGCTAAATCCCAAATAGGTAAATGAAAACCATGTTGAAAATAAAGAAATACCTGTTTTCCTCATGTTAAGTCACAGATTCCATCAGCTCACTCCTGGGATGTTGATCTCAATTATGTCCTGAGAGTTTCACATTTTTATTTTTCTTTTCTTTTTTAAATTTAAACATTTTTTTAAATTGAAGTATAGTTGATTTACAACATTGTGTTAATTTCTGCTGTACGGCAAAGTGATTCATATATATATATATATTCTTTTTTTCATATTTTTTCCATTATGGTTTATCATAGGATACTGAATATAGTTCTCTGTGCTATATAGTGCTGTACACATTTTTCAAGATTAAACTTAATAGCAGTTGTTGTCATTCAAACTTCAGATTTTGGAATTTGGCTTTCTGAAAATTTGATAAGTTTTCACCCGTGGCACTCAAAGTGTGAACCAATTTTAAGCAGATGAGCATTGTGTCCATTTTTATAATTTTTTAATTTAGATTCTTGTAGAAAAGCTGGCAGGAAGGGCTTATCCAAGAGGGTCTTCTTACAACAAGCACAAGATTGAATACTCTGCTGGAAAGATACCTGTGTAGCTGAAGAAAGCATCTAATATGTCAACATACTAAAGTGAAATAGACCCATGTTTTGTCTATAGAAACAATAAAATGGAATAAAATATAGTTCAATATAGAAACAGTTATTTATAGCTGACAGAGAACTCAAATAGTGTAGGTTATGCTTCAAGTGGAGAAATAATCAGTTACTCCTTGACAAATTCTTACGTTTTCAATGACAGGGTTTAGCAGAACCTCAACATTACTTCTGATTTTCATCTTTCAGCTTCAGTTCTAGACACCTGATATTGCAGCTAAATATTTATCTTAGAGACTGTATCATAGTTATAATAACCATGTAATTAAATACTATCTTAGCTCACCAGCAACGTCTGCTTTGAGTCTCTTAGCACAGTTTCTCAAACTTGACTGTGCATACAGATCAGTGGCGGGATCTTGCTAAAATGCAGTTGTAGGTATGGGGTGGAGCCCAAGGCTTTGCATTTGCAACAAGTTCTGTTTGATGTCCAAGCTCCTCATCCAACCACTACACTCTGAGTGGCAAGATTTTACATGATCCTGCCTGACATTGCTTTACTATGGCAATGGAAAAATGCTGTAGCTGCTCCTATCCAGTGACTAAAACACGTTAAGGGTTTAGCAATCGTGAACTGTGGTATGCATGTGCCACGTGCTGTTTGGAATGCTTTTTATGTATTAGCTCATAGCACGTGGTTTTGGAGAATAAGACAGAACTGGGTTCAAAGGTCAGTTAGGGCCACTTAATAGCTGTGCAACTAGACACATGGCCAAACCTGTGTCGTGTCAGTGTTCTTATCAAATAACTCCTATATCACAAGATAGCTGTAAGAATGTGATTGTGTGAGTAAAGTGTTTAGGACTGTGCCTGGTACATAGTAAGTGTGTAATAAACACTAGCTATTATCATCATGATTATTTATAATACTATCATTTTTACCTTAATGGATATAACTTGATAAGTGGGCCTTTGGATGTAAGAAACAAGATTCATCAAAACCAGCTTGAACAAATAAAGTGACTTTATTGGAAGGGTACAGGAGTGGGGGCTTTAGAAGAAAGAAGGTATAGGAACTTGAAAATCATGTATTTTGCCTGTTCTCTCTACTTCTCTAAAGACATGGGATCTCTGTTCTCTGCCCTTCTCTGTTCAGCCACTGATTTTCTTTCCCTCCCTCCTTCTTTTTCTTCCTTTCTTCTTCCTCTTCTCCTCTTCCCTCTCTCTGCAAAACAGTTTTCTATTCCTACACGGATATGACTCAAAGTGGCAACCCAAAGCCTAGCATTATTTCCAATAATAACTTCCTAGGGAAAGATTCTGGACTGACATGGTCAAATTCACTTTGGCCTGGAGGTGAAGGGGATGAGCCAGGCGATCAGAGCCTTCCTCCAGGGCTGAGTGACAGAATCCAAGAGAAAGAGAAGTATAGCCTACCTGTCTTAGGAGGAAATATGGGGGCAGGGAGTGACATTGTTATCACCTCTGGTATAGAAGGCAGTACAACCATGGATGTGATTGATGGGTGGAGAGGAAGAGGGAAAACAAGGGTTTCAGGAATACAGTTGTGACTGGCAAACTCCAGAGCTTCAAGGAGGCTAGAGGATTGTGCCTGGGACCATTCAGAGCCTGGTGGAGAAAACAGTGCTCCAAGATTGGTGAGACAAGGCCCTGGGAACCTACTGCTTTGGCAGGGAAGTTGCTGAGAGTTAGCTCCCAATGGGAGCACCCAAGTGGAGATCTACAGAGCATATGGAAAAACTGAGAAGAATGAATGAACTAAGAAGGCAGAAGGCAGAAAAATCCTGTTGTCTTACCTCTTTTGTCTTTGCTAAGGACGTATAGAAGAAAGGATGAAAAAAAAAAAAAGAAGGAAAAAAGAATCTTTGCATTCCTGCCAGGAAAATGAAAGTCTTCCTTCAATCAAAGATAAATTATGAGGTTCTGCTTCCATGATGGAAACCAGCCCCAAGGTATGGTAATTTCTCCCAGGACCTTCATTATTAATTCAGTTGGGAGGAAACCAAGGGACATACTTACAGTAATTTGAGTCTTTGGAAATAAGGAGTTTGACGTGAGCTTTGGAGCAGCAGAGAAATTGAATTTGATTTAGAGAATGAGTGCCTCAGAAGAAAGTGGAAGGCAAGTCTGGAAAAACTTTGTGGTGATTGCGTGAACACTTCATAGCTGAAAGCCCTGTTCATTCTCCTCGGGCATGAAATTGTGGCTGTAGGATACATTATAATTTGCTTTAGCAAGATAGCATGAGAGATTAGATTAGATTTCATCTCCAATGAAGGTGGCAGACTGGTAAGGGTTTGGATTGAAAGTGTATGTATAAAGGACAGGTGTGGCAAGGGGAAGCAGCGTTGGACTACCAACCTAATACTTTTCACTTAGAAACAGGCAAAGATTAGTACTCACATGGGGATCCTCAGGAATTGGCCAAAGATAGACTTTACAAAGTCACGAAATGAGTGTTAGGTAAGTAAGGAAGAGTGGTTTAGAAATGGAGGATAAGGTTGATTTCTTTAATTACAAAAAAAGGGAGGGGAGAAGCAAAAATTTGTAAATAGTTGTTCTGGGGAAGAAGGTCAACTTTATAGCATTCACCCCAAAGCATGCTGTATGTTATAATAAAATATATTTTATATGCTACATTATAATCAATGCAAGAGTTCTTCCTGCTCAGAATAACTGCAGGGAAAAGTTGTGGAGCTCTAAGAGAAGGAAATGACGTGGGACAAGCTTTTCAAGAGCAGAAGGGGAAATAAAGCAGTTCTACTCTGGCCATGGAAGGAAAAAAGGCAGAGGGAAACAGGTATAGTCGGTACGATGAACAAGAGGTAGGTCTGTAAATCAGCTGGGCTATGAGGAAAGAGACAAAATCTCCTTACCTCTGAGAAGGCCATTCTGATTAGAAGTCCTTAGAAGTAATATATGAGGAAGGGAAGGGAACCCATCGCTTTCTTCTCATGGAGTAAAAGACTGAAGAAAATGAATATCACATCTCAAAGATGTACATACACAGTATTAAATATATTAAGTATTAAAAGATTATATGAGGAAATTGGAATATGAGGAATATGGTATATGGTGATATATGAGGAAATCTAGGAGGAAATACAGTGTAAATTTTCAGGCAGTGAGGAGAGCCAGACGAAGAAAAAGGAGAAGGAGAAGAAGAAATCAGTCAATGATAAAAGAAACATTGGTCATCAAAGAAACCTTTAAGGATTGATAAAGTTCCTATAACTCTGGATAAAGCAGAACTTAAAGTTACAGTATGTAATAAAAAAACTCAGGCCTCAGAAGATTGATTACGTAGCACTCTGAAATGAAAAGCGTATATGTGTCTGAACATATAAACACACACACACACGTGTGTGTGTGTGTGTGTGTGTGTGTGTGTGTATTAGAGAAAGGAGCAAGATTGAAAATGAAGGAAGGAGGACTTGTGGCTCCTCAGTTAGGGAAGTTGAAGAAGGATTATCCATTATCACGTGGATAATCTAAAATGTGATTGGAAAAAAATGTGGCTAATGCCATGGTGACAACACTGAAGAAAGAAATAAGTTAATTATTACCAGACTTCAACATTCCAGAAGTGAATGACCTGATGGCTTTTTTAGGGAGGAAACTCTTTCTAGGTTAATGGCCTCAGCTGAATTCCTTCTGTAGACTGCCTGACTGACTTGTCTCCTATATTGTTGGTTTATGGGAGGCTATTAGAATAGCAAGTATGATGAAATAAAGAGACTCACCAATCATTTTTAAAATGTATTTAATTTCTAATAAAAATTACTCAACTAATTACCCAAGAACAGGATTATTGTGGGAAGAAAAGTTACTGCAGATAAGTCTCACACACAGACACACAGACACACACACACACACTCAGAAAAAACAGAGGCAAAATTCTATACCTTGGGACAACCAATATTAACATTTACTCATCCAAAGATTTTTCCTTTCAAATATAGTCATGTGAATATATATTTATATGTATATTTTAAATTAGGGTACTATATAATTGTATCTTGCCTTCCTGCCAGGATGTAAATATATGTATATATACCTATCTTACCATTTCTTTCCATTTTCTTAATGCTGACAGAACACTACTAGTAGTTGAAAGGATAAAGGAAAGAAAACTAGATAAATAGTTTCCTGGCATTACTAAACAAGAAAGTCTGACACAATAACAGAGGACTTGATACATAAAATACAAAGAAGCCCTGTAAAGGGACAAAGGGAACTTGGTTTCCTTAAGAGATATCATGGTGCATCAGTTAAGTTTAGATCAAGACTTTGAATCAGGTAAACAATAATTTTCTTTCCAGTAACAAAGGTAAAGCACTTACCTCTTAAGTTACTGCAAAAACTTTATATCCCAATATTCCCTGGTCAGAAGTTTTCAGATAGAAAAGAATCAACATGGCAGATGGCATGGATATGTAGTATTTTAATGTAGTTCTACATGAAATGAAAAAAAAAATCAAACACAAAAGAATTAACATTTAAGGTGCAAAAGTGAGATGGATATTTAGTCTGAATTCATTACAAGGACAAAGATGAAATGTTTAAGATAATAAAAAAATAAGGAAGAAGTATTTAATACATTAATAAACTATACAATAAGTTGTAGTAAGAGACATTAAACCCCAAAGAAGAGCCAAAAAATTGTATTTATATGGAAAATATAAGGAAAATTCAAAGATAAATTAGAAGTTGGAAACAGGAAAGCGAACATAATGAGAAATTACAAAAAGTTGTTTTTGAAAATAGGGTGATTCAGGACGTAGTAGTTATTCACAGCCATCACCAGGATAGTTATAAGAATAATAGCTGGTATTTTCTGAGCACTTACTGTGGGAAGTCTAAGGACTTAATGATAAAAAGATAGTTCTCTGCCAAAGAGTCAGGGTTTTCTAGAAATGGAAAAGAGACAAAAACAGAAAAGATAAGGGAGAATAGAAGCATTTGAGACACAGGAAAAGACCCTAAAGTTAAACAGAAACATAAAGTAAGTTAAATACAAGGAAATGTCAAAGTAAATCAATATCTACAAAATAGAGGCTGCTGAATTTGATGATGAATGTATAAAAAAAAATCCATTAAGAAGCTACAGGAAATAAAACTAGGGCAAAGCAGAGTTACCACACAGAACGTTTTGTAAAACCCCCAAAACTCCTAATTAAAACCAATATAGGAAATACATGGCAGTTCTCCAAAAGAAGCATGTAAGTATAAAGTACCTCCTAATAAGGGAATGCACTATAGGAAAAGATTTGAGAGCCAGGTGGCTGAAGTTATTAACTGGAGAAGTCACATCCAGGAGCTGGGAGAAGCAGGCAAGAGGAAGGTTTAAACACAAATTCATTGGGTATTATTAGAAGGAAAAGAAAGGATCCAAAAGGCCTAATCATGGGGATAAAATCCTTCTGGGAGAGCAGAAACGCAGGAGCCTGTAAATGAGTGAAGGAAACAGGAGGATGTGCCCAATGGGAAAAACCACATCATAGAAAAGAGGAGGAAGAATGAGTTGAAGGGAAAAGAAAATATAAGAAATTGATTTTCAGAGCCATGCAAATTGTTGGTTGGGGAAAAGTTATAAATGCATACATAAGTAGTACTTTTAAATATCATCTGTAACTGTGAATATATGAAGTGAATATTTCATATTCATTCAGTGAATATATGAAGATAAAATATTACATATAGAAAATAAACATCAGAACACAAACACTATTTCATTTGCTAAATTCTGGAATATGAGGAAGTAGGATCCATTAGGCCCAAGGTATTGAAGATGCAAGGGTAATTCCAATGGCTTCCTCGTAATGGTATCAAATTAAGAAGACTAGGAGGGACTTCCCTGGTGGCACAGTGGTTAAGAATCCGCCTGCCAATGCAGGCGACACGGGTTCGAGCCCTGGTCCAGGAAGATCCCACATGCCACGGAGTAACTGAGCCCGTGCACCACAACTACTACAACCCACAAGCCACAACTATTGAGCCCATGTGTCACAACTACTGAAGCCTGCACGCCTAGTGCCCGTGCTCCACAACAAGAGAAGGCACCACAATGACAAGCCTGTGCACCAAAACGAAGAGCAGCCCCCACTCGCCACAACTAGAGAAAGCCCGCGTGCAGCAACAAACACCCAACACAGCCAAAAATAAATAAATAAATTAATTAATTAATTTTAAAAAAAATAGGAGACTCACAAATTGGTTCTCTCTGGCTATTCCCCTTGAGGCATAAAGACACCAAGATAGAATGGCTGCCTTCTTTTCTAGCTAGGGTAAGCAACTCAGTGCTTCGAATGTGATGTTTGCTTTTTCTCAATAACGGAATTGTTATAATATGTATTTTTGTGCTTTTCAACAGTTAAAGACATTGGGGCTTCAAAAATGATTGAAGTTTCCCCTTCATCCTCAGAGCAGAGAGTGTGCCAATATCTAATAATTCTCCATTTCTCAGTAACCCTTAAACATTGCTTCTCTAAAATCAGCAATTTGACCTTCCAATATAACTCTGATGTCTCTTTTCCTGTGAATTTTTAAAAATTGAGACAAGTAACAAGATGAGGTATTTTTGATGTAAATTTGGATGACTTTGCAGGAAGGATAAAAATGAAAATTACCTAGAACTCAAAACCGTTGGTACACAAATATCACCTAAGTGAGTAAGTGAAAAGTAGAATCAATATTAGATTCTAACCTCAGCTCTCCCACTGCCTGACAATGGGCACTTAACCTCCCTGTGCAGCTTGGGAGTATTAATTTCTATATCTAGTCACCTCTTTGAATATTTTGAGAATTAGATAATGAACTTGCTCTTTGAGCTATTTGGAAAAACCAATGGTACATAATTTTTTTTAAGTGTTGTTTAAAATCTTGTGTCTTGCAAAGAAAAAAAATGTATTTAGCTATTTGAGATGCTATATTCAGTCAAATATGTATTCTTTGTATAACATCTAACATAAAAGTATGCCCTAAGTACTGGTTTTTACTATTTACCACATTAGTACTTAATAACATGGAATCTAGATTATTATTCTATTATAGGCTAATTCTTTTGAAACACAAGAAAATAGATAATATGAACCTGTATGCAGCAAAAAATATTTTTCATTCTATTTCTTTTTCCTAAAATAGGACTTTCATTATGTTTTCTGTGCTCAAAGGACTTATATTTTCTCCCAATTTCATTAAGTTGGGATTTTTAAAGACTTTGTAACAGCCCCAAGTCTTCCTTTCCAAACCCTGTCCTTAAGTCAAGGCAATGTCGTTCTATTCCCCACGTATCCTGTGATAATTCTGGTCTACTCACTTTTTCATGTCATTTGCTCTTCCTTTCACTGTCGTCTCTGCCTTTTCCATTTTTTTTTATTCTTTAAAAACCTTGAAGAACTGATGCAGTGAAAAACTGATATATATACAAATACACATATGTAAGTGTATTATGTATATATGTATGTTTATATGTGATATCTAATAGTCAAAGCCAATAATAAAACAATTATTTGTATACATTTTTAACTTCCCCATAATATTCAAAGATTTTGTTTTCATGCGATTGTTTTCAATGTTCAAACTCTCTTCCCTCCCATTTTGTTGTTTTCCCTGATGGGAAGCCCCCTGCTTTACAATCTGCACCCTGAGGGGACCTCTGGGGTGAGGAAGAAGAGAAGAAAATGATAGATTCAATATCCACTAGCTAAATGACAACTCTCAAATTCCTCTTTCCCAGCATCCTGGGAAGAGTGAAAATCTGTTTCTAATGAAGGAATTACTGTTTTTGCAGTGATCCTTCTCCTTTCTTTGTAATTCCTGGAGTTTCTCAAATTCTATTCTTTTGTTGGAGCCAATTTTTAAAAAGTCAACAATGAGATGTTTATTGTAGCTAACATTTTCATTTTGTCTTATAAAAAATTCATTAATTTATTCAAAATATATTTATAAATTACAGGTTATATATGGGAAATTAAATAGCTTACATATTTTGAACCCTCACTAATAAATATTTAATGTATTTTTATTAAAATGATAATGTAGGGGCTTCCCTGGTGGCGCAGTGGTTGAGAGTCCGCCTGCCGATGCGGGGGACACGGGTTCGTGCCCCGGTCCGGAAGGATCCCACGTGCCACGCAGCGGCTGGGCCCGTGAGCCATGGCCACTGAGCCTGCGCGTCCGGAGCCTGTGCTCCGCAACGGGAGGGGCCACAGCGGTGAGAGGCCCTAGTACCGCAAAAAAAAAAAAAAAAAAAACACAAAGAAAAAAAATGATAATGTACATTTTTACATAAGTCAAAATCAAGAACTAAAAGTTAAATAACTGTATAATGATAGTAGAGAGAATCAAGAGTAACAGTATATTCAGAACAGTGTTATAAAAAGTCTACAAGAGTTGACCTTAAAATTATTTTTTAAATATTGTAGATACTTCCTTTCCTTGGCAATACACTGCTAAAATAGTTACAAAAGATAAAAAATGATTAACCCACAAAAGGTAAAAAAAAGAAAGAAAGAAGGCTGAGACATTAAGAGATGAGAGATTTAAACACATTTTTGGTACTGGTGTTAACTGACTTAGGAGAGAGAAGAAAGCTGTATCTTGAAGTGGAGAATTTCTAGAGGAAATTAATGAATTGATCACTTGAAGGGGCACTGTTTGGAAACATCAGGTACTGAGAGAGGGTAAGAACGGGGGGATTGGCTGAAAATCTGGACAAGACAGAGGAGGGAAACCTAGGCTCCAATTCTTCTGCACAGTGAGGAACTTTCATCTTCCACCAACTCCTTCTCTTCCTGTCAACCACCAGCTCTGAAACTCAGCACCAGGAGACATCAGGTTAAATAGAAAACTGTGGTGACATTAGGTCCGAAGCCACGACACTTAGTTCAGAAACCATATTGTGAACTGATGGGCCTTTGGCCTCTTCGCAAGCACACTAGCAGGCAGCATAGCTGTGCCCTCCATCCCCGGGCCCCCACCTGCACTCCCAGCACGTGATGCACTGATTCTTCTCTAGTGTCCAAAAGGCCCTTCCTTCAACCCTACTCCTCACCCAAAAGAACGATTTCTAAATATTGACATTTCTCAATTTCAAATCTGAATATATAGTCAAGGTACTCCAATCCCTCAAGGACAGCCTTCGTTTGAAAGGAATGGATCAAAACAGAGAGAGAATTTCTACAAAAAGAAGGACAAAGATAGTGAAGGAATCAAAAATGTGAAAGAAAACCCCTAAACTGTAACATCTTCAGTGAGTTAAGAGAAAATACTCTACCCATAAAAAAGGAATGTAATACTACAAAAGAATGATATAATCATAAAGTATACATAAAATACTTGATAGTAATTTAACAGTAATAGTCTACATAAAAAATTCTAATAGAGATTTTGGAAGCCAATATGCAAAGTGTAAAAATTGAAAAATCAGCACTATAGACATTACTGAATATTGAGATAAATACCCAAAGAAAGAGCTTAAAAAGTTGAAACTGTTTCTGGAGAGAAGGATTTAAAGTTTGATAGAAGACCTACTGTATAGCACTCAATACTCTGTAATAACCTATATGGGGAAAGAATCTGAAAAAGAATAGATATATGTGTATGTACAACTAAAAGACTTTGCTGTACACCTGCACAACCTTGTAAATCAACTATACTCCAATATAAAATAAAAATATTAAAAAAAGAAAGTTTGATAGAGTTTACTATGCACCCTTTAGCTCTGTGTTTGTTTTACCTGCTTGCATGAATGACTGGTAAACAAACAAAACAGAAAAAAAGAAACAAACAAAAAACCAATTAAAACAAATATAATCAAAGGTAAAAGTACAGACCGTTTTTTTTTTTTTTTTTTTTTTTGCGGTACGCGGGCCTCTCACTGTTGCGGCCTCTCACGTTGTGGAGCACAGGCTCCGGACGCGCAGGCTCAGCGGCCATCGCTCACGGGCCCAGCCGCTCCGCGGCATGTGGGATCTTCCCGGACCGGGGCACGAACTCGCATCCCCTGCATCGGCAGGCAGACTCTCAACCACTGCGCCACCAGCGAAGCCCCAGACTGTAATTTTAAAAATTGAAGCCTTTGGTGAGTTTATTAAAAGCAAAATTAGTACACTGTGTAGAGCAAGTAATTTTATTTCTGATGATTCAATACTCAGTAGCGATTCAGGGTCAGTCATTATGGGATGTCAACTTGGTTATATAAACGGAAACTGTGTAAGAGACTGTAACAGATATGTATCTAATCTAGAGCGTGAGAGAAACAAAGCTCAGACATTTTTCTTTTGATCAGTGATTTACTATTTTTATTTTCTCAGATTGCAGAAAAGCAAATAAGTAAAGTAAGATTTTTGAGTTGATTTAGCTATAGAAAATTTAAATTAAAAGTCTCATTTTGATATTTCTTAAGGAAGGAGTCAATTTTGTTATTATGAAACACTGTAGTTTTACCTTCTTCAGTTGTGCATAAAGTGTTTTTAAGATTGTGTCTAACTGCAAAATGTAAGTACTTAGTGTATGGTTGACTACTATTTTAATCACATACTACATTGATTTTACTCTTCTATTTAATACAGTACATAAAGAGTTTTGTACTTTGTTGTATTTGGATCAAGTGGGGATTAAGTCTTACAAACTGCGTCTATGAATATTTCTTTGGTGGTTTAGAGATTATCCATTTATGATCTGAAAATTGTATTTATAATGAAAACTTTCATCAGAGCAAAAAAGAATACTGAAATTGCACTTATAAATCCCAAGTGAAAGAGTTCTCAATCACAAAACTTAGAAGATGTCTCTAGGAACTGGTAAGTTAATGTTTTCAAAAAGCCACCTGGGAATGAAACTGATAAATTATATCTCGGGTATTTGATAACCCAGTGGTCACTTTAAAGTAGATATAGAAAACAACATATTATTTCTCTGTATTTAATGAAAGCATTATGATCTGCTTCTGTCAGCTAATGAAAGAGCACAAATCACTTCAGCAAAATGAAGTTTAATTTTTTAAGAATATTAAAAAGTTCTGAGTTGATAGGTAATTCGTAGCTACTTTGAGTCCCATCTTTCCTGCCAGTGATTGTGCTATACTCTCCTACCTTTACAAGGGAAATGGAATCAATATAATATTACCAACCATCCTTGAGTGTGAATCATTGATTTGCCACCGGTCTGTACTCCCCGACCTCCTCCTTTCTTTCATGTAATTGTCCATCTAGATGGTATATGATCAATACTCTGTTATATTTTGACAGAAAAAAGTAGATTTCCACTTGTTAACTTTTTACTAATAAAGAAAGAATGGCCTCAACGAATGGAAGGCTTAGAACAAAAAACCTTTTGTACTTTTTCAGGGAGCAGTAAGTGTTGCCGATTACTAATAATTGCTATCATATACGTTCTGCAAAGCAGGTAGTAATCTGAAAATCAAATGATCAGGGAAAGTTATGAGACCATGAGTGATTGGTTTATATAATATTCATATTTTCAAGCAAACTTTAAAAAATATATTAATATCTTGGACATTTCCACCACTCCATTCCCACTATTCCTACTTAGAAAAATCATGTCTTGGAGATAATAAAGAAATAACCCTAAGAAGATTGTATCCTACAAAAACTGCAAGTACAGTATGTGGGTCATCTTTCTTGTCTCTTAGCTAATGTGGAACATATCCAATACTTTCACATCAAGTCATTTACTTCACCATAGGAACATTGCAGACTCCAAAGCCTACATCAAGCAACGGACTTTTAATTTTTTAATGCAATATTCACTCTTTGCATGGAAGAAAAATGCTCTATGCTAGTGGTAAGCGTGGGGAAAACAAAAGGTAATCTTCTTTATTTACTCTGGGATTGAATAAACTAAGCAGTACCAAAATAAATTCCTAAACAGGTATTTAATACCAGAAAAAATTCAATGCTAGTTAAAGCAGTATTTTATTCATAAGAACAAATCAGTTGGGACTGAATAATGTCTGGATACTTTAGGTATGAGAAATTTGAGAGACCCATAGTAGAATTTGGCAAAAGGATTCCTAACTAAATAAGGCTGAAATTCTGCCAAGTGAATTAATCCCCTTCCTTAGGCTTTGTCTTCCCAGCTCTCTCCCTAAGGATTATTTGGCCAGCTCTAATATTTATTGCTTATAATCTTAAGTACATAAGGTGTGCTCGCTAACGTGACCTCTAATTATATTTACATACTGAAGTACACATGTTACCAGTCATAAAGTTGTACTGACCTTTGTCATTAAAAAAACAAAAACAAAAAAACCCTAAAAACTCAAACCTAAAAGATGTGTCCAAAGAACTTTCCCTTACAATTGGCAGAAAATCCAGCCCAAACAGGCTTTTTAAAAGGAGCTGATTCACTCGCTTAACTAAAACATATAGGGGAGGGCTGGCTCCCTCTCTCCCTCTGTCTCTCTCCTCTCCTCCTTCTCCTTTGCTTCCTCTATTCTTTCCTGTTTCCTCTCTTTTGCATCTCTTCCAGGTCTCCATTTGCCTTCATACCTGTGCAGGTTTCCCACCTCGAACAGAAGATGGCTTCAGCTTTCCCAGATCTCACATCCTCTGAGGTTCAGTCTAGCAGGAGGGAGAAGTCCCCTGTCTCTTCTCAGCATTCCTGGTGAATGCTTACTTTCACTTCTGATGGGGTAACATAAACCATTACTGAACTATCCATGGTTAGGAAGAGGAGAATGAAGCATATTGATTGGCTTAGAGCTGTCACTCATTTCACCCTGGAACCCCATCTGTATTAGTTTCCTATGGCTGCTGTAAAAAATTACCACCAACTTGGTGGGTTAAAATAATATGTTTATTCTCTTACAGTTCTGGAGGTCAGAAACCCAACATCACTTTTACTGGGCCAAAATCAAGTTGTGGGGAGACCCGTGCTCCTCCTGGAGGCTCTAGGGGAGAGTCCATTTGTGAGCCTTTTCCAGCTTCTAGAGCTGCATTCCTTTGCTCTCGGCCCCTTCCTCTATCTTCAAGGCCAGCAGCCTAGTATTATGTTTGGTCATATTGCCCTCTTCTGTAAGCAACTCTCTCTCTGCCTCCCTCTTTTTTTTTTTTTTTTTTGCGGTACGCGGGCCTCTCACTGTTGTGGCCTCTCCCGTTGTGGAGCACAGGCTCCGCACGCGCAGGCTCAGCGGCCATGGCTCACGGGCCCAGCCGCTCCGCGGCATGTGGGATCCTCCCGGACCAGGGCACGAACCCGTGTCCCCTGCATTGGCAGGTGGACTCTCAACCACTGTGCCAAGCCCTCTGCCTCCCTCTTGTAATGAAGCCCTCTGCCTCCCTCTTGTAATGACATTTGTCATTACATTTAGGCCCCATCCAGGTAATGCAAGATAATCGCCCAATCTCAAGATCCTTAGCAATCATATCTGCAAAATCACTTTTGTCACATAAAATAGCATTCATGGGTTCCAGGGATTGGGACCTGGGTATCTCTGAGGGACATTATTCAACTTACCACACACAATATAAGCATAAAAACAGAGAGAAGGGAAGATGGAAACCCAACAAAGGTTGGGAAGATAAGTAACAAATATCTAACACTGATGTGTTTTAGAAGCTGTTTTTATTTTGTTCCTTTGTCTTTTGTAATTATATTAGCAAAGCAAGGGTCTTCCTGTGCTTCTAATTTTAATTTAACATCAATGGCCAAATTATCAAGTGTACAGAAAATATAAGTGGGTATCGGGAAGCTAGAGATCCAGTTGTGACTTGAACTTTTCATGGCATGAAATGATCTACTCTAAGGATAGTTTGAGCATTAGACATTTCTTCAGCTATAATAATAGTTCCTTTCTGTGGCTCGAAGATGGAACTGTGCTTTGTTCACCTCTTAAGTAAATGAATCAAGTAAGATTTTTAGTCAAGCATGATAAAAGAGCTATAATATAGGTCGGTTGACGATGAATGTATTTTCTATTTTCTATTCCAAAACATACGTGAAAGACCAGGTTAGCATCAATTAGATATTTTGTAAAATACCGTACGTTGCCCAACCACTGTAAGTTTAAGCCTTCACCAAAAAAAAAAAAAAAAAAAAAACTCTTCTTAAATTGGTTGTTCACTGTACCTTCTTTTTTGTTTGGTTGGATTAATTGATTGCCCCTTATTCCCTCAATGCAATCAAATTATAGCATCCTCTCTTAGTTTTCAGATTCTCAGAGGAAGATGGAACCTGTTTGTTTGGCTTGGAATTAAAATCCCCTATCCTTAATCTTCCATGATCATTGACTGATCTGCTTGAATGGAAGAATTTTAAAAAATTATAAGAGAGGCAGAACTATATTGTGGATGAGAATCTGAAGATTTGGGTTTAAATCTTTATTTTGGCTAGTTGCTAGTTTTCAGCTGTGAGACCTTGACAAAATTACTGCACCTCTCTGATCCTCATTTTTTAATCCATAAGATGGGAGATAGTAGTAATTATCCACGGTTACGCTCTGCTTTGAAAGTGTAAAGCACAGCATGCAGCACCAAAAATTATGGGTATTTTTCTTGTCATTGTATTCATTCTATCACATGGATATTGCTTAACATATAATTTTATTCAAGTGTTTTGAAGGAACTGATATGTCAGTTAATAACGGTTTCGTGAATACTCTGTGTGCTGCCCTTAAGGAGCCTTCAATCCTGCTATGTACAGTTTTTAGTAGAACCCATTACAACTGTTTAATATCACCTAACAGAACACATATAAATATGTTTGACATAAATTTAGCCACAATTTAAAATAGTTCAATATGTTGTAAAAGATTTATTTTAAAAAGCATTATATAATTTTCAGTAACTGAAAAAAACCTTTGATTTTTGGACATGATTCAAGAAGATTTTAAGTATAAAGTGAGAAACCAGATAATAAGGTCTATCTTATTGAGTGGCAGAGGAATTCAGCAATCTAGGCCAGATGATAAAACTGGTAACACTTTGAAGACTTCCACATCTCTGTGATTCATATAGTTCCAGATACCTATCAGTCTCAAGTTTATCCACAAGCACTCTAAAATTATATGAAAATGGCTATACAAAGCGCAGTTATAAAAAGAAACAAAGCTTGATTGTTTTGTTGTTTAGATTACACATATAAGTGAAAGCACAAAGTATTTGTCTTTCTCTGTGTGACTCATTTCACCAAGCACAGTACCTTCTAGGTTCATCCATGTTGTTGCAAATGGCAAGATTTCATTCTTTCTTATGGCTGAGTAATATCCCAATTATATATATATGCGCCATTTTCTTTATCCAGTTATCTATCAATGACACTTAGGTTGCTTCTACAACTTGGAGGGGAGGTGGGTAGGGGAATGGGCAAATAAACATAGGAGATTAAGAGGTACAAACTACTAGTTATAAAATAAATAAGTCACAGGAATGTAATGTACAGTACAGGGAATATCATCAATACTATTATACAATAATAACTTTGTATGGTGCATAATCTATAAAAATATTAAATTACTATGTTGTATACCTGAAGCTAATATAATATTGTAAGTCAACTATACTTCAGTAAAAAAAAAAAGAAAAACAAAGCTGTGGCTCTGTGGTCATATTAGCAATAGCATAAGTCTGATTACGTTGGGTTGGCATGTACTACTAATTACATAATTAAGGCTAGATGTACTGTGTTTAAAAAATTAACTCTAGAATATAAATTCCTATTTATATTTTTCCCCTCTCTTCCCACTTTGATGTTACACATTAAAAAAAAAAAAAAGAGAAAACAAACTCTGAATACTGGTGATCAAAACCACTCTAATAATCAAATACGAATTGAAAAAAACTTCTCTCTCTGACACTAACATTTACAGTAATAATAAAAATGTTAAGTGCTTAAAAGAGAAAAAAATCTATGTAGTTTGTCAGTCTTTACCCAAAAGATTGTGAGGGGGCAAATTTTTGTTAACAACACTAGAATATACTAAAGTTTCTTTAATTTTAGAAACTCAGACTTACAATGAATATGGCATTCAGAGATCCGTCCATGTAGAGCCCCAACTGGTGCTTCCCCTATTACTTCATAAGGTGCCCTAAGCCTTTAATGAATAAATATGTGACTTTCTAAAATAACTAATAACTTTAATTTTAAAATAAAAATGAAAACAACTAGCTGGCATTGCCCCACGAAGAGTACCATGTTCCAAAATTATAGAAAGAAAGATAAGCTAAAATTAAGTTATTAGTTCCTGGTGCAAATTTAATGAAGTCGACATAGGTAGCACTTCTTTTAGAAGCATAATTTTTGACTTAATTTGTTATTCCTAAGACCTGTAATTATTTGAACAGTTTTTGTAAAAGAGGCAGTTGCATGGGGATATGCTAAGACTTAGACAAAGAGATTAATTTTTTCAACAGCAGGAGTGAGTGAGATTTATGTTATCCAAAAGAGAAGGTAAACAGGCAAGCAAAATCATCCATCTTCCACAATAATGCCCTTCTGTTTATTAACAGCTATGGGGAAGTTTAGACTATCAGTCTATAGTTGAGTTTTGTCTACCTCGTGGCATAAGGGAGGGTGAATCAGGAAACTTGTTTGGTTAATTTTAGCCTAGTAAGTTTTTAAAAGCAACTCAGAAGAAGTAAGGCAACACAGTTAGGTATTGATTTTCCTGTCTCAAACCGAGAGTCATAAATTATATGCCATGCCCAAGTTCTTCCTGAAGATATCAATACTCTTCCCATAAGGCCATCTGTGGTTAAATATTTTGATCACTGAAGTGGAAAAATAGACACCAGAGCCAACTGAGATGGGGAAGAGGGGGTGTACCTTTTCTGATGAAATACTGGACCACTCAAATAGATTTCTGTTAAACCGTCTGGGTCACGAAATACATCTTGGGCCACATTCATTATGGCAACCAAAACACAGCAGCTATCCTGACTACAGATAAGTACAAACGCTGAGGGTAGGAAATGGATATCCCAATATAAGGATACAAATTTAAATAAATATAAACCACATTTGTGAGTACTTTGAAAATACACTGTCTCATTTGGATAAATTTTTATTGTTTGCACCAACTATTTTTCTGTATTTTTGGTTTAATCATTTTATTTTTCATTCAATCATACACCAGTATTTTTCCCTACTTACCTTGGATCAAGTATGATTCTACAAGCTGAACAGACAGGAGTGAACAAGACAGATGAGGTTCTTGGCCCTTAGAGAAAAATATGTAAACAAATTAATGAACTAATACAGCTTGTCAGGAAATAGTGCTTCGATCGAGAGTAGTTGGGAAACTCCCTTCAAAGGGGTGTTCAAGCAAGTTTTCCAAGGTTGTGCCGGCGTCTGAACAAGGACTTAAACGAGAGTGGGTTTAAGTGAAGAACTGGTGAACCAGTTTTCCTGGATAAGGGATGAACAATGTCCTGAGATGGAAAGCATCTTGGCAAGTATGAAGAATTGAAAAGCCGTGAGTGTATCTGGAAAGTTGTGAGGGAAAGGGCAGTAAGTACTAGAGTCACTAGGCAGTCAGAATTCTAAATGCTAGGTAGTCAGAATTCAAAAATGCAAACCCGAAGGGCCTGCTAGGCCAAGTTAAGGAGTCTGGATTTTATTACAATAGCATTTATTATGGAGTTATTATGAGGTATTTTATGACAATATTCTGCTTAGAGTAAGCCAAAAGTTAATTTTTTTAAAAAAAGCTTTATTGTTCCTTAAATAAATGCAAAATTCAGTTTCTCCATCTAAATTTATTTTTAATAACTTTCAAAAGAACACTACTGTGTAAACCTCAGACATAGTATGTTTAAGGAAATTTCAAGAGAACTTTGGAATTCCTGGGGAACGTGTTCTGGTGGTTCTTCCAGAAGGAGAGACCAGTTGGTAGAGAAGGAGGGCTGGGGAGGAATCCTGGTAAGTGATTCTGACAGATAATGGAGCACGAGCTTTCACATCAGCCTCGATTCCTTTTTTTTCCCCCTCTATATCCTTTCACACATTTCACAATCAAGTTCACAGATGGAGAGATTGGCTCAGCTTGATGTAGAGCTTTCAAAACAATGGGTGTTTGGTTTCAAACGATCCTTACACTTTTCTCAGGGATATTTGTAATGAACAGGAACTTGTTAGCTACTCAGAATACTCAGACAGTAGATTCTCTAACACTCACTACGGCACATGTACACAAACACGCAGTCTCACACTTTCTCCATCAGAGCATAGCGGAGTCAGGACGTTCTCAGTAACTTGCCGACGTATACCAATCAGCTAACACATCACTCACTGCAAGCAGTAATGCCTCCGTGACGGGGGGCTTAGTGAGTGAACTGACCCAGCAAAATGTCAACACAGCGAATGAAGAGTTAATGGATATAGGGGCTTATTTTTTCCTATAGATACTAAATAAACGGAGTAGGGGATGTGATTTCAATTTGCTTATTGAAATTTGAATATGGTTTTAAGAACTTTAATGTATTGTAATGCCTTATCAGATGGCGATATCAAAGTAGTTTCACACAAGCTTTCACGTTGGCTGGGACATTTTATTTAAACTAAGGAAGAACTAGAGAACGAGAGGTTGTCTTATATTTGAGGTACAAATCAGTTTCTGTTTCAGTCTACTAGGAAATTATTCAATATTGTTTTTCCTAGAAAAGCATCTTGTTTTCTCCTGTATTTGATTTCTTGAAGCATGGTGAATACACTTACTTGGTCTAAGAGAAATTTTTCTACTTTCTCAATTGCATTAAAAGATAATATTTGAAAATAAATTGAATATTTGAAGTAAAGTACACAGTCTTTTCTAATAATAGGCTTCTGAAACAGACAATGTCCATTTGGCTTCAAGACTGAAAATAATGTTACATCAGCAGCGTATCTTCCAGTGTGATTTAGTAGAATGTTTGGTTAGCAGGAAGTATCAGTTTACTAGATTTGTATTTATGGAATGGAATGTTAGTATTTACATTAAGAATAAATGATACCAATCATTTCTGTTACTCATGTATTACTTTTCCACAGCTTTTCTACCACTTTATGACAAAATTTCTACCCCTTCTGGAATAATCTACCTAAATTTGATCTGCCTGAGAACATTCCTGAAGTAAGAGGGTCATCCTTTTCCCTTTTTCCTTTCATAATTGTCCATCTCCCACTGAATTGCCCTTCTTATAATTGCCCTTCTCATCCATCTTGAATCTTACTAGGGTGCATTGGCCCAAGGAAGAAAAATCTCTGACACACAAAGGAATATTTTTAATATATTGGTGTTGGTGTTGAGAAAGTGAATTACTCCAGAGACTCAGTTTAAAAAATCTTTTTGCAATGTAAGTTGTTACCAATGATTTTATTTCAACAAACATGAAGGAGGACCCAAATAAATTGCCCACTGACAGATCATTAGAAATATTTATGGCGTATCACTCTGATTTTGGCATATAATTCTGAAGGAGTTCAAAGAATTGAGAAACACTGCTTGAACAAAAATCTTTCTATTCCCATGTACTTAATTTCTATGAATAATTTTTTCAGCATTTGCCTTCTCCCTCAAAAAAAACTGAAAAGGAAAAATAGAAATAAAATTGATGCTGAACCTATTTCAACTTAAGAAGCAACTCGCATCTTAAAATCATTAGCAATAAAATTATACTTTATGTTAAATATTCCCATGTCAAAACTTATTTCCCATTTAAGTTGTTTTGATTAATTATATGCTTTTACTATTGTAAATGTAATTTAATACTGAAAATATATTTTAACATTTAGAGCATTATAGTCACAGGAATACTACTACTACTAAAAATAATAACAAAGACTTAAATGTCAATTTGCATATATATTTTCAATGTAGCAAAATATGCTAAGATGATCAATAAAATACTTTAAAGCATAGGTTTATATTATATAAAGATAAAATTCTGCCAAGGATTTGGAATGAAATAGGAATTCAAGGAGATAAAGAAATGTCGGGCTTCCCTGGTGGCGCAGTGGTTGAGAGTCCGTCTGCGGATGCAGGGGACACGGGTTCGTGTCCCGGTCCGGGAGGATCCCACATGCCGCGGAGCAGCTGGGCCCGTGAGCCACAGCCGCTGAGCCTGCGCGTCCAGAGCCTGTGCTCCGCAACAGGAGAGGCCACAACAGTGAGAGGCCCGCATACCGCAAAAAAAAAAAAAAAGAAAGAAATATGTCAAGTTTTCAACAGTTAAAGAGCATGTTCACGTATCATTTAAAGGGATGATACTGTGACTACATCACAAATTTCTAAGACCTTAGGCATTACACTGGAAAGAGTAATGTAATCATAGATTTAAAAAATATACAATATGCCAGAAGTCATATCCTTGGCAACCAATTAAAATAATTATGAAAAAATTTAGAAGTCAACCTAAAAACATTTATGATGATACAAAGCTTTTCAAAATTCTCATAGAAAGAGTGTGAGCAAAATTTTTTTTTTTGAAAAAAACAATGGACAAAGAATGAAACCTCCTTTAGAAGAATAGCAATCTTGCAGAAACAATTTTTACTGGAAGGCAGGTTTATGCAACCAGGAGCGGAAAGCCAAAATCCTCACAATGGCCTGCAAAGCCCTATACTATGTCCACCACCTTCCCTTTCCTACTCTTTTTTCCCTGATCACTCCACTTTAGTGAGACTGCGCTCCTTGTTACACTTCAGACACACTAGACAGGTCCTGCCTTTGACTTTGCATTGCTTATTTCCCTCTTCCTGAAATACTCTTTCCCCAGGTTTCTTCATGTCTTGTTCTGTGCCCTCCTTCAAGTCATTATCATCTACTCATTGAGGCCTCCCTCTACCATCCTACATAACATTACAGTTGCCTCAACCCCAACTCTCCCCTGCTTAATCTTTTTTTCCATAAAATAGTACTTTTTATACACATAATACTTTTAACACACAATGGAGTTGAATTATTTATTATTTATTAAGTTTTTAGTCTCTACCCCTCTAGAACGCAAGCCCCATGGAAGTGGAGATTTTGTCTCTTGTTCACTGCTTTATCTCCAGCACCTAAAACAGCCCCTGGAACTTAGTAGGCATTAAATAAAAGATGTTGCATGGATGAATATGCAAGTTGTTTCTAAGATTCATGGCCTACATGTCAAAGGCTTCTTTAGAAGGAAATGACAAAACCTCTTGTAAAATTTTCTTGTCAATGTCAGTAGAAATAATGGGAGTCTATCATAACTGATTATGGAACCAAGGAAATAAGCCATCCTTATCCCTATTAGTCATTTATTATAGATGTAATTTATCCTCATGACTAACAAGATCACAAAGAAGCTTACATTCGCTCCTTTATTCATTCTGTCAGTTCGGTTAGTGAATTAAGTGAGTTAATTGTTCAGCATCTGTTGGCTACTGTGCCCTTGGGGCAAAGGTAAAGAGAAATCTGCCTCTGGCTCCCCCGGATAGCACAGGATAGTAAAATAGGGCACTTTTAATTTTACAAATGCATATTTCTTCAAAATGCTTCTCTTTAATTTAAAAAAATAATATAGTTTTACCCACATTTATCTGTAAATTCAATGTACTCCCCAATAGGAAGTTCATGGAATTTGATGAGGTGATCATATAGTGACATGAAAGAACCAAAGGCCAAGAATAACCAATATATTTTGGAAGAGAAGGAAGAATCTGTATCAATAAGCCCTATATCTAATGTCAAGGCTTATTATAAAGCCATAGTACTTAAAAGTATTGTATTGACAGAGGGAGAGACAAAGACAATAGTGAAATATAATGGAGAACCCTGCATATATAGAACCTTGCAATATGACAGAAATAGCATTACAGATTAGTCAAGAAAGGATGGATTCTTCAATAGACGACTGGATTGTTTAAAATGATGCTCTTATTATGAAAAAAAATCTCCACTCTTACACCCAAAGAAATTTCAGATGGTCTAAAGGCCCAAATTTAAAAGAAAAATTTTATAATGTTTAGAAGAAAATTTAAGAGAATATACTTAAGATCTTATAGTATGAAAAACATTTCTTTTAAAAAGGACTAAAGAAAAACAGTAACATAAAAGAAAAGATGGATTTACTTTACCAAAGCTATCATAAGTAAATATAAAAGATAAGCACAGAAGGGAAGGATATACTTGCTTTTATACAAGGAATCAAAGATTATTATATAGTATGTATTTATAATATATAAAGAGTTTGTATCAGTCAATAAGAAAAATACCCCCAAATCAATAAATGGACAAAGCATAAATTGAGAGACTAAGTTATCCAAGTCACCAATAAACAAATGAAAAATGCTCATGCTCAGAAATGAACCAGAATGTTTAAATTAAACCAGTTAACAAAAAAACATTTCATATTCATTAGACTGGCAAAATTTTAAGTCTAATAATGCCAAGTGTTGGAGAAAATGTGAAGTAAATCTCACATAATGTTGACCGGTGGTTAAGTTGGTCAAAAAAACAGGGAGAGCAATTTGGATATATGTAATTAGTTTATAATGTTCAAACACTTTGATTTAGCAACTTCTTAGTATTTACCTTACATAAACTCTTGCATAGGTGCACAAGGAACCATACGTAGGCATGCTCATTGTGGCTTCCTAACACAAATATATATTAGAAATAACAAATCAACAAGAGACTGGATGAATGGTGTCTTATTTTCACATAGAATACGAAAAAGAAGTTAAATAAAGTAGATCCATATATGTCAAAACAATAAAATTAATGAAAAAAGCAAGTCAGAGTAAAATGTCTACAATACACAATTCAATGCTATGTTGCTTACAGTTACATATGTATGTAATGAAGTTGGGTAGATGGAAACTACCACCAATTCCTCCCAGTTCCAAAAGTCCATAACACCCCATACACAAAATACATCTTCTATATTTGTGTTTTCTGGGTAACTTTTATCAAGCTATTATAATAATTCAAAAGACAGTAACAGTTA
Organism: Aethalodelphis obliquidens; assembly: GCF_003676395.1. NCBI lineage: Eukaryota > Metazoa > Chordata > Mammalia > Artiodactyla > Delphinidae > Aethalodelphis > Aethalodelphis obliquidens. The sequence goes on from NW_020838025.1 coordinate 2,343,666, forward strand.
CCTTCTTCCCCAGGAAATTCTTCCCATATCATGGTTTTAATTAACCTCTGTAAATGTATCCCCTTTGCCCCAGTCTGTCTCCCTGTCCCACACTGCTCCTTTGGATATCAGAGCTGCGTATTGCTATAGTTCCCTAGATATTTCCACTTGGATGCCCACCAAGCACCTAGAACTTAACGAGTGAAAGATGGAACTCATCTTGCCTTGCCCCCCTTGCTCCTTGCCTGCCTCAGGTTCCTATTGCAGAGAATGGCTCAGCCATCTAACAGATTACTCAGTGGACAGGATCCCCACCTCCTCCCTCTTCCTCAGTCCCCACATCCAATTACAAAGTACTCTCGGGCTTCCCTGGTGGCACAGTGGTTGAGACTCCGCCTGCCGATGCAGGGGACACGGGTTCGTGTCCTGGTCCAGGAAGATCCCACATGCCGCGGAGCGGCTGGGCCCGTGAGCCATGGCCGCTGAGCCTGCACGTCCGGAGCCTGTGCTCCGCAACGGGAGAGGCCACAACAGTGAGAGAGGTCCGCGTACTGGAAAAAAAAAAAAAAAAAAAAAGTACTCTCAATCTCACTTGTCAAATATTTATTTCAGCCTTCCTCTTCTCACCATTCCAAATGTGGAACCATGCCCAAGCCCCCTTGTCTTCAGGCCAGATTATTACCACAGCCTCCTAACTACTCATCTATTCCCCACATTGAAGCTAAAAAGCAAACCTAACTGTGCATGTTCCAAGTGCAATGCTTTTAGCATGCAAATCTGACCTTGGTATGTCCCCAGCTTAAAATCTTACAATGGTACCTACTTGTCCTTAGGATAAAGGTCAGACTTCTCAATACAGGTACAGGGTTCTTTCTAATGTGATGTTTGCCTCTTTCCCCTCCCCATTTTTTACTGTGCCTTCCTCTTCTACTCAGCGCTCCAGCTAAAGTGAACTTCAATTCCTTCTTTAGATATGTTTTCTCAGGCCTCTAGGACTTTATTCATGTGATGCTGTTACATTTACTCATTCTCCTTCCCCTTTATCCAGTTAACTTCTGCCCACTGTATATATTGTTTCTTTTAATTCCCAAGTCTGAATTCTCTCATACCCCTCTTTTGTGCTGTTCTTAGGCTGCCACATAATGGGTGCACAGGTTGTACACTGTTCAACTGTAGGGGGCGCTCTTCACATTGGTCTATGTAAATGGTGCCCCTGAAGTTGTGCAATGTGGTAGTCATACCTATAATGTCTCTATCACAGTGCTAACTGCACTGTAATGTAATTGCCTGCTGACTTGTCTTTCTCACTGTTTCACTAAGTAGATAAGGGGCATCACACCTGAGACTAGAAGTCAATTAAAAAATACAAAAACCACTGACTCTTCACCTTTGTCATGAGGTCATATAAGCACATATCCTCTATTTATACGCCAGGATATCACCTCAGGGAAAGAAACAGAAAGGACAGGCCACCTAAGAAACTAAACTTTTTTGTGTGTGGCCTCTCCCGTTGCGGAGCACAGGCTCCAGACGCGCGGGCTCAGTGGCCACGGCTCACGGGCCCAGCCACTCTGTGGCATGTGGGATCTTCCCGCACCAGGGCACGAACCCGTGTCCCCTGCATTGGCAGGCGGACTCTCAACCACTGCGCCACCAGGGAAGCCCAGAAACTGAACATTTTTATCCAAATAAAAGTAAGATATAAAAGTAAGTATGCAATGAAATATCAGCTCCATGATAGCAGGGATTTTTGTCTGTTTGTTTCTGTTTGGTCCATTGCTGATACCTCTGACTCTAGAAGAAAATCTCACTCTTGGCAGTCCTGAAGAAAGGTTTGCTGAATGGATGGAGTCATTTGTTTCATGATTATTATTGTAGACTGTACTTCACCTGGATTGAGGGCCCATAAAGAATACTAGAATGGAGCTAGACAGGCATCCATGTTGCTGCTTTGTGTTCAATGAATGGCTCTCCTACATGTATCGGGTTAAGAAATTGCAATTCCTTAGCATCAGTCAGCTTTGTACGGTTCTTTAATTCATCTGGGGACAAGGCAGAAGAAAGAAGAAAAAACTCATGGGGAGTAGAATCACAAGAAAGGTAAATACACCCTTTGGATTGCCGGGCTTTTAAACAAGTAACATTTATATAGCAACTTACAGACCCACAGAACTTCCACACACGTGATCTCCTCTGCCCTTCTCCAGGGAAGGCAGAGACCGAGCAGCCATTTCCTTCCTGTCAGGATAAGACAGAATCTCTCCACCCGAAATAGAGTTCCTGTTAAAAGTTTCTTTTACATCTTAAAGGTCATAAATGAAAACATAGTCATCAGGAGCTGTTTGTTATCTCTCAATTGTGTTTATTTTAAAGGAAGTTTTCTATCTGTTAGAGAAGAAACAGAAAAAAAAGAAAGATTTTTATGGAACTGGGTTGCTAGGTTAAGGTTTCATGAATTCTTTTCCACATAATCCTAGGATTCCATGAAAATGCGCTGAGATTCATGGATGTATTAACCAAGAAGGCCTGTCTCTAAATAGTTTAGTGATGATTATGATTTCTGTTGTACTTCCTACTGAAAAATACCACTGAATCTAGTCTTTCCTCCTTTCCCACTCCCAACTACATATTTAGATTCACTCTGTGGTGATTTATTTGTTCCCAAGTTCAGCTGAAATCTAAATTAAAAGATAACAGAATAACGGAACTGCTTGGTCAAGTTTCTATTTTTAAATATTTTAAACGATATGACTTTAAACATTGGAAAACTCCTGGGTTAGTTTTTTCCTTTATTGTCACTCACATTAGTATGTGTCAGTTATTGTTAAATAGAGTCCTTTTTAACATAGATTTTGAAGAATGGATTTCTTTTAAAAGGAGTACACTATATCTAACAATTCAGCAATGGATTATGTGTTTGGAGAAATATGATCTTACTTGTTATACCATAATTTAGTTCATGTTCAATAATATTTCACTCAGTTTATTTGATCTTGGCATAATTTGAAGAGATAAATGACATAAACATGTTTCAGTGCCAGCTTAAACAAATTCTATTGATATTTATCTCTGGTAAAATGTGACTTGAGGCTGGATGATCGAATGTCACAGTGTCAGACTAGTTTTTATTAGCTTTTAAATTATGCTACCCCAGACCAACTGGTGCCTTACGCAAAGCATTATTTCTCAGAGCACCCACTGTTGCACATCCATTCTTAATGAGATTGGGCAATGCAGCCATTTACTGATGGTGCAAGGAGATTCAGTCTTCTCCCTTGTCCATAACCGTGACAAGTGAAAATATATTTATTTTTCCTAGGCTTCATTCAAAAATTGCATAATATCGAAGTACACACTTGTCTTCCTAATTCATTTACTTGTATGATGCATCGTAATGAAACTAGATTTCTTCATTTACCTTCCATTTTAGAATCAGTTGCATGAAAAGGCAGTATTTATTTAAGTAATTTTGCAATCTAAAGAGTCAAAAGTGTGTGGATGAATTCCTTTAATAATTGTCGGTAACCACCGGAAACTGTACTATTGCAAAAGTGTTGTGGATTGTCAATGAGCTGGTATCTAATGGGGAAAAGTCCAGATATTTTTTAGAAATTAAAACAAAATCTCATTGTGAAGTTGCTGCTCAAAAACACAATATTCATGAAAGTTTTCCAATATAGATAATTTGTGCTTTGACGTTTAAGCTCTACTAAAAGCTCTATGACTTTATGGAACATCTTCTAGAAACTGAACTCTGAAACAAAACCTTCTGGTGTTGCTTTTGTGAGTGAAGTTGTAATAAAATCAAATACATGCATAAAGGGCTAAACATTAATGTTTTAAAGAGGTCCAACTGCATAAATAACTGCAGTCTAATAACTCCAATAATTCCAAAGCTCCAACACTAGAGGAAATATTAGAATATCAAGAGGTTTCTGCAGAAGTTTTTGCAATATTTTGGCTCCCCATGATGCAGACATGAAAAGAAAGTCCTCCAATGTGAGTCATCTTGAAATGAATGGTCTCCAGGCCATACATACTCTTTTTTTTTTTTTTTTTTTATTGCAGTACGCAGGCCTCTCACTGTTGTGGCCTCTCCTGTTGCGGAGCACAGGCTCCGGACGTGCAGGCTCAGCGGCCATGGCTCACGGGCCCAGCCGCTCCGCGGCATGTGGGATCTTCCCGGACCGGGGCACAAACCCGTGTCCCCTGCATCGGCAGGCGGACTCTCAACCACTGCGCCACCAGGGAAGCCCTATGCTAGATATTTTTAATTTATTCTGCAGATGAGGAAACTAAATCCAGAGGGGTAATTTGCCCAAGGTTATAATGCTTGTACAAGGAGAAGCTAAAATTTTACAGGTCTCTAGCTATAAAATGTGGGGTTTTTTTGTTATTTTAAAGACACTCAATTGAATTCTTAGTACGTTTAGGTTGTGAGACTTTCCATGTTGATTTCATCTAACCCTGATAAAAATTCTATATAGTACATCATAGTATGGAACCTGTTCTACAAAGTGAAAACCAAGGCAGTGAAAGGTTAAATAAGTTATCCACATTCATTTGGTGGTGAGCAGTGGTGTCTAGTTATGTAATTCAACACAGCAAAGATATAAATTAGTTTTTCTATATGAAACGTAGAACAGCATTTGTTTCCTAAATTAATTTAACTCAACACTACTATTGTTATTATGATGTGATTTTTGAATGCTTTGGGATCTAAGTATTGTGTTGCTCCCAGTAGGTCCTAAGCCTTCGGTGGATATTTTTCTTTGCATTTTAATGCTGTATCTATTTTGAAAAATCCTTCTGAAGTCTATGGTTCACTGGAATAGACGCTACTGGAAAAAAAAAAAAAAGCCTAGGAGAGGTCAATTATTTAACTAGGGCAGAATAAATATAGTATAAGATTGCCTACCCTTTGCTAATCTGCCTGTGGTTTATAATTTCACATACAACAAACTTTGATTCTCTATTCATTTTAAAATATAAAATACCTAACATTCACCTGTTGTATTTGAAAGAAAATGAATAGATCTATCAATATAAAAATGCCTTATTTTGTTCAAAAACTATACAAGCTTAGCAATTACATAATTCTCCATTAGTCATTACTTATCTCTGACACATTGATTATTACCTCTCCCCGCTCCCACGCTGACTCATTGAAAAGGAAAGAAAAATATGCTTGAATGGGTTCTACTTTGTACTTTTCAATAAAATGTTGAAACTAGATGTTTTAAGCTAGATACTGACTTCTTACCTGCTTGCAAAGTATTTGCCTATTTTAAAAAAATCTAAAATATAATAGTTGACTTTGCAGAGTCCAGTGGTTAGCCCACCGCCCAGCAAAGAAGACACACAGTGAAAATGTCTTCTCTCTGTGTGGCGTCCCCTCCACTACTAGCAGTTTACAGAGAGAGAGCAGTCTTTGCCCATGTTGGAGTGTGGTCTGGGCATTGTCTGAGCTTGGCCTTCTCAGGAACAGATGTCGTACTAGTGGTACCATACAACTCTATATCTTATCTGCAGGGTGACCCTTGTTGTTTTTTTAAAGGTTATATTCCATGTATAGTAATTATAAAGTAGTGGTTATATTTGCCATTGTACAACAATATATCCTTATAGCTTATTTTATACCTAATAGTTTGTACCTCTTAATCCACTACCCCTATCTTGCCCCTCTCCTTTTCCCTCTCCCCTCTGGTAACCATTAGCTTGTTGTCTTTATCTGTGAGTCTGTTTCCTTTTTGGTATATTCCACTAGTTTGTTGTGTTTTTTAGATTCCACATAAAAGTGATATCATACAGTATTTGTATTAGTCTGACTTATTTCACGTAACATAATACCCTCCTAGTGCATCCACGTTGTTGCTGATGGCAAAATTTCATTCTTTTTAATGGCTGAGTAATATTCCATTGTATATATGTGCCACATCTTCTTTATCCATTCATCTGTTGATGGACACAGGTTGCTTCTATCTCTTGGCAATTGTAAATAATGGTGCTATGAACATTGGGGTGCATGTATCTTTTCAAATTAATGTTTTGTTTTCTTCAGATATACCCAGAGTAACCTTTGGTTTTGGCAGTCCAGAAACAATTTCCAGTCTCCAAACTTGTTCCTAATCCTCTCCCCTTACACGCATCATATATAGAGAGGATAGATGATTCTTCAGACCAATTGATGTTGCACTGCATCTTCAACTTATATAACCAGCCTGAGAGAGAACCAGCTAAGCCGATGCTGCCATGTAGAAAGCCCAGCCTTGTGTGATTTTTCACACGATCATAAGGCTAGCCAGAGGGCTCAAGAAATGATATTTTCTTATATTGGTGATCAGAGAATCTCAGAAATTTAGAGCCATGAGACATCTTTTAGCTTCTGTAGACCAGCTCCTTTATCTCTCAGGGAAAGAAATTCAATCCCAGAGAAGTGGAGTGGCCTTTCTTATCCCACTCAGTGTGAGCGGAGCAGACTCATGGCTAGAGTGCATGTTTTCTGACTGAGTGTCCTTTCCTGTCAGTTCCAGCTCCCTTCCACCTTCTGCATGACGTCAGCAGGGAAGAATGTTTAGAGCAGGCAGTTGCTGCTTTCTCCTCCTCCCAATGCATTGCGACAGTTTTGGGAAAAGTGGGGACCCCTGAGGGAGCGGACGAGGGTGCATTCTGACTCCCTGTTTGACTCATGTCAGCATAGCCCTTTCCCATTTGGGGGGCGCCCCTTCCACTCCCCGTTTAAGTCTTCCAGTTTATACTAAGTTGGCATTGCTTTTCTCAGGTCAAGAATTGACTAAACAGGGGGAGGGTTGGTATTTTTGTCTGTTTGCTCTTGCTGTAAAGTTCAGGCCATGTAGGGGTCATTCTGAAGTTGAGCGGATATTAGAGTGAAATGTGAGAGCAGGAGAGCACTTTTCCAGATGAATCTGTATTTAATTAGGCAGTCAAGCCAATCTACTTCTGACACTTGACAGCTTAACTTTCTGATATTGAAGAGCAATTTGTGAGGTACAGCATTTATTAATAATAAACATAAAGGCCAAACTAAGATGTTAACATTTAAGGTGATGGGCAGTAATATCGTTATATCTAATCCCAATGGCATTATAATTATCTTACTAATTATACCAACCTTATCACCTAACTTCTCTCAGCACTTAGAAAGGATGTTACAATAGAAAATTCCATGGATGAATTTTAAGTAAAAGGCAATTATACCCTAAAATATCATCGTTTTAAGTTTAACTAGAAAATTACATAGAAAAAATGTAAAATATAAGGATGAGTTCAAAAGCAAAAAAATAAATCGTTTATATAATTTTATAACAATTATTTACTATATGGTTGTTTCAATATTCACTTAATTCTGTTTACTATTTCACCTTTTTATGTCAGAATGTTTATACTGACATCTATGCTTAGTATAACAAGAAGCCAGTATCAATTTACATAGTAGGAGATACTGTTAGTTTCTTTTTGTGGATAGTTATCAAATAAATGGAAATTAAAACAATGAAACATCATTTTATATCTATGAAATTCGTACAAGATATCTGCTTAGTATGTTGAAATGGTTAGACTTCAAAATATGTGGTTAATTGTAAAGTCATTAAGCCCTAAAAAACTTTACATTAAGCCCTGAAAAACTAGCTCTCTGTAACCCAGTAATATCATCCCATTCAGTTTGGGCTAAAATATATATATAAGTTTCTTATTACAAAGTTTTTTTTCTAATATCAAAAATCTGGATATTGTAACTGGTTAGAAATTTTGGAACTAAAATATAAAGCAACTGTCGGCATGTTCTATAGCTATTAAAAAATATAATTTAAAAACCAGGTGTTGGGCTTCCCTGGTGGCGCAGTGGTTGAGAGTCCGCCGGCCGATGCAGGGGGCACAGGTTTGTGCCCCGGTCCGGGAGGATCTCACATGCGGCGGAGCGGCTAGTCCTGTCCGGAGCCTGTGCTCCGCAACGGGAGAGGCCACAACAGTGAGAGGGCCCGCGTACCGCAAAAAAAAAAAAAAAAAAGACCAGGTGTTAATATGAAAAAGCATTTATGTTTTAACAAAATGTGAAAAAATAGAATACATATGGTTGTTGGCATCATGTCTTTTTCAGCATGTGAGGAACACGGAAGGGAAAGCCAGAAAATGAAAACTACTGATTTATGCTACGTGGCGTTTTGTTTCTCTCACTGTGTTAGCTAGTTCTGTTAAAAACATGATGTCTCTGGTATCACAAACAAGATGTAAGATATGAAATAAAAGTTACTGTTTAAAAAAAATCAGGAATTTCTCTAAGAAATGAAACAGATTAAAGAAATCACTTCCAAAATCACAGAAAACAGAATGAATCCCTATAAAAAGACAAATAACATAACCAAAGCCATAAATTTAAAAAGTAAAAATTAAGCCATGGAAAAAATGATGCAATATTTTGATTTTTTTCCGAATGCCACTGACATTTTTATAGATGAACAATGATATTAAGTAAATGTTTTCTAAACTGACGCTTGCGTATTCAATTTGTGTGTGAAATTCATTTCTCATCTCTCTATCCTGAAGCCATTGTAGAAAAATACTTTGAGCTAAACCAACTGGTTAATCCTTAGATTTCTATCCCCCCAGCCTATAACTATTTGCTACCTTTGAACTATGATGAAATCATTGAAGTATCTAGAGTGAAGCTTTAAAAAAATCTATTTAACAAATTAGTAATTCATGTTCACATGGCAACAAATACTTAGTTATCTTTTTCAAAAAAGAAGTTTTTGAAAAGTATTTGTTGCAATTAAGATTTAGGTAGAGAAAAAGTATATACTGATGTCCACCACATATTACAAATAAAGGTGAGCATAACACATTGCATCTATATGTCAGCTAGGTAGCTTTTGAAACTGATGTTAAATGCAAAACAACATTCTAAGATAGCTTTTTAGTAAAAATCCCACATGATTTTGTGGGATTCGAGAATAAAAGGAATCTGTGCATTACTTTTGAGGGAGACATCCAAGAAGAGGGGGCAAGGCTCCAAAGAGGAAATGACTGTAGATTATGTAGGTATCTAGTCATGTGGACCTCAAACACGTTCTCAGAGATTTCCTGGGCCCCAGAAGCTTGAGTTGCTGATGCTCCCAGGAGTGGCAGAAGAGAAAGAAGGAAGGCAGCAGTCAGCTTTTGGGGGAGCCCAAAAGACGTTATTGGTAACATGTGACGACTGGTGGCTGAGCTCCAAATAAGCCAATGGATGCCTCCAAAGATGCTAGTTTGAATAGATGTCTTTTAGAGCCAGATAGACATCTATTCTGTAGTTCCTGCAAGACTCAACTGAATGAGAACATAGAAAACGTAGATGGGATCCTCAAATCGACTAAGTTGTTGTCACCTTGACTGTGCAGAGTAAATGTTTGCTAAGTGATTAAAGCCTACAAATGCCCTGTCTTGGTTTGAGAAGTTAACTCAACCTTATTGTTAACTAGGGGGAAATTTCTGCCAAAAGTCTGAAGAAAATCTGAAACATGGTACTTAAAAGAAAGATGGTAGCATCCTTTCTAGAGATTTATAAGGATAAATAATCAGATTTTAAAAGCACAGATGCAAGGGAAAAACTAACAAGAAAAAACATTAAAGCAACGCACAATAAAAAAAGAAATGAAAAATAAGAAAAGGCGTGTGAAGTTCAGATAAAAATCTAACTTCTAATTATTCAGCATTATAAAATTATTTTAATATTTCATACAAAATGCCAAATTCAACATTTTTTAAACTATGATTTTATTTTATTTATTTATTTTTTAACATCTTCATTGGAGTATAATTGCTTTACAATGGTGGGTTTCTGCTTTATAACAAAGTGAATCAGGTATACATATACATATGTTCCCATATCTCCTCCCTCTTGCGTCTCCCTCCTTCCCACCCTCCCTATCCCACCCCTCTAGGTGGTCACAAAGCACCGAGCTGATCTCCCTGTGCTATGCGGCTGCTTCCCACTAGCTATCTATTTTACGTTTGGTAGTGTATATATGTCCATGCCACTCTCTCACTTTGTCACAGCTTACCCTTCCCCTGCCCATATCCTCAAGTCCAATATCATTTTTATATAAAAGGAATAATTTTTTCTTCTTCCCACCATCTCCACTCCAGGCTCCATAGCTTCAGTTAAAATATTTTATTATCCAAGAAATATGAAGGGAATCATGGAACTTCTGAATTAGAACGGCTGTTGGAGTTGTTCAACTCTTTGTTTCTCATCTTTCCAAGGATAAGGATCACCTGGAGATTCTGTCAAATGCATGGCTCCCCGGCCTTCCCCTGAGAATTCGGATTCAGTGGGCTTGGAGTGAATTGCGGAATTTGTATTTTGAGTAAGTACAAGTACCTCAGATGATCCTAATCATGACAAAATTTTGGAAACTATGGAAACTTTTAGCCCAGCTCCATTTCTTCAGAGAGGAAGAGGATGAATCCAAAGGTCACATGGACAGTTAAGTCAGCCCGGATGTGTAGCTCCTGTGATTTCTCTCTTTTTCCTAACTTCGTGGGAGATTTCAACTATGATCTCAGTAAGAGTTCCAGATGGTTTCAACAAAAAGACCAGACAAATTTGGTAAAAATACGTGGAACAAATAATAAGAAAGCACATGGATATTTTCATTTACAAAAATCCGTATTAAAAACATATGCTTTACAACACATTCACTGTTTACATGCCTATATCGCAATATTGTATAACAATAGTTTGAAAGGTATATATATATATATATATTTATATAATATTAGGACAGTTAGTTCAAAGTCAGACATCTGAGCCCCTCAGCTCTTCGATCCCCTTGAGCTTCCTGGGAGAGGGAATGGGGTTATGGAAAAGGACAGGTTGAGAAGTTGCAAAATAGAGAGCCTTCATGTCCTAGTTTGCCACAAAAATTTCCACTTTTATATGTTTTATGTATCAGTCTTTAGCATAAAATTTCATGTAAATAAACAATTCTGCTTGGCTAAAACCCATCTGGAACAACTGCATTGCAGCTAGGTTAATCACACAAAGATAGATATTTCAATCAGCAACAGTTAAATCCAAAATAATTTACCTTCCTCATAAATACAGGTAAACAGTAGACAGAAGGGATATAATCACATTCTCTCCAAATTAGAATATTTTAACATAGGATGTCAATCTAAGGAGAATCAATACCAAAAGAAATGACGAAAGCCAATCTAATAATCTAGGTTACATACTCACCACTTTTTCCTACCCTATGCGTGTCTAATACCCATCTCTTACTGCCTGGAATTAAGTTTTGTGGAGTTGTTGGCTAGAGAAGAATGATGAATCAGGGCTATTAGATTAAAGCTATTTTCTTTAATCTGTGAAGCTAATAATTATGCTAATAGGAACTATATGATAATGAGTTTTCTAAAGAAAGTCCTCAACACTGCTTTACATCAGCACAGTACAACTTAATGACCACATCTGGGTGGGAATTGGTAGTTGGCACAATGAGCTTATACTCAACACAGAGCCAAAACGTGTCTCTTTAACCAAATAGTTTTTATAACCGAAAATTCACTTTCTAAGAGATTACACGTTTCAAGTTTTAGACATACCAAAGATTCTAAAATGATAGGCTGATACACCTATTTGGATCACACTTCTTTTTTCTTGTTCTAGTATTATTCTTTATCTCTTCCTCCCCCTAAGGTCGTCAAGGCTTGCTGTCATGTAGCTCCAAGAATCATAACAAAAGTTCTGTAAGAGAAGATTGACAATACTAATTATTGGAAACAGTTTCTGGATTTCTAGTTGCCTTGTCAGATCTCTCAGTGCCATCCTAAATGACTAAATTTTTTTCAGGCATATGTGGTGGTTTTAAAAGTCAAACTGATTAGTGTAGATCTGATTTTTCTCTATGTAATACAGAAGTAGGTGGTTTTTGAGTAGAACCCAGTGCAGAAACCCAGCTTAGGTTGCAAACAACAGAAAATGACTCTGGTTAATTTAAGTCACAAAAGAATTTATTGAAACTATATCACAGGTGTTCATAGAATAGACTGACATTTCTTGTTAGACTTCTTTTCTGAACATGAGTGATCAGACCTCAGGTCAACAGAAAACTAAAAAATACACCAAGCGCTTGTGGACTGTTAATTGGATTTATTTCAAATAATCTGAAAAGAAACAAAAAAAGTCTCATCTCTTTGGTACTTTGTTCAACAAACCTCAGATGCTTAATGAGTGCTCACTATGAGTTACTTCTTACTTTATAAAATTAAAATTTGATACATTAAACGTTATTACTTCGCAAAGAATTCTTATGTTATCTCTAGAGAAACATGGAACGATACTGATTGGATGAGTGCATACAGTTTTTTCATAACTTTTGAATTGCTCTACCCTAAATAAATTGAAACATTACTCTGGAAGAAAGATGAACTATAGAGTCCAGATCAAGTGCAATGGAATGTCACTGGCACGGGTCCAAGGCAATGGCTCTCTTCCACTATAGCATGCTGCCTTCTCATTAGTGAGGGAATGAGTAATTCCAAATTGGAGAGGGTTGAGTTCACACAGGGACTTAAAGAATGGAAGAAATTTCAGGAGGTATCTTGGCAGAGGGAGAGAAAACAAATCATTTGTCATAAGAATGTTTTGGTAGGATGACAAGCACTATGTAGTATGGTTTTTGTTGAGGGGTATAGTTAGAAATAAGTCTAGAGAAACAGGTAAAGACGAAATTCTGGTGGGTCACATTTAAGTCAAAAAGGAAAAATGTCACAGAGTCTCATGGAATGGGTATTAATGTTGTAAACAGTCTCGAAAAATGGTCTGTAACCAAGAAGGGCTGAACAAAAGGAATCACCAAGGAAATATCAAATACAAAACAAAATAGTGTCATTAGGGAGATGCTGGCACTCCAGAATTGTTCCCGCTGTCTACTTCATGTTGCTCACCGAACTACAATGCCACAGTGTATAATTTCTAAATGGCTTCTGTTTTTTTATATCACTCACTCGGGATTCAAAGTGATAAGTAGGAACATCTGGCTAGCAGAACATAGGTTACTCCCCTGTTCCATAGCTGCTGAGGGTGGGTGGCAGTGAGGGGTGGAGATTACCTTTACATACATTCTCTAGAGGAGACCGCATCCAGCCTCCTGCTATAATTCATACAATGTGAGATTTCTTCCAAATATGATGGGTTCAACTGCTAGAAAGTCAAACTAAGTTATTATATATGATACAGGGAGTGAAACCTGTTAACCAGAGTTAGCTCTATCTAAGGTATATTAAAGAAAGGAGAAACTATGTAATGTAGCACAGAACCTGGCTAGGAAACCATTGGTAGGCTGGGTTAATGAGAGTGTGAAAATGGGAGGGGTGATCTTAGCCTCACCTGGGCATGAAACTCCAGGGACAGCTCCACCTCCTTCTATATAAACTAAAGGACAAAGAGAATGAAAGCTGTGCTTCAGTAGGAACCCTGCTGTACTTTCTGTTAGTAGTATTCCTGGGAAACTACTACACCTGATCCTTTAGAACTCCAGATTTCCCAAATGGATATCAATAATATAGTCGATCTATGTTGAGGTAAAAGTCTAGAAGAAAGGCACGTGCTGATCTCTGTTTCTTTTGTCATCTATCAGTGTGGTACTCAAGGTCAGTGTTTTCCCTAACATTAGTAAGGAGGCATGGCTCTCACTGAAAATACCTTAAAAGTGCCAGCTCTCATTTTCAACGATGAAAAGAATATAGAATACACGAAAACAATCGTCAAACACAAACACACACACAAAGTGGAGCCGAAGCATCAGTGACAAGGAAAGAAGACTTCCAAAGACGTTGCCACTAGGTCCTCCATGCTGGCTAATTGAGCTGCTGCCACCAACCTTAAAATACTGCACAAAGCTGGTCAAATGCTCAGTACCCAAGAGATTGTTGAGGCATGTTGGTTGAATTGGATTGACTTGGACTTTCAAGGGGTTATCATCTGAATTTTCATAAATGCCACTCTTCAATGATATTTTGGACTTTGAAGTTCATTATCAATTTGGATCAATACACCTTTCTATTACTCAAGAGTTGATAAAATATTTAAACAGGAAGAATGAGGCCCAGTGTCTACATCCTGACCTTCGTTATTTCAGCTTCCTTCTTTTTATTATGACATCAGTTTAGACAAAAACAAAAAAGTGAGGAGGTGCGATATCACAGCTGGCTCCAAAGCAGTTTCAATTTTGGCAATTCACATGAATTATTTTAAAATTTCTTCACTGGAGGATCTTCCTTACACATGACCATGACACTGGCTATAAACCATTTCAGTCACTGGTCAGTTTTAGGAGAGATTTAGGGGAAATATCACATCAATTGCTAAGAAATTGTATTCATTATTCATCAAAACTAATATCTCCTGGTATAGGGTAAAAAACGTGTGTTCATATTGATGTTACCACACCTGAAAGTTTCTACATCCCTGATAATACACAATTAAGCCCAAATACTAAGTATGACATCATAATATGTAACTGGTTATGTTTACCATAAAATTAAACCCACATGCCTAATCCTCTACTTGATAAAAACTTTAATTGTATTATTTCATTTAATAATCTTCACAACTACCATACGAAAAAGGTATTATTATTGTTTCTATTTCAAGGATAAGGAAATGCAAGCATGGAAGTTTAAGTAACTTACCCAAAATCTCACAGCCGATAAACCCTGCTTAGGCTGTGCTCCTAACAGCTACAGATACACATCCATATAGAAAGGAGACAGTCTTTGTCACTGTTATTTTAGACCCCAGACTACACTAATGGGCTATCGATTTATTTAGGATATGTCATTAATACTTTCATGGAAGTCTTCTTATACATTTCATCACATCTTGACCTCTGCAATGGTAATGCCAAAGGAGATTCTTCCACTAGCTTTGGTAAATGGCTGATTATTTATCCTATAATATAAATTGTTCTAACTAATTTTCAATAAATGAAGCCTGGTAGCTCAACACATGTTTCAAAATAATCTTATTAGCTCGGGTCGTGTGGCAAATCATAGAGTACAGTCTAATTAATCTACTTTTAGAACGTACAAACACGTCTTCGTTGTCATTGGAACTGCTGATTAGTGGTAACTCACTCTATTACATAATGAAACTAGGGGTTTCTGTGCAGGGCTGAAAGAATTTGAAAGGAGCTAATGGAAAACCCAGCCTGCTGACGTGCTATAATGGCTTTATTTCTAACAAAATCTACAATTACAATAAATTCATTCTAAGTTGAAGAAAAAAGGGTTTTTTTTACTTTTTTTTTTTTTTAATCTGCAACTTAACAAATGACCTGATTTCTAACAAAAAGAGCATTAGATGTTTAATAATCTACCACTGGCTAACTATATTTTCCTGAGCTTATTCAAGACTTATTTCAAGCATCTGGAGAAATCTAAAAAAGAGTAAGTGCTAAACAAGGCTCCTCAGCCTTGATGAACAAGGTTCATCAGCTCAACTCTTAACAAATAAAAAGAAGAAACATATACACAATGTATCTGTTTCTTGCCTAAAATTACTGTCCACCAAGGAGTGTTTTCCAAACTTGTTAATTGCTCACCCCATCTCTAAACATGTTTAGCATGCATGTTTAATATATGTAATTTTCAGATTTATTTATAAATTATAGACATGTCCAACTCTATGGAAAATTTCTATGTAGAAATATGGAATTTTATGTGGATGAGATAAACCTATTATGAGTAAATATTTATTTCACTTTCCATTGTACAAAAGCAAAAAGCCTTTTGGTTGTCATTAAAAATAGCTTTGGATGCCCAGATTTAAAACGTTTGCCAATCAAGCTGTCTACTTAACATCATTAACTGATGTAAAAGACAAAGCGGATACTTAGAATAAGATTTTTCATTAGCAGCGGTGGTTAAAGTTTCTGTTTCAATGGTCTTCTTGACAATTTCAACTTTTTGGCTGACACCTTGACACCTATCACAAGGTCATCATTTTTACTTTATGATATGCCTGAGGAAGAGTTTCTACAAGGAATAGAAGACATGTTTGCTCTGCCATTTTCTTGTCTTTTGCTTTTGTTTACATTATGGGAATTATCTTCCACTTGCAGCTTCCCTGCAGGAAGCTTTTTAATTTACCAGTCCATTTGGTGAGAGTTGGTTTAGTTTAAACTAGGTAATACAACTTGCAAATCTGTTTACCAGGCACACAAACATGAATTCATTACTATAGGCAGAGAGAGAGATGGAACGCCACTTTCCAACCTTTGGCACCAAAATGAAGTCTATTTCAGTACTTTGGTGTGTGGTGTGCACATGTGTGTGAACATGTACGTGTACAAACTGACACCACATACAAGGTGCCATTTCAAAGCAGAGGATTTCGTCATGCTATTGCAATTGTCCCATTCCATGTAATTCAATTAAATTCAGTAAGTGTATACTAACCTCATTCTATATCCATTTGCTAGTCACGTACTTCTAGTTAGTAGGATGCCTCTCCCCTAGACAACTCTACTTATAATTCCACTCACCTTCAGAATTTTTTTCCTTCATGAATTCTTTCCAAGACTTTTCTAAACCTCTGAGATATACCTCATAACCTTTGAGCTTTTGGAAATGCTCTATTCTTAACACCTAGAACAGTGATTGGCAGAGAGTAGAAACTCCAGAAACATTTGTTGAATGAATGAATAAATGAATTAAAGAATAAAGCTTATCCTACTCTCTTTTTGCAATTAACAATGAATATTTTCATATGAAATCTCTGAGAGGTCCTAAAGTGAGCACAGTCATTTAATTTTTCCTTTCCCAAGCTTATCCTTATCCTTTCCTCTCTTAACCTGCTTATATAAAACAATCTCTGGGAAGCATGTTTTGGGAAATGCAAAGGTGGGGAAGGGGCTATACATGCACCAGAAAATTTAATATTTTAAAAGTATTGGCCACTTCACTTTGTAATTTTAAAGTTCAATCAAAATGATGATGACCCAGGTCTTTTGTTATATTTTGTGTAACGTCATGAAAATATTTATAAACTCTAAACATCTATGCCTCCTTCTTTATGCATATGATGCATTAGTGGTGTAAGATAAGAAAATATGCATTTCTCTGTACTGTATTAGGAGTAAATTCCCAGTATGTTGAATGATCAGTCATTAGAAGTGATTAAAGGAAGCCAAATAAGAATTGATTTGGGCTTCCCTGGTGGCGCAGTGGTTGAGAGTACGCCTGCCGATGCAGGGGACACGGGTTCGTGCCCCGGTCCAGGAAAATGCCACGGAGCCGCTAGGCCCGTGAGCCATGGCCGCTGAGCCTGTGTGTCCGAAGCCTGTGCTCCGCAATGGGAGAGGCCACAACAGTGAGAAGCCCGCGTACCGCAAAAAAAAAAAAAAAAAAAAAAAAAGAATTGATTTGGAGTTATATAACCAAAGCAAGACAATCACTACAAACTCTCGTTCAATTATATCTATAGTGTAGAGGCAGCAGAAATTGAAGATGTTTTAAGATGACCATGATTCATTACTTTCAGCTTTTAAAATAAGATTTCCTGGCTAAATATTCAAACTAAAAGTCTGAATTGCTCTGTCCTACAATTAAAGAAAAAAAGTTTGAAAGAAAAAGAAAGGAGAAGAAATAACGTAAAAAATTTGCCATACTTTTCAATGTCATTATTCCTATAGAGCAGGGTCAGCAAACTTTTTCTTAAAAAGGTCAGATAGTAAATATTTTAGGCTTTGTGGACCATATGGTCTTCATCAACTCTGCCATTGTAGCATGAAAGCAGCCAACACACTAAAGAATGGAATAACATGAAAGTGTTCCTATAAAACATTACCTACCAAAACAGGCAGTGGGCTGGATTTGGTCCAAGAGTCATAGTTTGCTGACCTCTGCTATATAGAACAAAACCTCCCCACTCCATAGTTCTAATCATGTGTGATAGAGTTTGTGACCTTTAGTATGTTGGGATTTAAGTGGTTCTTCAAAGTCAAATATTTTCTTACATTTTATCAACCTTAGTACTCTAAGTTCTCATTGTGGTCTTTTAGCCATTTCTTTGATTTAACACATCCCCATAAACTTAAACATAGTACTACTAGATTAATACTTAGTAACTCATTCTGTTATTCATTCATATCAGGGAGATCATTAGTGGATGACCTAAAGGGAAGTTTTATCTGGGGACTTCTTGGAAGAGCAGGGCAGCTGAGGGGCATCCAGGCCCCTCTTAAAATTTCAGGCTACCTGGAAAAGAACCGAGTAAGGTGAGGGGACACAGCCAAGGGGAGATAGGGCTTGCCAAAATCAAACCTCACTGGTTCATTTGCCCCAAGGCTGTCCCTGGTCTTCCAATAGAATGTGATTTGGGCTCAGTTATATGTCTGAACCCAGAAATACGGAATGCTGTTTGTGAAGTACATTTGGGGGATGGGAGAGGAGAGGGAAGAGAGTAGGAATTGATGCTCCACTTTGGCACATGGGGATTTTTTTCTCACTGTCTTATGTATGGATGTCATTAAATAAATGTTGATGCTTTGAATTATTTCACCTCCACCTCCATAAAGAGATGAAAATATCTCCAAGTTCTTTCCTAACCTTTCCTAGATCTTGGGATTTACTCCTATCTTATCCCTTTCTTTTCGACTCTTGCTCCTTCCTTCTAATGACCAAAGTGACAGAGGATGGGAAAAAGAGGAAGAAAAAGGTGGTAGGACAATGGTTAGGTCTGAGGCAGTGAGAGGCAGGGGCAAGAATAGGCAATTTTGGTGATCTCAGCCTCTCTCCTGGCATGAAACATCATGCATTTCTACAGAAATGAGCAACAAGTTTACTTTAAAATATCTTAGCAAGCACTATCTTAAACATCAGAAAATAATATTATTTTTGGTTTATTTAATTTGAAGAGAGGAAAGGAGCACTCCAATAAAAAGTTAAAATAACTAATTTTAATGTAATTTTACTATGTATAAAAATATGTGAAATCTGGGACTTCCCTGGTGGCACAGTGGTTCAGAATCCACCTGCCAGTGCAGGGGACACGTGTTCGAGCCCTGGTCCGGGAAGATCCCACATGCTGCGGAGCAACTAAGCCCGTGAACCACAACTACTGAGCCCGTGTGCCACAACTACTGAAGCCTGTGTGCCCAGAGCCCATGCTCCACAACAAAGAGAAGCCACTGCAATGAGAAGCCCGTGCACTGCAACGAAGAGTAGCCCCTGCTCGCCACAACTAGAGAAAGCCCGCGCGTACCAATGAAGACCCAACGCAGCCAAAAATAAAATAAATAAAATTTTTAAAAAATTTTAAAAAAGTGAAATCCATCTATTTCTACAACATTTACTGTAATGCATCCATTAGTAATTTAAAATATGTATTTTTGTCTAAACTTGTCACCAGTATAAATCTTTTCTTTCCAACAAATGGAAATTGCATATTTGATTCACGGATGGTTTCCAACTTCTCAACCACTACATTTCATTATTATGCATCTGAATTTGTAAGTTTTCTTTTTAAAGATAATGCCTTTTTGTGATCAAAGTAAACAAAATGCAGACCCCATGAACCATGTAAGTTAATAAGTAAGTTTCTGATATAAAATTTGTATTATAGCAATTCAATTTCATCTTGCCTGACCAAGGAAAACATAAAGGAAGCTCAGTTAATAAAATATCCTGTAAGAAAATGTGTCATTTATTTTTAAAAATGATCTAACTTTATGGAATATAATCATGTATTTATAAATACTTTGAAAATGAAGCTGTTTGTTCGGCACTTCATGTAGAAAATGAATTACAGTGAATAGGAGTATTATTTATAATATAAACAAAGCATGAAAGGTTAATCTAAAATGCCAATGAAAATATGCTTCATAATTCTCCTGTTTTTCTTATTTTCAGGTTCTTGAGTGATCAGTCACAGCCTCCAACTTAACAAATATCTAGAACTAGAAATAGTACAATGTGTCTCTGAAAGTTAGTCCAGATTTTTATCAACTATAAAATCCCTTCTCATTTGCCTGCATATGTTTCTGTTTTATTTTTAATATTTTTCTCCACATTGAATTTTGGACTTTCCCCTCCCCATTTTTGCACAATGTCACACTTAGGAATAAGCTGAAAGAATCCACATATTAAATACAGTAACAGATCTCAGTTAATTACCCTGGAATGCTCTTGACTTGGCGGCCGTGATCTGAAGAAATGTTTTCACTTGCTGCATACTTTTGCTCCAGTGGCTCAGACGGTAGGTAGCATCACTGAACTTGTAAGATGAGAGACTTTACTTTCTCTTCAAATGGCAAAGAACTCCTTAAGTGGATAGAAAGGTCATCTCACCCTTCCTCTGTTATAATGACATATAAAGTTAATCATCAGATGCATCCCAAAAGACGCTCTTCTCCAAGAAAACAATCCAAACAATGTTTATATGGGTATATTTAGAGCCAAAAAGAGAGAAGCAATAAATACTAAATGACCCTGTGAAGTCTATTACATCTTTCAATTTGGTCTCACTAACCAGACCCCAAGAGCCTCAGCAAACAGGCCATGAACGTGTTCCTCTAATGACCCAATTCACCACTGTCAGCAAAGGTGACATTGAAATCCAGTCAGCATCCCTACATCCTAACATCAGCAGTAAAAAGAAAAAAAGAATCCCCTTCTCTTCTGCAGTGATCTGTTTGAATCTGTAATATGGCTTCATTAGTATCAGGCTGTAAACCTCTTCACTCTCCTAACATGTATACTGCTCATGGAGCTCATCTAGTTTCTCTCACCTCTCTGATTACTCAATCCTCGTAATATTCTAAAGCCTCACAAATCCAATCTTATTCATGAGATCGCCCTACTCTGAAGTAGCTTTCCATTTCTCAGTCTTCTAGAACATTTGCTGTAACACACACAGTAGTACTTAAAATTAATGTGTATTTTAGTCTCAACATTTCACCAGTGTAAATCTTCACTTCCCAAGAAATGAAATTACATTTGATTCAAGTTTGTATCTTGAAACATATGTGTTTTGAAGTAGATTATTTTTAGTGGTTAAATCAGAACGTTTTAAACAGTCAATTCAAAGGCAAAAAAGGAGCAGGAAATTTTTGTAGCAATGGCTTCTTGTTTTAATTCCTTTATGAGCATTTGATATCAGATAGATTCAGACTGACTGATGGGATGGAGTATCAATATATTTAGAGGAAGTTGTACAAAGAAGAAAATGCTGAAAAATTCTCAGAACGACTTCCTGTTTCACAGTTGTTATGTCTCTGCAAATGTTTAGGGTTTTGTTTGCCTTCCTTGCTCTTGGTGTTTGATTCGTATTAAGTTTCAAACTTGTTGTTTAACATTTAGACGTTTTGAGCATTTTTCTATTGATAACTTTCCAAAGAGAGTTATATTTCACTTTAAGCCAGAATTCTCATGATTATTTTCCAGTTTTCACTCCAAAATCCCACTGACTAAAATGATCTATCATAAACCTTTTAGTGGTGCACCTATCTCTACTCTGGAGAGAAATATTTGGAAGGGCAATATTTTTACAGATCCTTCCATCAAAATGCAATCAATGGCTTGACCTCTCAGGTTTCCAATTTGTAGATTCTGGGAACAAAGTTGTCCTAAAACTGCTTAACTTTAATAAGTGTGCTCTTAAGGTTGCTAAAAGTTAAGCCCTGAATTTACAGATATCAATCTACTTTTCAAAGAGTTGCCCTCACAAGGGTTGCCGCTCCTGTTATTCAGAAGCAAATTTTTTCCTGGAAATAGGTATGTGCTTTTCATCAGAGGAAAAAAATAGTAAACTTGCTATGCCAGTCATCCATCTCTCCATCCATTCATTCAGCATTTGTGGAGCATTCATGTCTTCTGAAGGCTGTAAGTGCATTTAGCTGGATTCTATAATCTATGTAAAGGAATACATACCATATCTGACATTGAAGAGCTTCCCATTTAAAGTACAGAGTTCAGTTCATTCATTTTCAAATATTTATTGTGAACCTACTCAACTCAAGGCTGTGTCAGATGTGTTGAGGATGCCATGCTGAACAAAAGGAACCCAATCTTGCTATCTTTGAACTTAAGGTTCATTGTAGAGCTTGACACTAAAACCTGAAGGAGCGAAAGCAACTAACCATGAAGAGATGTTCGGGTGGGACATTGCTGGCAAGCGAATAGTAAGGGTAGGAATTGAAGCTACCTTCTAGAGCAGGGCTAAGGTAGGAATGATTGCAGTATGTTTGAAGACAAAAGACCTGACCACAGATAACTATCAAAAAGGTATATTCTGCTCGGATTGTAGTGGGTAAAACAAAAGATGAGGGTGGTGGGTGGCAAGGATACTAGGGACAGGAAAGCTTTTATAAAAGAAATTTCATAAAGTGACATGTCATTAAATGAAAGGTGAGCAGAATTTCAGAGGATAATAGAAGGGGGAGGGCATTCAGAACGAAGGTGCTGCTGAACCCAGGCAGAAAAACAAGATACATCTTGGGAAATGCAAGTTGTTCTACATGGCTAGAGGGTAGAGTGGTGACAAGTGTACTAGAGCAAGGTGGCAAAGAAGGAGAGGCAGGCGTAAATTAAGATTGCTAATGGCCGCGAATAACAAGAATGTAAATGACAGTGGCTTAAGTAATTAGGAATTTTGTTTTCTATCAAGAAGTTTGGTGGTAAGCACTTACTCACTTTGATCCAGCAGCTTAATTATATCAGGGCTAAATGTCAGTCTCCAGGCCTTCGCCTCATAGGGTCAACATGGCTGCCACAGCTCCCATCATGTCATTCCCACCCCAAGTATCCTCAGTCCCCCAGTGCAGGGAATAAGGGGTTGAATCACACAGAAAAGAACCTTTTCTTTTAGAGTACTTCTTTACTTTCAGGGAGCAAAATTCTTTCCCAGAAACTCTCCAGAAAACTTCCCCTTATACCTGGGTAACATGCCCACCTTAGATGAGGAATCAATTTTCCTAAGGTCTAATAAGTCAAGATTTTCTTGGCAAGGAAGGAGGAGGAGAAATACTATTGTGGTGGCAGACACTGTGTTTGCCAGAGCAGAAGTGGATGATGGGAAGCCGAAGTAATCGACTTCTCTCTGTGGACAATGGGCCTCTGGCTGAAACCTCAGCTTATGATAGCTTAATGTTCATCAGACCTTTTGTTCCCTTAAACTTCCCATTTAAAACATTTTGCTGTACAAAGCTTCATTTTTTCCCTACTTTTTGCCCTCTTTCTGTCTGTGGGGTTTGTGGATGAAATAAGTATTGCTGAATTCTATTATTGGTTTTCAAGGTAATACATTCAAATCCAAACAATAAAATCCACCAGAATAGAATTCTTTCTAAGCAGTTTTATAATACAGCTTTCTAAGAGACTTTTCTCTTGGGTCACAAAAGTAGACAAAAATATCACTTATACTACCTTATTAATTATTATGTTAAACAATGAGTCATATATATATTAATTTTTCTTTCAGGAAAAGTAAAAATCGCTCTCATAGGAGAATATAGAAAATATAAAGATTGATATCTTATTTTGCTTACATATACAACATACCTAACGACCTACATTTCTTATTCAACCAAGAAAAAGATACAAGACAAGCACACTGATGATGAAAATCATTTCCTGCATTTCATTAAATTAAATAAAATTAAAGCACATTTCATTGTGCTTTTATGCTACATTAAATGAGGAGTCTAAATAAATTCCTACCTGCTCAGAAAGATCCCTCAACTTATGCTATAGGCATTTTAGTTCGGCGTTTGCTTCTTCTGCCTTAAGGAAGAAAAAAAAGGTGATACATTCTCATTACAAATATCCATCTGCAATTGAATGCACTGCCCATTTACTATTTGTAGCAGTTAGGATTGTACTTTTTTGAAGTATGAGTATAGAAAGACACTATGCTTGGTAGTTCAGACCCATTATGAATATACAAGTGAGGGGCTGAATCATGTCCACTAAGAAGTTCTAGTTTGTGGTAGAAACTATAGAAAATGGCTTTGCAATGGTGGGAGTCTGTAATTGGCCACTTTAGTCCCTTTACCATCTAGATTCTGCCAAAGACTTCTGGATTCCCCTCTAGTGACCCTTCACCCAGAACATCCACATGACTAGGGACTTCTTAACTTTTTCATCATGAGGACTTTTTCCTCAGATACCTATACAATGTTCTGTTTCTATCCACGTTCATTTAGTATGTATGGTTAAGAAAACACAAAATAAGAAGTGAACATGCATCTAGTAATATTTTTAAATGTATTTGTTAACTTTGGGTTAAATGTGAAGACTTGACCGCAGGTGATTATCTCCTCTTCCTCCCAAACACCATAAAAATGGCTTTTAAAACTTTAAAAAATTAACAAATGAGGATGAAGAGAAAAATAGAAAATATAATTTCAGAAAGACCATTAGAGCAATTTTTAGAGAGTCAAATAAGATGCAGGAGGGATTATTGACATAGCAGGGCAGAGAATGCCCAAAACTAACTGACCACAAGAGGGTGTTCTGATGGGAAATGAGCTTGTTTACCTCACAAATCCTCCAAGAGTCTCTGTATGTGGGGAAGCAGGTAACATGAAAAGTGGAAGGCAGTCTAAAGACTGAACACTCAGAGATTGTTTAAAGTCTCTTAATTCTCCCACAAATGCACACTAAGGGAAAAAAATTTTAGTATCTGGAGAAGTTTACTCAGGAACCAGTGAATACCAAGTAACAGAGCTTTAGGAAGAAAACAGGGTGATAAAATTGGTCTACGTGCATCCCCTATTCTACCCATAGTCCGTTTCCTCAGCCTTGCTTCCAGAATACTGGTTTCCATGTTTATCTTTCTTGGCAGAAAATTGGAGTCTGTGAAAAAAAAACTGAAAAACTTCAGATAAAAGACTTCTAGACGTTTGGGAGTTTCCTAAATACATGGAGGAGTTCACTCTAAGTGAAGTCAACTAGTTGAGTCCTGTTCCCCTGCCCCAGCCTTCTCCCTTACAACCCAGAGCTTTCTGAACTTGGATCATATATATAAATATTTACTGAAGGAGTAACATACATGAGAAGAAATCCATTCCCATGGAGAGACCAAAACAAACAAATATTTCTAAAAATTGGACCCAGCTAAAACAGGCAAATAGATCAAATAATATCACTTTCATAAAATAAGAACAGGAAACGATTTTTTAAAGCAATCAGAGAAAAAGAAATTAGGAACTAAAGTACAGTACGAAAAATTATTAGAAATCTTTACAGAAAATCTATAAAGTAGTTCAAACAACAAAGAGATAGAAAATAATAATTTAAAAAATAGAAAATTAGAGGATTCATTTAGGTGGGTTAACATCCAACTAGGAGAAATTCTAGAGAAAGAAGAGAAAAAAAGAGGAGATGAAATGGTCAAAGAAAAAAAAATTACTCCCAAACTGAAGGGCTTCTATCTTTAAGTTGAAAGAGCCCATTGAATGCCCAGTAAAATTAATGACACAAAATAGTCACACAAAGTCTTATTATAATGAAATTTCAGTATGCCTGGGGTTAAGAGGCAGACTTTAAAACACTCACAAAGTAAATATTAATCTGACCAGTAACATTAGAATTCAAAGGACAGTAGAACAAAGGTATGAAAAATTCTGATGAAAATTATTTTCAACCTTTAATTTTATACCCGGCCAAGGTATCAAGTCAAATATGAAGACTGAATAAAGGCATTTTCAGGTATGCAATAATTTTTAAAACTTATCTCTCATATACCCTTTCTTAGGAAGTGACCAAATTTATAATTCATAAAAAATGACATACTAAAGCAGGAAAGAGAAAATGAGAGGATTCAGGGATGAGTGTCTTTATTACAGGAGATAAAAAAGGGAACTTCTGGCATGATTAATGTGCTTTAAGACTAAAAAACTATTAGTTTATACTGAATCAAGAAATAGATATATGTAGGAGGCAGATCGTCAGTTAAAACAAAACAAAAAGCAAAAATTAAATGACGGGATTGTTAGCTGCTTTGAAGTATTTGTGTCTTTGGGAAAATATTGGCTGGTATTTAACAGATATGTTAGAGCATTTGCAAAAAATAATCAATGGTAACTATATAAGAAAATAAGCAGGTTTAAATATAATGAAGTAGTAATTGCCTTCAGTATCAAAAGTCATATAAGAATGAAACCTAATAAACATACACTATTGTTTCAGCAGCGAATAATACTTATTTAATGCTATGGTCTGAATGTTTTTATCCTCCAAAATTCATGTGTTGAAATACAAATGTCCAATATTAGGATGTGGAGCCATTGGAAGGTGATTAGATCACAAGCGTGGAACTTTCATGAATGCAATTAATGTCCATAAGGAAGAAGTCATAATGTCCATAAGGAAGAAGAGGTCAGAGAGAGATCCCTGGCCCCTTCCACCATGTGAGAACAAAGGGAAAAGTTGGAAGTCTGCAACCCAAAAGATAACCTTCCAGTAATCCAGCCATGCTGGCAGCTTGGACCTCCTGCCTCCAGATGTGTGAAGAGTAAATTCTGTCTTTTATAAGCTACCTAGTCTGTAGTATTTTGTTATACCAGCCTGTACAGACTAGGAAGTATAATAAAAATAATGTAAAGACTGGCTGCTGCTTTATCATAGATGGAAGAAATGAAGAGTGAGGTTGGTGAAGAGAACCAAATTCTCAATTACCCTCAATACCCTCAAATACCTCTAATTCTCTTAATCCCCCTGTTTAATATATTACTTCAATCCCTAACTATGTTCAGAGACCCTCTATTAAGTAAGTTTCCGGAATTTTGCTGGGACTTTTCCGTACTACACAGAGGGAGTGAGGATTCTGGGAGTCTGTCAGTTTCTTAATCAGAACTTCCCACAATCGTACTGTTTTGAGAACTTTCAGAGGTATTTGGTATGATCAATTGCTTATATTCTAGGGGGTTATGGATCTGAAGCAAAAATTGGGTTGCTATTCTGTGAGCTTAGGCTTCAACTCTTCAACTAAGCCAGATATTCTTCAGTTATCTCCTTCTCAAATTCTCAAAATTTTGTTGCTCTCACCTACAGTTTGTTCTTCTGTGTTCTTATATGTCAATGCCTTTCTTAAATTTTGAAGTAATTGTAGATTAATGGGAGGTTGCAAAGAAATGTACAGGGAAGTCCTGTGCACACTTCCCCCAGCATCCTCCAATGTTAGCGTCTTACACAACTATAGTACAATATGAAAACCAAGAAGTTGACATTGGCTTAAAGCTTATTCAGAATCCATCGGTTATACATGCACTTATTGGTGTGTATGTGTGTATCTATGCAATTTATCAGATAAATAGGCTTGTGTAACTACTACCACAATCGAAATATGCAGCTATACCATCACAAGACTCTTGTTACCCCTTTATAGCCACACTCATCCCCTCGCCTCCTGCTCCTAAACCCTGACAACTAATATGCTATTCAACTCCATAATTATGTTATTTCATGAATATTATTTAAATGGAATCATGTAGTATGTATTCTGTTGAGATTGGCTTCTTTCTACTCAGCATAATTTCCTTGCAGTTCCTCCAAGGAAATAATCGCATGTATTAATAATTCCTTCCTTTTTACTGCTGAGTAGTATTCCATGGTATGGACATACCACAATTTAATCATCCATCTGCAGAACATTAGAGTAGGTTCCAGTTTTTGGCAATTAATAATAAAGCTACTATGAATATTTGTGTACAGATTCCTGTGTGAAGATAAGTCTTTATTTCTCTGGAATAAATGCCCAAGAATGCAATTGCTGGATCATATGATAACTCCATTTTTAGGTTTGAAGGAAAGTATCAAACTATTTTACAGAATGGCTGTACTATTGTACATTCCTACCAGCAATATATGAGTAATTAAATTTCTCTGCATCCTCACCAGCATTTGGTATCGTCATTATTTTTTTTAACCTGTAGCCATTGTGATGTATATTGGTATCTTATTGTAGTTATAATTTACATTATCTAATTGCTAAATAGTCCAAACACGTTTTTGTGTGTTTATCTGTCATATGTTTTTTCTCTTGGGTAAAATGTATGTGTTTATCTTTTTGCTCATTTTCTAATTGGATTGCTTGTTTATTTTTTTTCTCATGCCGAATATTAAGAATTCTTTATATATTCTAGATACAAGGACTCTGTTGGATAAGAGACTTGCAAGTATTTTCTTCAAGTGTGTAATTTGTATTTTCATCTTTATAGCAGAGTCTCTTGCAATGCAAACGTTTCTAATTTTGAAGAGGTCCTATTTATCAATTTTTCCTTTTATGGATCATTCTGTTGGTGTCAAGTCTAAGAACTCTTTGCTGGTCCTAGATTTTGAGGATTTTTCTCCTATGTTCTTTCCTAGAAGTTTTATAGTTTTATGTTTTACGTTAAAGTCTGTGATCAATTTTGAGTTAAAGTTTATATTAAGTGAGAAGTATAGGTCAGAGCTATTTTTTTTTCTAATGGATGTCCAATTGCTCCAAAACCATTCACTGAAAAGGATATCCCTCTCCCATTGAGCTGCTTTTGCCTCTGTGTCAAAGATTAAATGGGAATATTTGTGTGGATCTCTTTCTGGGTTCTCTATTCTCTTCTGTTGATCTATGTGTGTCTCTCTCTCCATTGGTATCACACTGTCTTGATTAGTGTGTCAATGTCTTTTTAACTTCTCTTTACTGTTGTTGTTTTTTTTTTTTAAGAAGGAATACAAGAGATATATTGGAAGTAAAAGTATATGTTTGATCTGTTATTTTTTACTAAAATCTACTGTTTAAATATCTTTTTCATTGTTTCACTAGCTGGGACAAAAGTATTAATTTTGTAGAGTTTAAAAAATGATTTATTAGTATTTTCATTACTATTTGGGTAGTATATTTGAAAAATAATACCTAGGTCTGTGACAAATGCTGAAGAGAATACAAGCATAAAATAAGCCAAATCAGAGAAGGAACAATAAATTTTGCCAGAGATGAGGTGGAGGAGGAGGGTAAAAGAATGATTAGGGAGAGTTAACCAGAAGAGATGACAAGGGAGCTGGATTTTCTTATATGTAGAGAGGGTGTGAATGAGGGAATTAGTAGTTGATTCATAGGATTAATTTCAAATATAGCCTCAGAGGACTTCCGCTTCTAGTCAAGATAGAGTAAGAGGAGTTGGATTTACTCTCCTGCCAAGAAACAGGTAAGATAAAAAAAAATATGAAACAAAGGCACACAAGACATTGAACAACAGCAACATAAGACGGCGATCCCTCAGAACTGGGAAACAAACATGGTGAGCTCTAAAATTGCCCCAGCTTCATGCCTGAAGATTAGGCATAAGGGAGATGAAACCCAGGCAGAGCCAGCATTCGCCCTAAATGGAGGAGATGGAATGGTGGATCTAGGGAAGCCAGGCAGCTAGCGTTTACAAAGTAGAATACTAGACATTTGGGTAGTGAGAATTGCAGGGAGAGAAAATTCCAGAGGTCTGCAGAGGGTTCCCCTCAAGGGTTCAACAGAGAGTGATCAGCACATAAATGAGAGTTCACGGAAAGAAACACATGGAAGAATTAAAAGGCACAGTGCTCAGAGACCACACAGGACCAGAGATAGCACACTTACCCTACCCAACAGCCAAGGTAGAAAACCTCATAACTTAGGGGGCATCGACTGGAATTCTAAAAATGTCTTGTTTCATTGTTGGGCAAAGATTAACCTTATTTCTCATCTCATCTAACAAAACTTAAAAGCAAGGCCCCAAGGGATCAAACTGTTTCCAAAAGCCACATGCAGAACAAAAGTCAAGAATATTTATAGGACGACAAAAATATTCAGACACAGAAAGGTTAAATTCACAATGTCGGGCAACCCCCCAAAATAGAAGGCACACAAAGAAGTGTGCAAATATAACTCATGAGGAGAAAAATCAATCTACCTAAAAATGAAATAAAGTGGTATAGTATTACTGCCTTACCTTGGTAGTACCCTAAAGTATTAGGACTTGTGTTACATTTTAGTGGGGTGATTAAGCAATGGAAAAGGTGATAAAATGTAAATGTATGGAATTCAGTGGAAGTAGAAGGTTAGTGTCTTTAACTAGTCCCAAGTTTTGGTGAGGTGCTGGTTTTCCTACTTTACAATGAGTAGGGGTTGGGAGCAAATTTATTAAAATCTTGAAGCATATGGTAACCATGGGAGGCTGGAAGATTTAAGTGTGCTGGTAGCTGACTTTGGGTTATACTAGCAAAATTAACCTAATTTTAGAATGAGAAATACTTAAGTGTGCATAGAGATATAGCACTCAGCTTTTGTACCAAGGGCCTTAGGGCGATTTAGGGTTATTTGAGGAGTCCTGAGACTTTATTTGGGCCCTAATCAATACAGGACACAATTACATTGTGCTGACAGGTGTCCAAGTAACCTCTCCCTTTTCCTCTCTCTTATCAATACGAAACAGACTCAGACTTAGCGAATGAACTTATGGTTACCAGGGTGGGGGGCAGAGAGATAGATTGGGAGTGTGGGATTGACATGTACACACTGCTATATTTAAAACAGATAAACAACAAGGACCTACTGTAAAAATAAATAAATAAAAAGTAAAAAATAAAATCGGTATTATCTACATAAGCATAAGATCCTTTCTCTAGGAATTGTGCTGAATAAAATTATTCAAGCAAGTAAGAGAAAAAAAGGAAAAAGATAAAAATAGGCAATTTTATTGAATTTAGTTCCTGTTCGCTACAGGAAAGTCATAAATAGATGATAAACCTATTGTTTTGAAACTAAGACATAGCCCAACCTCCCCACTACCGAGCTCCACTAGTTGGAAATGGTGGTGATGAAACAGAACAAATGCAGCTGTGAAGCTTACTGAGCTTTTACATGGGCTTTGAACTTGGCTGTCTCACTGTCCTTGCCTGTTCTTGTGGTGTCTACCAATGCACCAACACTCCAGCTGTCATTGCTGCCTTTGCCTTTGTGCTCCTATCGGCATTGACCTCTCTGCAGGATAGAGTCCCCCATAACCCCCTGGCATGGCCCACAGGACTGAATAAAGCTCCTCACCAGAGGCCATTTAGAAACTGTCCAGCAAAGCAAATGAAATGCAAAACAAAACAAATGAAACAAACTACAAAAGCAGTTGATTGATTCACTTATTATCTAACTAATCCTGAGTTAAACAATTAAATGTTAATTTAGATTTGGGGAAAAAACACAGTTTCTAGCTTTTCTTTTTTGAAGTTTGAGTTCTGTCCATGATAATAATAAAATCGCTGTGATTTTGAAGGGCTACTTTAATTAGCAGAGTTGAAAGATTAGATTCAATTGTGAGTGGCTAAGAAATATCATTTTAGGCAAGAACAACATTCTCTGGTTCCCTAAATAATAGCATGTAGAGCTGTAAGATCCTGGCAGGCTGCATCATGGGGTCAGCCAGCTGGGCCCTGGCCCAGGGCACCAATCTATGAGGGCACAGAACAATCACTGTCTCTGCTGGAGAAGGTATATTTATTGAACTCCTCTCTGTGTAACTATAATATGAGGTTGAAAGGAATATTTTGTTAAGTTAGTTGGGATATGACAGGTGAAATCCCACAACGTATTCCTAAGAAGGCTGGCAAAAAGGAAAAGCAAAGCTTTCATTTTGCCCAGCTGGAGTCCAAGTTTGGAAGCTGAATGGAATTGGAATTGCTCATGACAATGGACTGGAGACAGCTCCTCTCAACAGCTGTCTTTTCTTAATTTTTTTTCCTCTCAGGAACCCAGCCTCAGCCGTTAATTCTGTTGAACAAATATTGAAAGAAAATCAGCACAAGAAGGTACATAATTTTTATCTAGTGATGCACAATATTGTTAAGCCACCACATATCTTGGTCTTAACACTGGGCTTGAGGAACTCCAACTTTGTAGATCCAGACTTGTCTACCCGAAAGACAGAAATACAGGTAAGGTCATATTTAAGTGACTAGATTTCCAGATATGAAGCCTAATGAATAACACAAAAATCACACTTTAACATAAACAACACAGTACAGCTGTTCAATATTTACCTTTTCAAGAGGTTCATTCCACCTGTTCTAACATACTGTCTTAATCCAACTGATAAGATGTTATCCTATGCATTTCAGCACATTGCCTAACTGCTAGTCATGGCTTATTTGCCAACTGAGAAATATCCTGGAGGCAGGAAGTTACTGAAGAAGTTACGGGAACCAGAGGAGTGTTTTCTGCAAAAATCAGAAGGAAAAGAAGTTGCAAAATTAATGGATTTCTTAGAGTCCAAGAAGGAGTAGGCTGTGCTAAAACAAAAAGTAAAACCTATCTGTGTACTTATTCATTCACTTACCACATGCAGTCAGCCCTCCCTGTCCACAGGTTCTGCATCCTTAGATTCAACAACCAAAGATCAAAAATACTGGAAAAAAATTCCAAAAATTTTCCATAAAGCAAAACTTGAACTAGCCACACACAGGTAACAATTTACATAGCATTTTACAATTATTTTCATAGTATTTACATTGTATTAGGTATTATAAGTAATCTAGAGAGGATTTAAAGTCTATGGGAGGAAATTATAAGCAAATACTACGCCATTTTATACTTGAGACACTTGAGCATGCACGGATTTTTGTATCCATGGGAATCCTGGAATCAATCTCCTGAAGATACCAAGGGATGACTGTAGTATGGAGTACCAGAAGTCTATGTTGCAGCCATTGTTCTTGGCACAGGGGAAAGAACACAGCAAAGAACAAAACAAAGTCCTGCACCATGGAGATGTCATCCTAGAGAGAGAGAAACAGTAATCTGATAACTCTCTGTAGTATGTCAAATAGTGATGAGAACTGTGGTGGAAGATGAAGCTGATGATGGGGAAAGAGCACGCTGGATGGGGGGATGGGTTGATTTGCTACTTTATTTTACTTAGAGTGATCTGGGAAGGCATCACTGATAAGGCAAAATTTAAGCAGTGATGTATAAGAGGTGAGAGAGTTTATGGTTACTGAGGGGAAGGATGGGAAGGAGGGATACACTGGGAGTTTGGTACTGACATGTATACACTGCTATATTTAAAATAGGTAACCAACAAGGACCTACCATATTGCACAGGGAACTCTGCTCAATATTATGTATTGACCCATATACATGTTGTCTACAAGAGACCCACTTCAGACCTAGGGACACATACAGACTGAAAGTGAGGGAATGGAAAAAAGTATTACATGCAAATGGAATCAAAAGAAAGCTGGAGTAGCAATACTCATATCAGATAAAATAAACTTTAACATAAAGAATGTTACAAGAGACAAGGAAGGATACTACATAATGATTAAAGGATCAATTCAAGAAGAAGATATAACATCAATTCAAGAAGAAGATATAACAATTATAAATATTTATGCACACAACATAGGAGCGCCTCAATACATAAGGCAAATGCTAACAGCTATGAAAGAGGAAATCGACAGTAACACAATAAGAGTGGGGAACTTTAACACCTCACTTACAGCAATGGACAGATCATCCAGACAGAATATTAATAAGAAAACACAAGCTTTAAATGACACAATAGACCAGATAGCTTTAATTGATATTTATAGGACATTCCACCCCAAAACTGCAGATTACACTTTGTTCTCAAATGCACACGGAACATTCTCCAGGATAGATCACATCTTGGGTCACAAATCAAGACTAGGTAAATTTAAGAAAATTGAAATCATATCAAGCACCCTTTCCAACCACATCACAATGAAATTAGAAATCAATTACAGGGAAAATAATGTAAAAAAACACAAACACATGGAGGCTAAAAAATAAGTCACTGAATAACCAAGAGATCACTGAAGAAACCAAAGAGGAAATCAAAAGATACTTAGAGAAAAATGACAATGAAAACATGATGATCCAAAACCAGTGGGATGCAGCATAAGCAGTTCTAAGAAGAAGGTTTATAGCAATACAATCCTACCTCAAGAAACAAGAAAAATCTCAAATAAACAATTTAAACTTACACGTAAAGGAACTAAAGAAAGAAGAACAAACAAAACACAAAGTTAGCAGAAGGAAAGAAATCATAAAAATCAAAACAGAAATAAATGAAATAGAAACAAAGAAAACAATAGCAAAGATCAATAAAACTAAAAGTTGGTTCTTTGAGAAGATAAACAAAATAGATAAATCATTAGCCAGACTCATCAAGAAAAAGAGGGAGAGGAATAAATAAAATTAGAAATGAGATAGGAGAAGTTACAATGGACACCACAGAAGTACAAAGCATAATAAGAGGCTACTACAAGCAAATCTATGCCAAAAAAATGGACAACCTGGAAGAAATGGACAAATTCTTAGAAAGATATGAACTCTCAAGACTGAACCAGGAAGAAATAGAAAATATGAACAGACCAATCACAAGTAATGAAATTGAAACTGTGATTAAAAATCTTCCAATAAACAAAAGCCCAGGACCAGATGGCTTCACAGGTGAATTCTATCAAACATTTAGAGAAGAGCTAACACCCATCCTTCTCAAACTCTTCCAAGAAATTGCAGAGAAAGGAACACTCCCAAATTTATTCTATGAGGTGACCATCACCCTGATACCAAAACCAGACAAAGATACTACAAAAAGAGAAAACTACAGACCAATATCACTGATGAATATACATGCAAAAATCCTCAACAAAATACTAGCAAACAGAATCCAACAACACATTAGAAGGATCATACACCATGATCAAGTGGGATTTATCCCAGAGATGCAAGGATTCTTCAATGTACACAAATCAATCAATGTGATATACTATATTAACAAACTGAATAATAAAAACCATATGATCATCTCAATAGATGCAGAAAAAGCTTTTGACAAAATTCAACACTGATTTATGATAAAAACTCTCCAGAAAGTGGGCATAGAGGGAACCTACTTCAACATAATAAAGTCCATATACCACAAACCTACAGCAAACATCATTCTCAATGGTGAAAAATAGAAAGCATTTCCTTTAAGATCAGGAACGAGACAAGGATGTCCACTCTTGCCACTATTATTCAACATGGTTTTGGAAGTACTAGCCACAGCAATCAGAGAAGAAAAACAAATAAAAGGAATACAAATTGGAAAAGAAGAAGTAAAACTGTCACCTTTTGTAGATGACATACTATACATAGAGAATCCTAAAGATGCCATCAGAAAACTACTAGAGCTAATCAATGAATTTGGTAAAGTGGCAGGATACAAAATTAATGCACAGAAATCTCTTGCAATCCTATACAATGAAAGATCAGGTAGAGAAATGAAGGAAATAATCCCTTTCACCATTGGAACAAAAAGAATAAAATACCTAGGAATAAACCTACCTAAGGAGGTAAAGGACCTGTATGTAGAAAACTATAAGACACTGATGAAAGTAATCAAAGATGACACAAACAGACGGAGAGATATACCATGTTCTTGAATTGGAAGAATCAATATTGCAAAAATGACTGTACTACTGAAAGCAATCTACAGATTCAATGCAATCCCTATCAAATTACCAATGGCACTTTTAACAGAACTAGAACAAAAAATCTTAAAATTTGTATGGAGATACAAAAGACCCCGAATAGCCAAAGCAATCTAGAGGAGAAAAAAATGGAGCTGGAGGAATCAGACTCCCTGACTTCAGACTAGGTTACAAAGCTATAGTAGTCAAGACAATATGGTACTGGCACAAAAACAGAAATATAGATCAATGGAACAGCACAGGAAGCACAGAGATAAATGCACGTACCTATGGTCAACTAATCTATGACAAAGAAGGCAAGGATATACAATGGAGAAAAGACAGTCTCTTCAATAAGTGGTGCTGGGAAAACTGGACAACTACATGTAAAAGACTGAAATTAAAGCACTCCCTAACACCATACACAAAAAGAAACTCAAAATGTATTAGAGACCTAACTGTAAGGCTGGATACTATAAAACTCATAGCGGAAAACACTCTTTGACCTAAATCACAGCAAGATTTTTTTTGACCCACCTCCTAGAATAATGGAAATAAAAACAAAAGTCAACAAATGGGATTGAATGAAACTTAAAAGCTTTTGCACTACAAAGGAAACCATAAACAAGATGAAAACACAACCCTCAGAATGGGAGACAATATTTGCAAATGAATCAACGGACAAAGGATTAATCTCCAAAATATATAAACAGCTCATGCAGCTCAATATTAGAAAAACAAACAACCCAATCAAAAAATGGGCAGAAGACCTAAATAGACATTTCTCCAAAGAATATATACATATTGCCAACAAACACATGAAAGAATGCTCCGATATATATTTTCTAGTGAAAGAGTCAAGACAGAACATTGCAACAGAAAATATGAACCAAATTGTATAAAGTAAGAAGCATTACTATATAATTAAATACTTAGACACTCATATCACACAGATACATACATGTTAAATGTATAGAGAAAGGTTTGGATGAAGTGCACATTGATTTGTTAAAACAAGTTACTTTTTTTTTTAACATCTTTATTGGCATATAATTGCTTTACAATGGTGTGTTAGCTTCTGCTTTACAACAAAATGAATCAGTTATATATATACATATGTTCCCATATCTCTTTCCTCTTGCATCTCCCTCCCTCCCACCCTCCCTATCCCACCACTCCAGGCGGTCACAAAGCACCGAGCTGATCTCCCTGTGCTATGCGGCTGCTTCCCACTAGCTATCTACCTTAAGTTTGGAATTGTATATATGTTCATGCCACTCTCTCGCTTTGTCACAGCTTGCACTTCCCCTCCCCACATCCTCAAGTCCATTCTTTAGTAGGTCTGTGTCTTTATTCCTGTTTTACCCCTAGATTCTTCATGACATTTTTTTTTCTTAAATTATATATATATGTATTAGCATACGGTATTTGTCTTTCTTTTTCTGACTTACTTCACTCTGTATGACAGATTCTAGGTCTATGCACCTCATTAAAAATAGCTCAATTTCGTTTCTTTTTGTGGCTGAGTAATATTCCATTGTATATATGTGAAACATCTTCTTTATCCATTCATCCGATGATGGACACTTAGGTTGTTTCCATCTCCGGGCTATTGTAAAAAGAGGTGCAATGAACATTTTGGTACATGACTCTTTTTGAATTATGGTTTTCTCAGGGTATATGCCCAGTAGTGGGATTGCTGGGTCATATGGTAGTCCTATTTGTAGTTTTTTAAGGAACCTCCATACTGTTCTCCACAGTGGCTGTATCAATTTACATTCCCACCAACAGTGCAAGAGGGTTCCCTTTTCTCCACACCCTCTCCAGCATTTATTGTTTCTAGATTTTTTGATGATGGCCATTATGACTGGTGTGAGATGATACCTCATTGTAGTTTTGATTTGCAATTCTCTAATGATTATTGATGTTGAGCATTCTTTCATGTGTTTGTTGGCAGTCTGTATATCTTCTTTAGAGAAATTTCTATTTAGTTCTTCTGCCCATTTTTGGATTGGGTTGTTTGTTTTTTGTTATTAAGCTGCATAAGCTACTAATAAATTTAGGAGAGTAACCTTCGTCAGTTGCTTCATTTGCAAATATTTTCTCCCATTCTGCGGGTTGTCTTTTGTCTTGTTTATGGTTTCTTTTGCTGTGCAAAAGCTCTGAAGTTTCATTAGGTCCCATTTGTTTATTTTTGTTTTTATTTCCATTTCTCTAGGAGGTGGGTCAAAAAGGATCTTGCTGTGATTTATGTCATAGAGTGTTCTGCCTATGTTTTCCTCTAAGAGTTTGATAATTTCTGGCCTTACATTTAGGTCTTTAATCCATTTTGAGCTTATTTTTGTGTATGGTGTTAGGGAGTGATCTAATCTCATACTTTTACATGTATCTGTACAGTTTTCCCAGCACCACTTATTGAAGAGGCTATCCCTTCTCCACTGTACATTCCTGCCTCCTTTATCAAAGATAAGGTGGCCATATGTGCGTGGGTTTATCTCTGGGCTTTCTATCTCGTTCTATTGATCTATCATTCTGTTTTTGTGCCAGTACCATACTGTCTTGATTACTGTAGCTTTGTAGTATAGTCTGAAGTCAGGGAGCCTGATTCCTCCAGATCCGTTTTTCGTTCTCAAGATTGCTTTGGCTATTCGGGGTCTTTTGTGTTTCCATACAAATTGTGAATTTTTTTGTTCTAGTTCTGTGAAAAATGCCAGTGGTAGTTTGATAGGGATTGCATTGAATCTGTAGATTGCTTTCGGTAGTACAGTCATTTTCACAATGTTGATTCTTCCAATGCAAGAATATGGCATATCTCTCTATCTATTTGTATCATCTTTAATTTCTTTCATCAGTGTCTTATAATTTTCTGCATACAGGTCTTTTGTCTCCTTAGGTAAGTTTATTCCTCGATATTTTATTCTTTTTGTTGCATTGGTAAATGGGAGTGTTTTCTTGATTTCACTTTCAGATTTTTCATCATTAGTGTATAGGAATGCCAGAGATTTCTGTGCATTAATTTTGTATCCTGCTACTTTACCAAATTCATTGATTACCTCTAGTAGTTCTCTGGTAGCATCTTTAGGATTCTCTATGTATAGTATCATGTCATCTGCAAATAGTGACAGCTTTACTTCTTCTTTTCCGATTTGGATTCCATTTATTTCCTTTTCTCCTGTGATTTCTGTGGCTAAAACATCCAAAACTATGTTGAATAAGAGTGGTGAGAGTGGGCAACCTTGTCTTGTTCCTGATCTTAGTGGAAATGCTTTCAGTTTTTCACCATTGAGGATGATGTTGGCTATGGGTTTGTCATATACGGCCTTTATTATGTTGAGGAGTGTTCCCTCTATGCCTACTTTCTGGAGGGTTTTTATCATAAGTGGGTGTTGAATTTTGTCGAAAGCTTTCTCTGCATCTATTGAGATGATCATATGGTTTTTCTCCTTCAATTTGTTAATATGGTGTATCACGTTGATTAATTTGCGTATATTGAAGAATCCTTGCATTCCTGGAATAAACGCCACTTGATCATGGTGTATGATCCGTTTAATGTGCTGTTGGATTCTGTTTGCTAGTATTTTGTTGAGGATTTTTGCATCTATGTTCATCAGTTATATTGGCCTGTAGTTTTCTTTTTTTGTGACATCCTTGTCTGGTTTTGGTATCAGGGTTATGGTGGCCTCGTAGAATAAGTTTGGGAGTGTTCCTCCGTCTGCTATATTTTGGAAGGGTTTGAGAAGGATAAGTGTTAGCTCTTCTCTAAATGTTTGATAGAATTCGCCTGTGAAGCCATCTGGTCCTAGGATTTTGTTTGTTGGAAGATGTTTAATCACAGTTTCCATTTCAGTGCTTGTGATTGGTCTGTTCATATTTTCTATTTCTTCTGGGCTCAGTCTTGGCACGTTGTGCATTTCTAAGCATTTGTCCATTTCTTCCAGGTTGTCCATTTTATTGGCATAGAGTTGCTTGTAGTAATCTCTCATGATCTTTTGTATTTCTGCAGTGTCAGTTGTTACTTCTCCGTTTTCATTTCTAATTTTATTGATTTGAGTCTTCTCCATTTTTTTCTTGAGGAGTCTGTCTAAT
The DNA here is from genome assembly GCF_003676395.1 of Aethalodelphis obliquidens. Classification (NCBI taxonomy): domain Eukaryota; kingdom Metazoa; phylum Chordata; class Mammalia; order Artiodactyla; family Delphinidae; genus Aethalodelphis; species Aethalodelphis obliquidens. Next base: position 2,383,215 of record NW_020838025.1, read on the forward strand.
GTTTTATCAATTTTGTTTATCTTCTCAAAGAACCACATTTTAGTTTTATTGATCTTTGCTATTGTTTCCTTCATTTCTTTTTCACTTATTTCTGATCTGATTTTTATGATTTCTTTCCTTCTGCTAACTTTAGGGTTTTTTTGTTTTTCTTTCTCTAATTGCTTTAGGTGCAAGGTTAGGTTGTTTATTCGAGATGTTTCCTGTTTCTTAACGTAGGATTGTATTGCTATAAACTTCCCTCTTAGAACCACTTTTGCTGCATCCCATAGACTTTGGATCGTCGTGTCTCCATTGTAATTTGTTTCTAGGTAATTTTTTTATATCCTCTTTGATTTCTTCAGTGATCACTTCGTTATTAAGTAGTGTATTGTTTAGCCTCCATGTGTTTGTATTTTTTACAGATCTTCTCCTGTAATTGATATCTAGTCTCATAGCGTTGTCGTCGGAAAAGATACTTGATACAATTTTAATTTTCTTAAATTTACCAAGGCTTGATTTGTGACCCAAGATATGATCTATACTGGAGAATGTTCCATGAGCACTAGGGAAAAATGTGTATTCTGTTGTTTTTGGATGGAATGTCCTATAAATATCAATTAAGTCCATCTTGTTTAATGTATCATTTAAAGCTTGTGTCTCCTTATTTATTTTCATTTTGGATGATCTGTCCATTGGTGAAAGTGGGGTGTTAAAGTCCCCTACTATGAATGTGTTACTGTCGATTTCCCCTTTTATGTCTGTTAGTATTTGCCTTATGTACTGAGGTGCTCCTATGTTGGGTGCATAAATATTTATAATTGTTATATCTTCTTCTTGGATCGATCCCTTGATCACTATGTAGTGTCCTTCTTTGTCTCTCCTAATATTCTTTATTTTAAAGTCTATTTTGTCTGATATGAGAATTGCTACTCCAGCTTTCTTTTAGTTTCCATTTGCATGAAATACCTTTTTCCATCTCCTTACTTTCAGTCTGTATGTGTCTCTAGGTCTGAAGTGGGTCTCTTGTAGACAGCAAATATATGGGTCTTGTTTTTTGTATCCATTCAGCCAATCTGTGTCTTTTGGTGAGAGCATTTAGTCCATTTACATTTAAGGTAATTATCGATATATGTTCCTATTCCCATTTTCTTAATTGTCTTGGGTTCGTTATTGTAGGTCTTTTCCTTCTCTTGTGTTTCTTACCTAGAGAAGTTCCCTTAGCAGTTGTTGTAGAGCTGGTTTGGTGGTGCTGAACTCTCTCAGCTTTTGCTTGTCTGTAAAGGTTTTAATTTCGCCATCAAATCTGAATGAGATCCTTGCTGGGTAGAGTAATCTTGGTTGCAGGTTTTTGTCTTTCATCACTTTAAATGTATCCTGCCAGTCCCTTCTGGCTTGCAGAGTTTCTGCTGAAAGATCAGCTGTTAACCTTATGGGGATTCCCTTGTGTGTTATTTGTTGTTTTTCCCTTGCTGCTTTTAATATGTTTTCTTTGTACTTAATTTTTGACAGTTTGATTAATATGTGTCTTGGCATATTTCTCCTTGGATTTATCCTGTATGGGACTCTCTGTGCTTCCTGGACTTGATTAACTATTTCCTTTCCCATATTAGGGAAGTTTTCAACTATAATCTCTTCTAATATATTCTCAGTCCCTTTCTTTTTCTCTTCTTCTTCTGGAACCCCTATAATTCGACTCTTGGAGTGTTTAATGTTGTCCCAGAGGTCTCTGAGACTGTCCTCAGTTCTTTTCATTCTTTTTTCTTTATTCTGCTCTGCAGTAGTTATTTCCACTATTTTATCTTCCAGGTCACTTATCCATTCTTCTGCCTCAGTTATTCTGCTATTGATCCCATCTAGAGTATTTTTAATTTCATTTATTGTGCTGTTCATCGTTGCTTGTTTCATCTTTAGTTCTTCTAGGTCCTTGTTAAATGTTTCTTGCATTTTGTCTATTCTATTTCCAAGATTTTGGATCATCTTTACTATCATTATTCTGAATTCTTTTTCAGGTAGACAGCCTATTTCCTCTTCATTTGTTAGGTCTGATGGGTTTTTATGTTGCCCCTTCATCTGCTCTGTGTTTTTCTGTCTTCTCATTTTGCTTATCTTACTGTGTTTGGGGTCTCCTTTTTGCAGGCTGCAGGTTTGTAGTTCCCACTGTTTTTGGTGTCTGTCCCCAGGGGCTAAGGTTTGTTCAGTGGATTTTGTAGGCTTCCTGGTGGAGGGGACAAGTGCCTGTGTTCTGATGGATAAGGCTGGATCTTGTCTTTCTGGGGGGCAGGTCCATGTCTGGTGGTGTGTTTTGGGGTGTCTGTGGACTTATTATGATTTTGGGCAGCCTCTCTGCTAATGGGTGGGGTTGTGTTCCTGTCTTGCTAGTTGTTTGGCATAGGATGTCCAGCACTGTAGCTTACTGGTCGTTGAGTAAAGCTGGGTGCTGGTGTTGAGATGGAGATCTCTGGGAGATTTTCGCCATTTGATATTATGTGGAGCTGGGAGGTCTCTTGTTGACCAGTGTCCTGGAGATGGCTCTCCCACATCAGAGGCACAGCACTGACTCCTGGCTGCAGCACCAAGAGCCTTTCATCCACACAGCGCAGAATAAAAGGGAGAAAAAGTAGAAAGAAAGAATTAGTAGAAGTAGAAAGAAAGAAAGGAGGGAGGGAGGGAGGAAGGAAGGAAAGAAGGAGGGAAGAAAGGAAATAAAGAAAGAAGATAAAGTAAGATAAAATATAATAAAGTTATTAAAATAAAAAAATAATTATTAAGACAAAACAAAAAAACCGACGGATAGAACCCTCGGACAAATGGTGGAAGCAAAGCTGTACAGACAAAATCTCACACAGAAGCATACACATACACACTCACAAAAAGAAGAAAAGCGGAAATGATCATAAATCTTGCTCTCAAAGTCCACCTCCTCAATTTGGGAGGATTCGTTGTCTATTCAGGTATTCCACAGATGCAGGTACATCAAGTTGATTGTGGAGCTTTAATCCGCTGCTTCTGAGGCTGCTGGGAGAGATTTCCCTTTCTCTTCTTTGTTCTCACATCTCCCAGGGGCTCAGCTTTGGATTTGGCCCCGCCTCTGCGTGTAGGTCACTGGAGGGCGTCTGTTCTTTGCTCAGCCAGGACGGGGTTAAAGGAACCGCTGATTCGGAGGCTCTGGCTCACTCAGCGGGGCGGGGGCAGGGGGGGGCGGGGAGGGAGGGGCACGGAGTGTGGGTCGAGCCTGCGGCGGCAGATGCCAGTATGACGTTGCACAGCCTGAGGCGTGCCGTGCTTTCTCCCGGGGAAGTTGTCCCTGGATCCCGGGAACCTGGCAGTGGCGGGCTGCACAGGCTCCCCGGAAGGGGGGTGTGGATAGTGACCTGTGCTCGCACACAGGCTTCTTGGTGGCGGCAGCAGCAGCCTTAGCGTCTCATGCCCGTCTCTGGGGTCCGCGCTGTTAGCCGCGGCTCGCGCCCGTCTCTGGAGCTCCTTTAAGCAGCGCTCTTAATCCCCTCTCCTCGCGCACCAGGAAACAAAGAGGGAAGAAAAAGTCTCTTGCCTCTTCGGCAGGTCCAGACTTTTTCCCGGACTCCCTCCCGGCCAGCCGTGGCGCACTAACCCACTTGCAGGCTGTGTTCACGCCGCCAACCCCAGTCCTCTCCCTGCGCTCCGACCGAAGCCCGAGCCTCAGCTCCCAGCCCCGCCCGCCCCGGCGAGTGAGCAGTCAAGCCTCTCGGGCTGGTGAGTACTGGTTAGCACTGATTCTCTGTGCGGGAATCTCACCGCTTTGCCCTCCGCACCCCTGTTGCTGCACTCTCCTCCGCGGCGCCGAATTTATCCCCCTCCGCCACCCGCAGTCTCCGCCCGCCAAGGGGCTTCCTAGTGTGTGGACACTTTTCCTCCTTCACAGCTCCCTCCCACTGGTGCAGGTCCTGTCCCTATTCTTTTGTCTCTGTTTTTTCTTTTTTCTTTTGCCCTACCCAGGTACGTGGGGAGTTTCTTGCCTTTTGGGAGGTCTGAGGTCTTCTGCCAGCGTTCAGTAGGTGTTCTGTAGCAGTTGTTCCACGTGTAGATGTATTTCTGGTGTATCTGTGGGGAGGAAAGTGATCTCCACGCCTTACTCTTCCGCCATCTTCCCGGAAGTTGCAAACTAGTTATTTTTGATGAGGAGAATGGAATCTGGAGAGTCTGCTGAAAGGAAATTTTATTATTTATTTTACATGCTTATGTATTGCTTGAATGTTTTTTTACAAATTGAAAATACTTCTGTAGTGTTTGTTTTTTTTAAGCTTCAAATACATAGCTGTAGGAAAAAAATTAAAAATTACCTTAAAGGAGAAAGAAATGAACAACTTTGCATTGCCTTTTCAAATATTGCTACCTGCAAAAGCCTTCCTCTCTTTCCTTTGCATTCTCTTGTACTTGAATATGTGTCATTCTTTCAGTATTTATTCAATTCAATAATATTTATTAAAGCTCTACTGAGATTCAATTTTTTTTCTTTTTTCTTTACACGGGCCTCTCACTGTTGTGGTCTCTCTCGTTGCGGAGCACAGGCTCCGGACGCGCAGGCCCAGCGGCCATGGCTCACGGGCCCAGCCACTCTGCGGCACATGGGATCCTCCCGGACCGGGGCACGCCCGCGTCCCCTGCATCGGCAGGCGGACTCTCAACCACTGCACTACCAGGGAAGCCCGAGATTCAGTTTTGAAAAAGATATTATCCCTATCCTCAAGGAACTCACAACGGAGAGAAAAAAAAAAATGTGTTAACAATAAAGCCATGAGCAGATGACTAAAATATGACAGGGCATGAACAAAACGTTAGGGCTTTGTGGGGGGAAGAATTCTAAGATGGCCCCCAAGATTCTCAGCTTGTTTGCTACTGCCTTTGGCCTTTAGGAAGCACAGGTAGGGCATGGGAGACTAGGAGGAAATTTCCAGGGATTTCTTCCACATTTCCTTTCTGCTCAGTCACCCTGCTATTGAGCAGGTACTACATGCCAGGCACTGTCCTAAGAATAGTACTCTTTTTACCTCATTTAATCCTCATAACCTACCTTTTTTTTTTTTTTATGGTTGCATTGGGTCTTCGTTGCTGTGTGCAGGCTTTCTCTAGTTGTGGTGGGTGGGGGCTACTGTTCGTTGCGGTGTGCAGGCTTCCCATTGCAGTGGCTTCTCTTGTTGCGGAGCACAGGCTCTAGGCACAGGGGCTTCAATAGTTGTGGCTCACGGGCTTCAGTAGTTGTGGCTCGCGGGCTTCAGTAGTTGTGGCTCGCGGGCTCTAGAGCACAGGCTCAGTAGTTGTGGCTCACGGGCTTAGTTGCTCCGCAGCATGTGGGATCTTCCTGGACCAGGGCTCAAACCTGTGTCCCCTGCATTGGCAGGTGGATTCTTAACCACTGTGCCACCACGGAAGCCCCTCATAACCTACCTTTGAAATAGAAATTATTATTATCCCCACTTAAAAATGCTGTTAGATAAATTACTATGGGTCACAGGAGAAAAAAAATCAGTGGAGCCACAATTCTACACAGGCAACCTGACTCCAGAGCCCAGACCCTAACTATTATCATATACTATAATCATCTTGGATAACCTGAATCTATCACTTCAGGGAGGAAACATAACAAAAGTTATACTTTCTACAAGATGCATTAGGGTTTCTGGAAAACAATCAAGTGGCTCTAGCATAAATATTTGATCTTGTCCCCCAACACTTGACAATTTTCTGTACTTGTCACAGAAAGAAAGACATGATTTTATTAGGTATATTTTAAAACCTTACCTACTGCTGCAATACAACATGGAAATTGGATGGGGGCTCTATTTGCCTCTATTTCCGACATACATTCTTCAGTGAATATATTTGTGTCTTGTTTCTACCATGATACTAAAAAGTTTGTGATGAGTAATCTGACTGTATTTTCTTAGGATCCAACTATCCAGAAGCTTCTCAGAAATTCATCACATACATGTTGCCTTCTCTGATATATTGCCATTGTGATTGTGACTTAGGGGGTTTCTAGCTTAAAATAAAGATAAAATAATAATGGTGATGTGGATCTTATTCTTGGTTCAAGCTCTCTATCCTCAAAAATTATAGATGTCTTACAGCAAGATTACAGATGTTTTATAACATTGATGTTTTATAATTTGTGTTATCATTGATGCTCTTTTTAAAAATACTATGCTTTAGTAATTGAAATTGTGATATATCTTCAAAGATGCATCCTAATGTTGTGGTTTGGGTGTGTGTCAGAATCCATTAAGTTATACCTGAATGCCAAAAGTTTGAATTGCCCTGCCATGGACCAGTGGTGGTTAAAAAAAAAAAAAAGCCTTACCTATAAGTAAGCTATAGTTTGCACATTGTGCAAAGGCTAGTTCTCATGATATTAGAACTAAAAATTACTTATTTAATTTAAAATCCCACTCTGTACCATCTAGCATGCCAGTTAATGGGAATAAAAAGAAGTATCACATCAGAAAATCCCTAGTCTAGTGGGAATGTCTAGACAATTGGACATATTATTTGAGTACAGTTGAGATTATATAAATAGACAAGCAGATAGAGTATGCATGCTCTGGAAAGCCACAGGATGAACAGTTAATGTCGAAAAGTGGAAACATGTGCTGGATCTTGAAGTGCAAGTAGAAGTTTTACAGGAAAAGAAAGAAGTTTGTGCATCAGGCAAAGCAACAGTCTGTGCAGAACCCGAGAGATGAGTGACAACGTATGAACCTTCCATGGAACAGTAAGCATTTCTTCAGGAATGGACTGTGGATTATGAGGTGAGATGTAGCAAGTGAAATAAGTGGACAGGTTAGAGTCAGAGTGGGAAGAGCTTTGTATTAAACAGTTTTCTGTTTATCCTGGAAGCCCCTGGGAACCTTTGGCTTAAGCAGTAGAATAACATAATTATATTATGTTATATTACATTATATTATTATAACACAAACCTCTTTTGTATTAGAATTCTTATGCTGACAACCTGCAACTTGTGTACACTGCTGTGTGATTAAAACAAAAAAACACTCACACTAGAAATAGAAGGGATCTGCCTCCATGTGATCCAGGACACCTAAGAAAAACATCACACTTAATGATGAAAAATGGAAAGCTTTACCTCTAAGATTAGGGACAGGACAGGACAGGTTGTCCACTCTCACCATTTTTATTCAATATTGTACTGGAGATTCTAGCCAGGGCAATTAGGTATATTAAAAAAGAAAGCAAGCAAAGATATCCAGATTGGAAAGGAGGAAGGAAAACTATCTCTAATTACAGAGGGCATGATCTCCTATACAGAAAAGGCTAAGCACCGTCAACAGCAACAAGCTATTAGAGGTAATACATGTGTTCATCAAGGTTGCAGGATACAAGATCAATATACAAAAATCAATTGTATTTTTATACATTTATATGTTAGCAATGAACAATCTCAAAATGAAATTAAGGGAAAATTTCATTCAGAATAACATCAAAATATTAAAATACTTTAGGAACATATTTAATAAGACAAATGCCAGATTTGTACACTGAAAACTACAAAACATCACTGAAAGAAATTTTAAAAGCCTTAAATAAAAGGAAAGCTATCTCATGTTCTTAGATTGGAAGACTTAATATTGTTAAGATGGCAATAATCCACAAATTGATCTACTGATTCAGTGCAATCACTATCAAAATCCTAGTTGCCATTTAGGATAAACTATTCCTAAAATTCATACTGAAGTGCAAAGGACTCAGAATAGCCAAATAATCTTGAAAAAGAACAACAAATTTGTAGAACTCACTCTTCCCAATTTCAAAACTTATTACAAAGCTACTGTAATCAAGACCTTGGTACTAGCATAAGGATACACACCTAGATAAATAGAGTAGAATTGAGGTCAGAAATAAACCTGTACATTTATGGGCAACTGATTTTTTTTTTTTTTTTTGCGGTACGCGGGCCTCTCACTGTTGTGGCCTCTCCCGTTGCGGAGCACAGGTTCCGGACGACGCGCAGGCTCAGCAGCCATGGCTCACGGGCCCAGCCGCTCCGCGGCATGTGGAATCTTCCCGGACCGGGGCACGAACCCTTGTCCCCTGCATCGGCAGGCGGACTCTCAACCACTGCGCCACCAGGGAAGCCCTGGGCAACTGATTTTTAACAAGGGTGCCAAAACAGTTAAATGGAGGAAAGCACAGTCTTTTCAGCAAATAGTGCTGGGACAACTGGATATGCAAAACAATGAAGCTGTACAAGGGATGCGACCTTGTAACCATCCAAAAATTAACTTAAAATGGATCAAAAACCTAAATGTGAGAGCTATAATTATTAACTTTTAGAAGAAAACGTAGGAGTAGACTTTCATGATCTTATATTCGGCAATGATTTCTTAGGTAGTACACTTAGAATCAAAACAAAAAAACAAAAAAAACTGAACATCACCAAAATTTAAAATTTTCTGCTTCAAACAATGCTGTCAAGAAAGTGAAAAGACTACCCGTAGACAGAAGAGGAAAAAATAGTTGCAAATCATATACATGATAATGGTCTAGAATCCAAAATATATATAAGGAATGTTTACAGCTCAAAAATAAAAAAGACAAATAATTCAGTTAAATATGGGCAGAGGATCTGAATAGACTTTTTGCCTAAGAATATATACAAATGGTCAATATGCATGTGAAAACATGCTCACCATCTTTGGACACTAGGGAAGTGTAAATCAAAACCACATGAGATACTACTTCAAATCCACAAGAATGGCTATCATCAAAAAGATGGTCAATACCAAGTTTTAGTGAGGATGAGAGAAATTGGAGCCCTCTTGCATGGGTAGTGGGAAAGTTAAATGGTACAGCTGCTTTGGAAAACAGTCAAGCAGTTCCTCAAATGGTTAAATGTAGAATTACCACATGGCCCAGCAATTCCACACCTAAGTACATACCCAAGAGAATTGAAAAGATATGTTGGCATAAAAACTTAACATAAATGTGTGTAGCAGCATTATTCACATAGCCAAAACATAGAAACAACTCAAATATTCATTACTGATGACTGGATAAACAAAATGTGCTATATCTGTCCATGGGGATATTACTCGGCCAAAAATATAATGAATTACTGATACATGCTACAACATGGATGAACCTTGAAAAGATTATGCTAAGCAAAAGAAGCCAGACAAAAAATGCTACATATTGTATAATTATATTTATATGAAATGTCCAGAATAGGAAAAAATAAAAACATAAAATAGATATTGATTGTCAGGAGCTGGGGGGAAAGGGGAATAAGGAACGGCTGCTAATTAGTTCAGGATTTCTTTTCAGGGTGATTGGGACGCGTGTGTTAAAGCTATGGAGAAGCAAACCTCACTTAGTGGATTGACACAGGTCAATGATTACTACTAAATGGGGGTAGAGGAAACCCTCTACTCATCCCCTTCAATAAATAAATAAATAAACGGGCAAATCCACAATGCACCTTGCAGTATGAGGCGATACACCTGATTGGCCAGAGACCTTAAACTCTTTAAGGAATGGAACCTTGTGACCATGGCAAAACTCATCGAAGTGACAGAGATGACTTGAGCTGTTCTGTTGCCTCCCTCATGGTTTACAGACTGTACAATAACTGTGACCACTTTGCTTTGGAAACCACTCAGCTCCAGGAAGTGCTACGTGACCCTCCATGGTTTCAAGTTGTCTTCCCTGGCAGCTGTTAATACATGTTTCCCACGGCTAGGGGAAAATAATTCAGGAAAAGCATTTCAATAGTTAGATTCATGCTACCCTGGACGATGTGATCAGCAGCCTTATTCGCACTTGGTTGTGGAGAGAGAACAAAGGAGGATGAGGGAAAGGTACTGGCATTCATTGAACACCTGTTATTGTGGTGGTTGGTGCTTTATAGATGCACTGTCACATCTGGGTGTCATGACAAAGCTGTGAGCTAGAGTGGCATCCCATTTTATTTATTTTATAGGTGGCTCCCAAAGGGTAAAGCACTTGCTCAATGTCGCTCAGCCGATCAGCAGTTGAGCTGAGATGTGAATCGGCATCCGTCTAATTTCCAAGTGCCGGTTTAAATTGTTCTTGATTCTTATTATCATATTGCTCCTCCAAAGGGCTCTATTAATTAAACTGCTCCTAATGATATATAAGGATACCTTTCACTGCATCCTCACTAACTATGGGTATTATTGCTAAAACATTTTGCAAATAGTCTAAGTACTGTCTTTTATATTAATTTATAATGTATTTTCATGTTTGGTAAATTATTAAATATAGAAAATTATTAAATATTATTAAAATGATTATTAAATATAGCAAAGTATAAATTATTACAGATTATTAAATATAGAAGATATTAAAAATAGAAAGTTGACTATTTCTCTGTTTTTATGTTTATGGATTCATTATGTCTTGAATATCAATTGCCTTCTTCCTTGATCCATTAATATTACTATTATATTTATTTTAATATTATGATCAGTTTTCTTTAAAATTCCATTCGCTAATTCGTAATTCATTCAAACAATTGCTAAATGCTTTGTGCTTTTAACTGACCCTGTGCTAAACCCTAAGACTTTACAACCCCTACTGCCAAGAGCTCACAGTCTGTCTGGAGGAACAGTTGGAAAAGCCAAGTATTAAAGAACCGGAGGGCAGGAGTTCGCAAAGGAGCTCCTTTTCAATTTCATGTTTCACAGTGGAGTCACATACACGCTAACAGGAAAGCTGCAGCTTGGCGGCTCTTGGCTGCTGTTAGGCGTCCTGTGTCTTAACTCAGACCAAACTGCCCTGAGCGGAGGAGGCCTGGAGTTTCATGCTCAGGCAGGGTAGGTGGAGAGACCTCAGGCTTTGATGCATTGGCCAGCCCTCCTGGATCCCAGAACCGACTTGATCACCTCCATGAAATCCTCTGGGGATAGTATGGAAACATCAGTCCTTCAGCCTTATCAGCATACCCCATCCTGTTTTCTTATTCCACTCTTCCTACTACCAAGATGACTATTCAGAGGCCAGTCTTGTCTCCTTATGATGCCAGCCATGTCAGAATCTAGCCAGGTGCTATATGTTAAAGATGGAATGGGTATCTACACTCCAGTGTTCTGAGCACTGAGATGCATCGTACACACTTGGGCATTTACTTCTGTCTTCTTTGAGATTTCTGGGCTAGAGTGATGCGTTGTGCTCCAGCACTTACCCATTCTCTTTTTCCATAGGTCAGGACAACACAACCAGATGAGTAGCAGCTTATACGGTGGCTATGGAGGTGGAAATCAAGCTTCTCCTATCCCTGTGGTGAGAGGCTAACTTGATGTGGCAATTATGTCTGTTTTTCATCCATTTTTTAATGAACAAAGTGAAATAACGATCACCTGGAGACGTGTTGACAATATTATCAGATGCTGGGAAGATTTGACTCATATTTCTTGGAGTGGTCACGTGTCACATGAGAGGAAAGAGTGGTTACCCCTTGAGAGGCATGGTCTAAATTAAAATTTCATTTCCTAAGTTTGGATAACAAGGAGAATCCTTGGAAAGTTGAATGAAACAAAGACACTTTAACGATTAAACATCAACACTAAGAGAGAAAAGTCAACAAGTGCACTAACTACTACGGTTGATTTTAAGTAATAAAGAAAACAGTGTACAATTATTTAAAATCCATAAAAATGTATGTATTTCAGAACTGGAAATTCATGTGAGAAGTGTAATAGTAATAATGACTTGTGCCCCCAACCTCATTGTTTTGTGGCCCTTTATATTTGAAATAGTCTCTGAGGTGTATATTATAGGCAGATGGATAAAATGTCTTTAATACTAATTAGACTTCTGGTAACTTCTTTTAGGAAAAACTTACATATAGTAATGCATATTAAAAAGCACAATGGGCTTCCCTGGTGGCGCAGTGGTTGAGAGTCCGCCTGCCGATGCAGGGGACACGGGTTTGTGCCCCGGTCCGGGAAGACCCCACATGCCGCAGAGCGGCTGGGCCCGTGAGCCATGGCCGCTGGGCCTGCGCATCCGGAGCCTGTGCTCCGCAAGGGGAGAGGCCACAACAGTGAGAGGCCCGCGTACCGCAAAAAAAATAAAAAAGCACATTGCAGAGACGAAGGTATTTCAAGAACAGCATGCATAATTACACTTGAATATTATTTTTAAACACAGTGAAATATAGATTGTGATTAGGAATCAAGGCAAGGAAAAGTTACAGTGTAGTCATCGGGAGCCCTATTCCTGGCAAATGAGTCAGATTTATACTAAAGGTGGACCGCTTCACATATCTAGTGCTGAAAAATGGAACTTCAGACGATGAAAATAATCTGAAAACTTCCTTTGAGCTCTGTCTGACATTATATGGACTTCAGCTGGCAAGTGTGTTGTGAGAATGTAATGAATCCCAGGAGCAGAAATAATCAGTTCTGTCATCCTCATCCTTATTTAAAGGATAGTTTATACAGTAACATGAGCAGCAAGAAATCTGTTCTCCTCCAGCTGGAATAGTCATGCTGGGCTGATCTATTTAATAATTACTGGCTAAATATTTACAATAATGAATGGCATTTGTTTTAAAGCTCAGTCAAGATAATTAGAAATGATGATGAGTTTATTTCCCACAATAACAAATTGAAATTCTTGACTTGAAAGAAAAATAACTATATATGGTATAACGTTTCTATTCAGGTTCGTAATACGTTCGAGCACAGTCCTGATGGGTGTGAAATATTGAGTTCTCCTTAGCCATGGCTTACCAGAGAATCAGGGATAGTTTTCATTGTTAATTTAATGCTTAAACTACTAGCTGTTCTCTCTACTATGTATTGAAAATGATAAAACCTGAACTAATTAACCGGCATGTAAAATCCACTTTGTGGGATTATCATCTAGTATTTTAATTGGATTTCATGAGAATGTAATTTTGTTCTATTTAATTCAGTAGAAAAAACGTAAAACTGTATCTAAAGATGATTTAGCTTTTTGTAATGAGCTTTTACAGAAAGAAGCACATCTTGAAGAGAATGCTAAGAATAAAGAGATTGAGTTATTTCAAAACAACCTTTCACACACAAGCTAGACAGGAATGTGTCTTTTAGGACACTTGCCAGGTACTGCAGAGATGAGGCCCAATTTCCGGCTTCTCACTACATTCTCTGCCCTCCCATCACATCTTCCTTCGGGGACCTCCACCATGCATTTCCCTTCCACTTTAGGCAGCATTAGAGGTCCTGCGCTCTCTCTACCATGGCTCCCTTCACTGCCCAGACCTCTGGGGCTCATGTGTCACACTTCCTAAGTTTGTAACCTTTATGTGTGAAAGTATGTAAAATAAAACATTTGTGTAGAGAGGCACACAAAAGTATACAGCTTCGAGAACATATGTATATGTATAACTGATTCACTTTGTTATAAAGCAGAAACTAACACATCATTGTAAAGCAATTATACCCCAATAAAGATGTTAAAAAAAAAGTATACAGCTTCAAGATGTATTGTTTTTACTCTCTTATCTCTATGGAGGAACACGAGTTCTTTATTTAAATGTACTCCAATTTGTAATCTTTTCCTTTATAGTTAGTGTTTTATGTGTGTCCTATCTCATACATTTTTTTCTTCCCCAAAATGATGAAGGTATTATATTGCTTTCTAAACTGTTCATTGTTTTCCCTTTTGAAAATTGTTTTGCCTTTCACAATTTACCTGGAATTACTTTTTGTATGTGTGTTTTTATATTTGGTATGAATTAAAACTCAACATTCCAGTTAGGGAGCATAGCCAGCGCAAAGACTTCGAGATTTCAGGAACTTGCATCTGATGAGGAAGAAACTGGAGCCAGTGAATGAGGCAAGAGGAGTGAGAAGCGAGGTTGCAGAGGCAGACACAAGACTTAGCTGAAGATTCAGCTTCACTCTCTATTAAATCTTTAAGTTTTTAGATATAATATTTATGTCTAAAGATAGATATAGAGAGCTTTCTAGCCCTCAGTAATCATTTTTTCATTTTATTCTAAATGTATGGGAAGCTATTGGAGAGTTGGGAACAGTAGAGTGATACTATACGATTTACATTTTTAAGAGTCACTGACAGTTGTGAGAATAATTAAGAGAGGTGCAAAAGTAAATGGAGATGGAGCAGTTAGGGAACTTCTGCACTTTGCCAGGTGCTAGATGATGGAGGCTTGGACTAGTGTCTTAACAGTGGAGGTGGGAAAATGTGGACAGACTTGAGGTTTGTTCTGAAAGGAAAGCCAACAAGATTTTCTGATGGATCAGATACAAGTATGAAATATGACTCCAAGGTGGTGATATTTATGAAGATAGGAAAAATATCATTTAAAATTTCACTGACTCCATGAAATTCTGGTCCAAGTGGTGAATGTTTCCAAAAGTAATCTATACTACTAACTTTGCACTTGATGGTAAAGTTACCTTTTATTTGATAATGCCTTCCTAGTTAACATATAAGCGCCCCAATCCCTATATCTCCATGTAATTATAATAAATATTTTCTAGATGTTTATCAAGCATTCTCATAGGCAATATTTGATTGCAGCATCCCCTCGAATGGTCCATAAACCCATCAGTCTCCTTAATTTTCAGCTGAGGAAATTTAGATACAATATTTAATAGATAGTAAAGCTGGATCGTCAACTAAGTCCTATGACTCTAAAATTTCTAACTTCTTTTGTATGGAGAGGTTATATGTTTTGTGTAACCTCTGTAACAGCAATATCAGTGGCTGAGCACAAAAAAATACACACTCATAAAATGATTGCTAATTGGTTTATTGAATAGGCACACTTGCTCTATCTAGGCAAGGAAGACAGTTTAGCCATGCACTGACTACACCAGGAGGTGCAGACCTGGAATTCTATTTCTTCTACTTAAAGGTTGTATTTGTTTGTTAATTAAGTTTATCTAGAAATATTTAACTTTTAAGGCCTAAACCTACTTTCTAATGAAAGCATATGGAAATACCCTGGGATTATGCTCCTACTAATTTTTCTTAATCTGTTTGTTTGAATTCTCTTTTGTGAGTGAGTGTGAACTGAAGCATGAATGATAAAGAACAAAATGCTGTTTCTACCTGAACTTAAAAATTCAACAGAAAGAGTGACTCATCTGCAGCAATTAGTGTGGAAACCCAGATGGTCAGATGAGACAAACCATCAGCAGATTTTATTAATTTCTTAAGGAAATGTTTAATGTTGAGATGGAGTCTTCAGAAATGTACCTAAAGTATGTTATTTTTCCAATAGGCTAAGTTCATTAATTCCAACTGGATTAATTTGGACATATTACCATTGTTTATCTAAAGAGAAAGGACAAGTACAATAAGTTCTAGTGTAGTGGCATGAACAGCACAAGACTGGACCTTTAAAAAACATGAATTCAGGGACTTCCCTGGTGGCGCAGTGGTTAAGAATCTGCCTGCCAATGCTGGGGACACGAGTTTGAGCCCTGGTCCGGGCAGATCCCACATGCCGTGGAGCAACTAAGCCCGTACGCCACAACTACTGAGCCTGCGCCTTAGAGCCCACGAGCCACAACTACTGAGCCTGTGAGCCACAACTACTGAAGCCTGTGCTCCTAGAGCCCGTGCTCCACAAGAAGAGAAGCCATGGCAATGAGAAGCCCGCGCACGGCAATGAAGAGTAGCCCCAGCTCGCCGCAACTGGAGAAAGCCCACGCGCAGCAAAAAAGACCCAAGGCAGCCAAAAAAAATAAACTAATAATAAAAAAAAAAAAACATGAATTCAAGTAAAAGGAATTTATAATCTGCATATGTTGAATTGTCCTTCTCAGGGTAAGAATGATAATAAACTTTTAATAGCTGGCATTTATAACTTTCACAAAGCGCCTGTATGTATCATTTTGATTTGATCTTCACCCTCAGCCTTACTAATATGAAGTTTACATCCATCAAATCCTTGAGCCAGGCACTGTGCGCAATGCTTTGCATACTTTATCTTATTTAATTTTTCCTAATAATCTGCAAGTTAGGTGAATTGATTAAGGTTTGGGGTGATAAGCAAAACAAATGGACTTTGCCTAACTTGAGCAAAGTAACGAAGATACTAAAATTGAAGACTGGAACTAAAGCAAACCGGAGCACTGTCTTTGAAATCAACCAATTCCAATGTTTTCTCAGAATTTATGAGATTTTACCCAAAGTTCACATTTTCAGGAGAATCTATTTGGCTTGCCTCTAATATTGTACTCATCCCCTTGTCCAGGTGCTTCCATTTGGTTAAGACTAATTTCGGAGCTTTGAAGATGGAATGAAAGGAAAGTTCCTTTTCCTCTAACCATGTTGGCATTTACATAGAGAATACAGCAAACCAGATATAAAAGTTAAGAGGAAAAGGTACTAGAGTTAATGCTTCCTCCCAGCTTTCCAGAGTCAGTGGAGAGTAAGGGGCAGAATCTCAGGTTATACACAGATGGCAAAGAAATGGTCGAATGGTTCCCGAAGCCTTCAGGTCCCTAAGGAGCTGGATCCGTCTTAGCTATTTGGTAAGAAACAAAACTGACAGTGAGTCCAGCAGGTTTCATAGTAACGGGACAGCTGGGCGCCCATGATGTACAGTCCAACTCCACCCCAGAGAGATGGCGATGGAGCCCTCTCTTCTGTAGCTCTCATCGTATGAACTAAATACAGATTCCAAGACATAAGAAGCAACAAATACGAGAGGAAACTGTCAGGAAGCTGGAATGAGTGTGTGTTGGTGGAGCTGGGAGACGGTGAGTCTTCGGTCAAGGGTTAAAGGCAGCTGTCAGCGGCGGAGAGAGGGATAATCAGATTAAGTTCTGCTCTTTCCCTTGCCCACTGTGCTCCCTTAGGACAATCATTGCTAGCCTCCTGGCCTCACAATTCTACGGCAACCACCACTGGGGCTGATGTCCTCAGGAGAAATATCAGAGCAACACTGAGGCCGGGTTGGGCATAGGAGTGGATGAAAGTATGTGCTACCTACCAGCCTTGGTGTTTTACCCCTTTACCCCATCCCTTCCTAACCCCCAGGATCCATGGATTACTCTTCAGGGCAATGACTTCCTGCCTATTCCTGAGCATTTAGAGATAAGTAACTGTTGGTCAGATGGTGGCAAATAAGAATAATTTCTTCTTGTGAAGGCTAGGGTGTGTTCTTCACATTTTCCCTAATATTCATTCCAGACAGAGTAGCTGGTAGACTTAAGGCAACCTAAGTTTACAGGTTAAAATAAGAAACCTGCTAAGTATAGCTACTTTTGATAAGAACAAAAAACTGGAAAATATATGTCATCTGAGGCAAATGCTATTATTATTATTATTAGCCAATCATACTATTGACAGCAGTATAACAGCTATTAGTAAAAATGTGAATGCTGGTCAGGCAAAAACAATGGAGCTGTGAAGGTCGAAATGATGTAAAGAATGTGCCTAATGCCTGCAACATAATAGGTGAGTAGGAGGTGTAAATTTCTACCCTACTTTTTGGAATCATACATGAAGTAAGTGAGGAGCCAGACTCGTGTCTGTTTTTCTTGACTGTTTTTCTTTACTGTGTTCTTTACTGTTTTTCTTTACTGCTATAACTTCAGGCATTGTACAAGTTTCCCGACGCTTCTGTTACAAATTGCCACAAGCTTCGTGGCTTAAAACAACAGGAATTTATTATCTCATGGTTCTGGAAGCAGAGTGTGAAATCAGTATCACTGGGTTGAAATCAAGTTGCCAGGGCTGTGCTTCTCCTGGAAGCTCTAGGGGAGAATCTTTTTCTCGCCTCTTCCAGTTTTCTTTAAGGAATGGCTGCCCACGTTCCTTGGTGTGTGGATGTATTGCCACAATCTCCTAGGCCAATGTCTTCAAATCTCTCTCTGCTCTGTCTTCACATTCCTTCTCTATGTGTGTCACATCTTCCTCTGTCTCTCTTTTATAGGGACACTTGTGATTACATTGGACCCATCAGGGTAATCCAGGATAATCTCCTGATCTCAGGATCCTTAACTAAATCACATCTACAAAGACCTTTTTCTTTGGTCATGTAAGGTAACATTCATAGGTTCTAAAGATTAGGATGTGGGATCCATTACGCAATGTACACCACAAGTAATTATGCATAGTAAGTGCTCAATAAATATTTGTTGAGTAAAGCCTCTTTCCACAGCCTTTTCCCACTGCCTCTCCTACGATCTGTTTTATTGATAGTACTTTGTCCTACCCTCATGTACTCTCTATATATGTTATTTATACATATTTTCTCTCCACCATCCCTTATGATCTAACAAAAGTGGTTTTAAGCAACATGATTGTGCAGAAGGAACCATAGACATGTAGACTAGAATCAGATGTTGGTCTTAACATTTTGAGTTGAGATGGAAAGTAACAAGCAACAGAAGTATGGTTCATTTAAAAATCTATCATTTTTACAAGTCTATAGCTTTGTTAGTCATTTTTCCTATGAGTGAATAAGAAAGACATTGAGGACTTCTGTAACTTAAAAGTAATGATTTTGCTATCAGAAGTGTAAGCTATAAGATTGACGTATTGTGGATAACACCAGAGTGGTCTTAAAAAACAAATTATATGGTTTTCAAAGGTCATGTGGTTATCGAAGGTGATACAGTCATCAATGGAATATCTTTAACACATGAAACACTAGCAGAAATGACTGGGCTCTTGAATGGATGGTATGTTTTGAGTCATGGATTGATACAGTTTCAATGACTGGGGCTGTGGGTAAAGACATGTGTTGCTTCCATACGACTTAAGAAGCCCACTGTAGTTAAGGGGTATTTCATAGACATCTCCCAATTCTGAAGACAATTATAGTTGGTCTTTGTCTTCTCACATGGAATTGTTCACAAGGAGATAATGAACTTGTGATTGGGACAAGTATTCAAGGGAATGTTCTGCCCATAGCTCTCACCACAAGCAAATAAATTAGAATTCTACTTCTTTATTCATCATCCTATTATGAGCTTTCTGAATTCATTCACTGAGTCAAAAAATACTTACTGAGCATCTACTGTGTATCTGATACCTAGTGAGTTGCCAGGCATACAATGACGGAACTGATGGACCTACCCTCTTTCTGCATTCTTCTATACTGACAAAATCATATCCTGCAAAACTTCAACTAAATGACAAAAAACAAGTGAATAAGCTGATGAATTAGTAAAAATACACCACCTAAAACAACAACAACAAAAGCATTTTCATCAAGGTCTTCACAGTGTCACAACAAAGGTAACACTAGGCCTGGTATCAACATGTATTTCTTTATTTATTCATGATGAACTTTTATTGAGCATCTAATATATACCAGGCATTCTGCTAGCCACTAGTAATACACAAAATGATAAACAAAAAGACCCTAATGGATGTTTGTTTAAGTAACTAACTAATTAGACTCTGAGATCATTGAAATAAATAGAAATATTGAATCAACTAAATAATAACATCTTGTTTACAAAAATAACAGATGTGATAATAGGTAGATGATATGGTTGAGTAATGCAGATAAAACAAGGATAGTATACTTTCAAATTTTTGTTACCATAAAGAAGTTAAAATATGCGACTTAGTATAAAATTGTACATCCAATAAAAAAGTTCCAAAGTTGAAAGATGACAGATTTCAATATGGAATGATTTCAAGTGACAAAGAGTCTAATTAGTAAAACCATACAAGAAGTTCCTTTATCAAGAGAAAATTAAAAAGGAGATTCAAATTAACTAATTTCTGCATCAGACTGCATAGTGTAAGCCAAAATGCAGGCAGTGTAAATGTAATTAAAGTAACAATTCGATCCCTATCTGTAGGAAAGCAGGTGAAGCTGCTTCTGGAGAACTGGTGTGACTCAGGAGTCAAACTGATTATGCAACAAGAATGACTCATTTTTATTTCGTGCCACTGAGAGTGGAATCGATGGCATTCTCAGTCTCCCCACTAAATGAAACATTCCTCAATAGAACATATTTATGTTCACCCAAGACCTCCAGATTTAATTGTAAACTGTCTCATTTAGCCTGTTGATAGAATTTCAGCAATCTCAAAACTCCCAGCTCAGAATCTCCACAGGGAGCAGAGCAGCCACCTCAGTCCAACTGGTTTACCCTTGTATATATACTTGTCACGTGTTCTGCTTGCTCAGGCATTTCCTTTCACTTGGTAACCTGGTCTCAGTCCAAATGCTCTCTTAGAAATGAGACAAGGTCAGAACTGTTAAAGGCATAGAGTGACAACTGACGGTGAACAAAGAGGCCAAAGAAACATCAAACAGAAAAATCACAGTTGCCCAGGACAAATCTGCCCAAGTATTCCAACATTCCCCAAGGGCAATGCTGGATTGCAGCACTTTACCTCGTAGTGAGCAGCATGAGTCATCGAGAAAATGTCAACTGCTGTTCAAATATGCCTTTTTGACTAAGACTTGGGGGTGTGTAATAAACTAATTTAAACTAGAAAGCTTTGTCATTTAAGGGAGGGGTCAAGCTTCACTCTCAAAAATTAACTTGGTTTAAACCTTCATTTTCTTATGGAACTGGCATCGAGCTTTCACAAAAGAAGCCTCGCCAAGTGCTGAGATAAAGTTTACATCTGTAGGAAGCTAAAAACAGCACTTGATGAAATCTATAGTGCCTGAGTCCCAAACATTTATATTCAACATATGAAAGAATATTTTAAATGAGTTTCTCTTTCCAATGTACTTAATAATGACAATAGGGCTACCCTGGTGGCGCAGTGGTTGAGAGTCCGCCTGCCGATGCAGGGGACACGGGTTCGTGCCCCAGTCCGGGAAGATCCCATATGCCGCGGAGCGGCTGGGCCCATAAGCCATGGCCGCTGAGCCTGCGCGTCCGGAGCCTACGCTCCGCAACGGGAGAGGCCACAACAGTGAGAGGCCCACGTACCGCAAAAATAATAATAATGACAATAGAAATAATAGCAGATAACACTTATGAACACTTATCATGTGTCAAGCACCATGTTGATTTCCTTACAGAGATCATCTGATTTAATCTGCTGACAGTCCTAACAAGTATACATATATTATTATAATCCGCAAAATTCTGATGAGGAAACTGATGCTTTCTCTGGCTAGCCCCATGTCTTACTATAGACAAGGGGCAGAGCTGAACTTGAATTCTGGCCATTTCACTCTGGAGACATTGGAAATCTTTGAGTCAGGTAGATTTCTTTGTCATTAGATAGATGTTTGTTGCCAAAAACAATATTTCTTTTTCAAAAATGTTACTGTGATTGGGCGATTGGGATTCACATGTATACATTGATGTGTATAAAACTGATGACTAATAAGACACTGCTGTATAAAAAAATAAATTAAATAAAATTCAAAATAAAATGTTACTGTGCATTCTCTTAAACCCAAATCTATTCAGAAATGTATTTCAGTGGTTTCAAAGTAAAGTTGAAATTCTTGACAAAAAATGTTCAGGGAATCAAGAAAAGCTACAAGAGGAAATTGAGAATTGTAAGGTATGTTTTTTTTTTCCTTTTAATATATTTATTTTTGGCTGCGTTGGATCTTCGTTGCTGCACATGGGCTTTCTCTAGTTGCAGCGAGTGGGGGTTACTCTTCGTTGCAGTGCGCGGGCTTCTCATTGCAGTGGCTCCTCTTGTTGCGGAGCAAGGGCTCTAGGCGCGTGGGCTTCAGTAGTTGTGCCTCGCGGGCTCTAGAGCACAGGTTCAGTAGTTGTGGCGCATGGGCTTAGTTGCTCCATGGCATGTGGGATCTTCCCGGATGAGGGATCAAACCCGTGTCTCCTGAATTGGCAGGCAGATTCTTAACCATTGTACCACCAGGGAAGTCCATTGTAAGGTATGCATTTAACTAATAGAAATCAATCAACAATGTGTGGTTTCATCAATTTCGTGAACAGAGTCACCAAACATAAAATTCTATTTATCTTATTAAGTTGTTTCATTGAATAAAAGCTATATTACACAAACTTGCTAACTGATGAAATGAAGAGTCTAAATTTGAAAATGTATGACCTCTAGGAAAAAAAGACTTTCAGATTTATTAATTTCAAATGAATACATATATGTAGCTATCAGTGTACCTAGATAATATACTATTTTTAATAAGATATTTCAAAGTAAGGAGACAATGTTTTGAAGTTTTGCTCCAAAATGATTTGATTTTTATTAGAGAAATGAATTTGTTCACAAAAATAGGTTAAGGCTCTGAAAAGCAGTTTAACCACTTGGATATCCTGCAATCCAATTTCTTCTGCAACTTTGCTTAGCAAATTTGTATGCAGAGAGATTGCAAAGATATGTCCAATCTAGATCAAATGATTGCATATCCCTTAATTAGCAGAACCTGAGATATTATGTGAGTTCTAACTTATAAAATATTTTGACCTCTTTGTGTAATTGACTGCCCTGTGATTGTGCTTTTGAGTATCAAAGCCAGAGTAGGGGAGGTCAGAGAAAGGATCCAGAATTATCTGGGCATTATGCGTTTATTTAAACACTAAGGAAAACTTCAATAAATATAATAGCAGCAAATTGCACACTGATGATTCAGGCTCCTGTTTAGTTTGGTATTTTCAGGAAAATACAGTTATTTTAGCAACTAGCATGTCACATGGGACATGCTGTAGCATGCAGAATGTCTCCAAATCAAAAGCTTGTCCCTCTGGAAGTGATCACATCAGGAAATGGGAAAAAATAAACCAGTCTCTTCACATAATGAATCACGTTATTTACCTCCCTCATAGATAGAAGATAATTTATATTTAAACCAGTTTTTCTCTGCTACAAACCCATCAAAATGGCAATATGTATATTACATGGATTAGGACAAAAACCTAAAGAAATTACATGACTTAAGTGTACAAAGTAAATTTTCCATTGAATTAACTTCTAAGCATTCCATTGACTTATTTACTAGCCTATTCAACTGAATTAACTTTGGGGGGAAGTGTTATAGGTAAGATATTTTCTAAAATTTAAGTAATAAGTTATTAAACATCAAGAAGTATACATATCTTTATCCTGGTGACAATAACTCCAAAGTTGACAAAATTATTATTTTAAAAGTATGCCTTTATAAGTCTAAAACAACCTGTTTGGATGTGAAATCTGCAATTAAACTGATTGCTATCTGCGTTGTTACAGAGACTTAAGTCTAACTAACTTCAAAGAAAAATAAGAGACTTAAGTTTTTTTAATCCTCTATGTGTGCATTGCAGAAGAAACAAATATCCACTGCTTGCCTCCCAAATGTCCCAGTTTTTCAGTAACAGAACAGAAAAGGTACCTGACATTGCAGAGTTTATGTTCTAGCTGGGAGAGACATACAAAAAGAAAAGAAGAAGGAAGGAGGACGAAAGAAAGAGAGAGAGAGAGAGAGAGAGAGAAAGAAAGAAAAGAAAGAAAGAAAGAAAGAAAGAAAGAAAGAAAGAAAGAAAGAAAGAAAGAAAGAAAGAAAGAGAAAGAAAGAAAGAGAAAGAAAGTAAACAGAGTAAATTATACCGTGGTAACTTCCATAAAGAATATGGAACAGACCTCTTCTTCCTCTACCTCTTTCCTTTCTCTTCCCTTCCTGGACATTTCAATCCTGAAACTATTAGATGGTGCAGAGAGAGGATCAGGAGGGGATGAAGCCACTGCTGCAGGTCATCAGAGCCTGAGCAGGGGGAGAACACCTGCAGGGGCCGGGCAGGATGGGGGAGATCGAAGATTGGTTACATACAGGGAGATTTATCGTATGAGAAAATGTACTAAAGACAGTGGAAGTCAGGTTTCTCACTGTTGGAAAATGGAGCTACAAATTCAGAAAATGAGAAAACTAGACTGAATCCTGCCTGTATGGTTGGATTGGAAAATATATAATTTTTAATATATATGTAGATAAGTACAGAAATAAATGTATATAAAAATACATATATTTTATAATATATAGTGAACATTTCTAATATAATTACATATTAATACACAATTATATATTAATATATAAAAATATATTACACGTTTGACCTCCCAGTGGAGAGGTCTAGAGAATATATTATATGATATATAAAATAACTATTCTCTGGATCTTTCTACTGGGAGGGCTCAAGCACCAAACTCTGATAACAGTGAGCATACTTGGAGCCCGAGATCTTGAATTCTAAATACAATTTTCCACTAAAAGGAAAACAGCGCTCCTTGAAAAGATGTCTGATACAAGGGCTAGGAAAGGGATAGTCCATGAGGAGCCTGGAATGTCTTATCATGCCAGAAAGCAAGAAAACACTGAAATGATGATTGAAATATGTCTAAGGAAAAAGAAGTCAGCTTGGAGAGGCCCCCACTAGCCAAATCTGGGGCAGCTTGAGCATCGAGATAAATCATGATAGCAAAGGGTTAAAACATGTTGAATAAAATAGGGAACCATTAGTTCACCCAGATATAAATAAATAAAAGAAAAAAAGGGAAATCTGACAAGGAAAATGATATTTACAGTTTCAGTACCTCCCCCACAAAATGCTTTCAAATTGCAAAGGGGAATGAGTGACTTTATAGTAGAGAAGCCTGGCAGACACCATCCTGATCAAGTGATCACAGTGAACATTACCTGTAATGTAGTAAAGGATGGAATCAAACTTACGTACCACCGGGGAGGAAGCAATGAGAGGGATACAGCATCACTTCTGTTGATATGTTTGCCAGTGATACATAACCGAATGTAATCATAAGGAAATATCAGACAAATCCAGATTGAGGCACATTCTACAAAATATCTGGCCTGTAATATGGTCATGAAAGTTAAGGGGAAAATTGAGGAAGTCTTCCAGATTGAAGAGACAGTGGATAACTCAATGCGATGTATGATTTTGAACTGGATCCTTCTGTTATAAAAGATATTATTGGAACAATATAAACAGAGCCAAACGATTAAATGGCAGTAGTGTATTAATGTTAATTTTCTGATTTTGTTGGTTGTCTTGCAGCTATATAGGAGAATGTCCATACTGGCAGGAAATACCCACTACAATAGTTAAGAGTGATTGGGACATGTCAGCAGCCTACTCTCAAGTGGTTCAGGGAAAAATTTCCTTGTGCCACACTTCTACCTTTTCTCTGTGATTGTTTCAAACTAAAGAATATGTAAAAAGGTAATATGGTAGATGCCAACTGCACATGGACAACTCCTTTAAATTTGTGTTTTCCAGGAAATATTGTTTGAAAAGGCAGCATTTCAAATTGAGAGCTGAAAAATAAGTCAGTCACTCAGAAATCTGGCTTAAAGGTATTCTAGGCAGAGGGAGCAGCTGGCACTGAAGCCCTAGGCATGAAGGAGTCTAGTTGAATTCCAAGAATAAACAAGTCAAAGCATCCAGTATAGCTGGAGCCTAGGGGGTAAGGGAGGAGTGACGGAAGGTGCATAGACAGGCTCTCGAGAGGGGCCTCACTGATGATGATAAGAAGTCTGGAACTTCATTTGAGATGCCAAGGAAAACCACTGAAGGATTTTAGCAAGAGTGTAATATGAACTCATTCATATTCAAAACTCATTCATATTCATTTCAAAAACCACTCATTGGAGAAGGGAGACAGGAGTAAATATAAAGCCATAAATTAAAGGGCTGTTTGCCCTTTTATACTAGGAGTTAAAAAAAAATGGAGAAAGGAGTTTTATATTTTGGAACTATAGGTGGTAGGATTTATCACTATCACTATTGAATGAGGGTGTTGAAGAAAAGAGAAAATTAATGGGTAAAGAGAGGATCTATTCCTTATTTAGAGCTTACTATGTGCCAGGCACACTCTAATCACTTCACATACATTTATTTACTCATTTAACTCTCAGAACAATCCTGTAAGGACTATTGTGACTATTGTTAACCCCATTTAAAGATACTGAGGCATGAAGAGGTTAAGTGATGACCACAGAGGTAAAATGGCATTTTCATCACATCATATCAAGGGTACATGGTAGCAGCGTAATTTCTCACCATTTATATTGACCTTGACCACCTGGTTGAGGTAATGCTTGTCAGGTCTCACCACCGTGAGATTACTCTTTTCCCCCCCTTTCCGTACTGTAGCTTTTGGAACGGAGTCACTGTACGCAGTCCACAGCTAAGAAGCAGGGACTTATGCTCCATCTCCTTGAGGGCAGAGTATCTACATAAACTATTTGGAATTGTTCTGCAAGGGAGATTTGTCTATTATCCTGTATTATTTACTTACCTAATCACTTATTTATATTCGTATGAACTCATGAATATTTATTTCTTATTTTGGGTGATAAGCCAATACTACTTATTTATTTTATTGCACAATTTGTTCCAGCTTGGAAGTTCTTTCTGTTGGCGTCTATGTCACTTTGATAAATACCCAATGATGTAGGGTTGATTTCTTGGTTTTGTTTCCTGTAGCTTTTTTTTTTTTTTTTTAACACTTCTTACTTTTTAGCACTACGAGATGCTTTCAAGCTCTTCCAATATGTTCCTAGCTCCAGTTCAAGAACTAGTCATTTACCCAAGAAACCCTGGTTTCTTTTATTATGGAATAGTATTAGAAACCAAGATCTGGATTCTAGGTGTACTCTATTCTTTTTCAAATTTTTTTTCAAAATTGTCTTTTTAGATTCTTTGCATTTCTGTAGAAAAACCCACCTATATTTTGATTGGGATCCTGGGTTTTGGCTTGAACACTGGATAAATGATTGCACCTTTTACTGAAACTGGAAAATCTGGAAGATGATTAGATGGGGATAAGGAATAAAAAACATTTCTATTTTGGATATTTAAAATTTAATATCCAACTGTTCTAATCTAGCCCCTATACACCCTCCTAGCTCTCAGGACCAGAAGATTGTTTATTTTTTATTTTCTATTTTTTAAAAAATTTTAAATAATTTCTATTGGAGTATAGCTGATTTAAAATGTTGTGTTAGTTTCTGCTGTACAGCAAAGTGAATCAGTCATACATGTACATATATCCAGTCTTTTTTAGATTCTTTTCCCATATACAGAGTATTACAGAGTATTAGGAAGAGTTCCCTGTGCTATACAGTAGGTCCTTGTTGATTATCTATTTTATTAATGCTTGTTATGTGATAGCAGGAGTGACATGGGCATCAAGGAATTAATTAATTAAAGAGTGGCTTAAAATCTCGGCTGGCAGCATCCAAATTCATTAGTTTATCCATTACTGATTTATGTACTTTTTGACAGGAAGGGTTGTAAATTGATAACTAGCTATTTCCATGAATAGACTCTGGATGAATAGAGTCTCAGAAGAGGGGGAAGAATCTAACATTTCTCAAGCATCTATCATGTTTTAGATATTGTTTAAGGTCTTTTGCATACAAAATATATGCCAAGACTTACAAAACTTGAAAAATGATTATTCTTCCTAGTTTGAAAATGTGGAGATTGAAAGTCTGAGAGATTAGGTAACTTCTCAAGTCACACAGCAGGAAAGGAGGTGCTCAGATCCAATCCAGGATTAGGTTGCCAGATAAAATATTGCATAGGACGTACACTAAAAAAAATTATCCATTGTTTGTCTGAAATTCAGATATAACTGGGCATCTTATATTTTTATTTGCTAAATCTGGCAACCCTAATCCAGGACTATCTGGCCTCAAAGGCTGTGTTTCTTCTGCCCCACAGTATAAACACAATACATCAGGAGACACATGAGAATCTGGAAAGTATTTTCCCCCTATAACCTATACTTTAGTTTAGCTGCAATATATAAATACAAATATGAAAGTGGCCTACAGTCCACACTGAAAAAAATATACTATAGGTCTGAAAATAGGAAGGAAATTTTTATTTTATGTTGTTTTGGTGGGGTTTTTTTTGTTTTTTTTTTGGTACAGCTACATGAGCCTTTAATAAAATTAACCTTTTGCTTCAGTCAACTGTCATCAAATTGGGACTTTTTTCCAACCCAATAATTTCATTACACATTTAAACTGTTTTATAGCACTTAAAAAATGCAATCTAAAATATCTGAAAAAAGAAAATACAATGTCCTGTCATATTTGATGCTCTCAATCTTTAATTAAAAATACCAGAGCAGTAAGACTGGGATTGTTCCCGTGCTCTGGAAGCACAACACCTTCTCAGTACTAGAAGAAATAATTGGTACTCTTGCAGTCAACTCTCAGGGTAAAATTAAAGTCTTCATCAGGAGCTTCAGGGTTTTATGATAAGAGCTCTTCTCCTTTTAGCCTCATATTCTTTAAAATTATGATTTCTACTCTAACTACTCTATTTACTTTTGTAAATAGAAGAAACAATGTAAGTCCTTAAAAATTACATAAATATTCTTATAACCTTAAAATATGAATGAGACTTTCTCAAAATTACATAAATATTCTTCTAACCTTAGAATATGAATGAGACTTTCTAATCAAGATATCAAATTTTTTTAAAAAAAGAATGATAAAGGAGAAAGTAGACAGATTTTCTATACAAAAGTGTGGAACTTCAGTATAGTTAAAGACACATTAACAGAATTTAACATCAAAAGCCAAATTAGTAAAAATTTTGCATAT
This sequence comes from Aethalodelphis obliquidens, assembly GCF_003676395.1. Taxonomy (NCBI): domain Eukaryota; kingdom Metazoa; phylum Chordata; class Mammalia; order Artiodactyla; family Delphinidae; genus Aethalodelphis; species Aethalodelphis obliquidens. The sequence continues at coordinate 2,411,707 of NW_020838025.1, forward strand.
GGTAGCCAATAGTTCATGGACAATTTTTTTCAAACTAATCATTGACTTATTTATTTAAACTATTGATCAATTTATTCTTTAGTTTTATATTTTTAAAAACATACAACATTGTGTGTATTGTTTTTGCCAACATATTTAAAATTTTCTGTTCTTTTCATTGTTGCTTACATTTCAATCATTCCATCAGGATTCATATTTCTTGTTCTTGAGTTACATCCTTTATTAACTATTTCAGTAAGAGTCATGGGTGGTAAATTCTCTTGAAGACTTATCAAAGTTTTATGCCATTTTAGGGGAAGCTTTGCTTACAGTTTTGGCTAAGCTTCCTAGTGGGTGGCCAGGAGGCATTAAGATGGAGCTAGGATTAGAAGCTCAGCATTCTGGGGAAAGGTACTAACTTTTATTCAAGAAAAGTGAGGATTTTCCCAGTGTGAAGTTTTCCCAGTTGAACTTGAAGAGATGAGAGTAAAAGAGTCTGAGAAGTTATCCTTCTGGAAAGAGAAGGTATACACAAGAGATGAATGTCCTTTGTGGGGATGCCAACCTACTAGGGGGAGATAGAGCAGGAATAATATTTTGCTATACTAAACCATTGTGTTTTTTATCACTAGTGAAACCTAGTTCTTGGTCTTCTCATAGCTCCAATAGTAATAGCCGGCCCAGGTGACTCCATCACAGAGTTGCTTTTACAAGCTATAGCATAGGGAGGAATGAGGTTGTTGTGTTAACTTTCCCTAAGAAAAGGAGGAAAGCTCTCCTGGAGGAAGAAATAAATTTGGAAAGATAGAGTGGGAGAGAAAGATAGGAAATCAGATTCAACTGTTTGTTCCCCCAAAACACAGCTGAGGGGGATCTCCAAAGCAGTGGTGCCTGTGTCATCTCGCCTTTGAGACTTTGGGACAATACTGCCTCCAATGTGCCCTGAACTATAGCAAAGTAACAAAGTGTGAGTGTTCAGGCAGAGAGCCTGAGTTTGGGCCCCAGTTTCCTACAGATGTGTGGGGTTTAGGGAAGATCCGGCCAACGCCACATGCCTATGCAAGGGGAAGTGAAAATGCCAAGAGAACCAGGAACCACAAGAGGCAAATCCAGACAAGAAACTGGCTGGAGATGGGACTTTGTGACTGAATCAAGGGGAGACTCCACAGGGGGCATTAATGGCAGGTGTCAGCTGCTTGAAGACCAGGAGGGAGAAGTTACATTAGGGGTGGGTGCAGGAAGGGAAGCTGTACGAACCATGCATTCCTGACGTTTGGACCCCTGGGGCTTTGTGGATCCTGGAGAGACTGGCTCTCCCAGGGTTAGTCAATTTCTAGAGGCACTAAAGGACCCCACTGGCCTGCAAGTGCACCTTTCACATGCAAACCAACCAGCCCCAAACCAAAACCACATCCACCTCTTTTTTGGAGCCCTTACCCTCCAGGCCACTGTTCTCCTGCCCTTAGCAGCCCAGGGCCAGGTGCCAGGCAACTAGAGCCAGGTACCTATGCCCAGATCCTGCTGAAATTACTCAAACTAGCCAACCCTAAGCCTGCTTATCCTGCCTTGCTAGCAACATTCTTTCCCTCCCACAGAAACCACAGTCAGGCCTCTTGCTCTCTTTCCCCTTGTTCTCTCTGCCTCTTGACTGAGCCTGGTACTTCCCCGTGTGGCTCCCTGAATGCAATGACCTATCCCCTCTTCTTGGGAGTCATGAGTAACAAACTATCTTCTCAATGCCAGTTGTCTCCTGATCTGTTGGCCTCACCATACCAGAAAAATAATAAAACTTACATTTAAAATTATCCAATACTCAGAAGCCAGTGGAACCTGACAGTACATCCATAGGCCCACCTGTAGCAGACACCCTCCTTCTACATATATCATCCCCTTTCTGCATCCTGAAACATTTTGGGAAGGATGAGGGGCAGAGGAGACTCCTTGAGAGGAGAGAAATTACCTTATCTTTGAATTGACATAATATTTACCTAAGATGACCTCTTAAACCAGAAGTTCATTTGCTTTTAATTGGAAATGTTTCACCTCCCCTGACCCATGATAAACTCACCTTGGCTATTTAGTGGACATGTGGGTTCAAGAGAAGGGGGAAGTTAATTAGAGAAAATAATGTGGTCTTCTTGCATATCTAAGTTGAATTTTCTAACCAAGTTTAAGATTCCAGCCTTTAATAATTTTTTTTTTTTTTTTTTTTTTTTTGCGGTACGCGGGCCTCTCACTGTTGTGGCCTCTCCCATTGCGGAGCACAGGCTCCGGACGCGCAGGCTCAGCGGCCATGGCTCACGGGCCCAGCCGCTCCGCGGCATGTGGGATCTTCCAGGCCCGGGGCACGAACTCTTGTCCCCTGCATCGTCAGGTGGACTCTCAACCACTGCGCCACCAGGGAAGCCCGCCTTTAATAATTTTTAAAACAAATAACTTCTGTTTATTGGGATTTATTTATAATTATAAAGTAACACATATTCATTGCAGATAATTTGGGATATGTAATTCAACTCAAAAACCCTTTATTCTCCCATCATTTTTGGAATGTATCTCTCCATGTATTCATTTCATGAACATATGCTGTGCTTATTAACTCAGACATGTTTTTCATTAAACAATAATTCATATTAAGACCAATAAGTGTTCTTACTATTCATTACTTAATGGATTTAACAATCCCCTTAGTTATTTATTTAGATTGTTTCCACAGTTTCCTATTCTAAATAATACTCTGATGGATATTTAGGTACATAAAAATTTGTGTGCATCTTTGTAATTTCTAACTAGATAACTAGATATGGGAATGAAAATAGCAGAGTTCCATTTTCAAGACCTTTCAATCGTATGCACATTTTTATGGTTTTTGATTCATATTACTGCTGGACCAGTGTATGTAACTACCAGCAGGGTATGAGAAGGTCCATTTCTCCCTTTTCTCAAAGACATGCTTTATTTTTTTTAATTTTTGTAAAATCTTTGCCAATAGATAAGATGACATCTTTTGTGTTTTTTTTTAAAATCTTTTTCTTTGAAAACCAATAGAAATGAAAATTTCTCAAAGCAGGTTAAGCTTTCATTGAAATTATGTAGTCAGATACTTTCTTACCTGTCTCAGTCCATTTATATATATTTAAAGATAAAATCCTGAGATGAGCTCATTCCTAGCAAATTTCCCTTTAATTTGCAACTCTTCATAGAACACTGAGAATATGTTCTTCCCAGCAGGGAGTAATGATTGTAGTAAATTAAGGAAACAAGTTTAAACAAACATGTGCTTACTCAAACTCTGCCTATCAGGACGTGCTGCTCTCAGCCCACACAGTCTTCACATGAGCTTCAGGGACTCTCAATGCCCTGAAATGTCCTGGTCCTTGAGAGAACAGTGAATATAATAACTGACAATGTCTAGGGTTCTATAGTTCTTTCTCATTCTTCACAAGGAGGATCTCCTTTAACTAGAGGAGCTGGTGTATTTTGCTCCATCTCACAGATGAAGAAATAAGCTTCTTGACTTGCCAACAATGCTCGGGAGTGAGTGGGAAGGCATGATCAGTATACACATGCAGTTCTTTCCCCACCTTGAATTCCATGCTTCTTTTTTCCCACAGGACTACTTTCCCAGTGTTAAGTGATTTTAGAAATATATTTATCTAGGCTGAGGAATGTTGTGAGAAGTAAAAGTATCATCTCTTGGATAATATGTGAATAGTGAAATTTGAACATAGATTAGGCTCTTACTGTCAAGACATATGTTTGACCTTAAAAGTAACCTGAAACAGGCAAAAGAACATGGAATCTCATCTTTCTCATCCTAGAATTCAAGCACTATGGAAGGTCCAAGTTTATGATTCTTTAGAATGCTCTTGGGACAAAAATGAGGAAGCCATTGGCATGTCAGTATGTGCTCACCTGTGAGGGTGCAGGAGCTGGAACATGTTAAAAACAATGGGGGGAACCCTCTTACACTGCTGGTGGGAATGTAAGATGGTACAACCATTATGGAGAACAGTATGGAGGTTCCTTAAAAAACTAAATATAGAACTATCATATGATCCAGGAATCCCACTCCTGGGCATATATCTGGAGAAAACCATAATTCGAAAAGGTACATGCACCCCAGTGTTCATTGCAGCACTATTTACAATAGCCAGGACATGGAAGCAACTTAAATGTCCATTGAGAGGAGTGGATAAAGAAGATGTGGTGTATATATATACACAATGGAATACTACTCAGCCGTTAAAAAGAATGAAATAATGTCATTTGTAGCAACACAGATGGACCTAGAGATTATCATACTAAGTGAAGTAAGTCAGAGAAAAACAAATATCATATGATATTGCTTATATGCGGAATCAAAAAAAAATGATACAAATGAACTTATTTACAAAGCAGAAACAGACTCACAGATTTAGAGAACAAACAATTACCGGGGGGAATGGGGGGGCGATAGATTGGGAGTTTGGGATTGACATGTGCACACTGCTGTATTTAAAAGAGATAACCAGCAAGGACCTACTGCGTATCACAGGGAACTCTGCTCAATACTCTGTAATGACCTATATGGGAAAAGAATCTAAAAAAGAGTGGCTATATGTAAATGTGTAACTGATTCACTTTGCTGTACACCTGGAAGTAACACATTATAAATCAACTATACTCCAATAAAAATTTTTTTAAAAAATCAGTGAGCAGGTCTTTGTGTGGACATACTTTTCAGTTCATACTAAGTACTATGTTTGCTGGACCACATGGTAAGACAGTTTTGGGTTTTACAAGAAACTTGCCAAACTGTCTCCCAAAGTTGCTGTACCATTTTGTATTCGCACCAGCAATTACTGAGAGTTCCTATTGCTTCACATTCTCACCAGTGTTTTCCCATCAGTGTTTTTGAGTATTCAGTATTCTAAGAGATGTGTAGTGACATCTCATTGTTTTAACTTGTAATTCCCAGATAATGCATAACATTGAACATCTTTTTATATGCTTATTTGTCATCTGTATATCTTCTTTGGTGAAGTATCTGTTCATATCTTTTGAGCATTTATTAATCAGGTTGTTCCTACTCTTATTGTTGAGTTTTAAGAGTTCTCTGTATATTGGGGCTAACAGTCCTTTATCAGATATATCTTTTGCAAATATTAAAAAAATAAAAAATATTATAAAAGCAGTGGGCCTGAGTATACGATCATTAAATGTTTGCCTTATTGAAGACTGAGGGAGAATCTCTGAATTGTCACCCCTCTCACCAGCACACACTCAGTTCTACTCTACCTCAGTCCTGCCTTAGTTTTCTGCATAACACTTATCGTCTCTCACATGTTATGCATTTATTTGGTTACTTATTTATCATCTATACCCACACAATATAGAATATAAGTTCCACAAGAGTTGAGACTTCGTTGTAATCTTTACATTATTGTCAGCCCCTAAAATAGTGCCTACAGCACAATGGGCACCAAATAAATATTTGTGTTAGAAAAAATAGGTAAGGGCTGAGCAATGCTAGATTTTCAGGTAGACCACAAGAGACGTCATCTCCTCCCGTAAAGTCTGTACGAGGGTATCTGGAATGCAGCTTCTCTTCACCACCTCCCCTGTCCCCGGTCAACCTGAGGGTACACCAATATTTTCCCAACTTGGAAATTTTCTTGAAAATTAATATTTAAATGATAATATACTAATGGGACTATAAAGCTTAACTGAGTTTGTTATGTTACAAAATATATTTGTTTTTCCTGTTATTCTAAATGTACATATTAACGCCAGAAAATAATATACTTTGAATGGACACACTAGAATTTATTCACATGTATCACATAGGATGAAGTTTCTTTTGAGTAACTGAGACCCCAGATGATAGTGACTTACAAAAGAGATATGCTTATTTCGCTTACATAAAAGCCTGAAGGTAAGAAGTCTGGGACTTGTGTAAGACTCAATTTTCATTTTTTTTAGTACCTGGATTCTACCTTGTTATTCTACTACTTATATGGCCTTCAATCCCAAGGCCACCTCATGGACCAAAATAGCTGCTTTAGCTCCAGCAATTTTATAGCACTCTAGCCTGTAGAAAGGATAAAGGGACAAAGAAGAAAGGGCAAAGATGCATGATGATTGTCTGTTAATGAAGATTCAAGGCAGCCATGTGATACTTCTGCTTGTATTCCATTGGTTAAAACTAAGTGGCATGGTCTCATCTTGCTTGAAGGGAGGCAGTGAAATAGTCTTTATTTCATGTGGTCATGGATCCAGCTAAATACTGGGGGCTCTACTACCACATAAGAAGGAAAATGGATATAAAGGACAACTCGTAGTTTTTATCAAGGCATCCAACTGAGTGTTTTTCTATTCAATATAGTCATCTCATGAGGCTAAGTACTTATTCCAATGACTCTGTCATTTTGCCGCTAGTTTTGAACTGCCTTCAGAGCCATTTTTTATACTTACCCTCAGAGGCGTCAAATATTCGATCTTAAAGAGTAAATTTTATTTTTGAAACATCAGAAAGTCACCTCAGATGAGGTTTTATGTGTAAGACATATGACAAAATTATTAATGTCATTTGAGGCCAGTAAGTTAGGTAAGACCTCAAACTTATAAGTCCAGTACATCTCTGGAAACAATTTCCTCAATCCTAACACCATTCACTCTCCTCTACCACCACCATCACAGTCATAATTAGTACTACCACTTAGTAAAGACTGAAAACTTATGAGGATGGTAATTTTCATATGTGACACCTTCTACTCTAAACATAGTACTCAAGTAAATCTAATTACTGTCCCTCAACTTGTAATTTCCAGACCTGTATCCATTTGTCTGATATGCTCTAATAGCTGGTGGTATGTCATTAAAAATCTTATACTTGTGTTCTTCTTTCCTAAGATGAAGAGGATCTATCTAGAAAATTTACATAAAGATGCTCTAAAATTAAGATCTAATAGTAGAAAAGCTACTCAGGGCTTATTTAGAATATCATATGATATTTTGCTTCCACCCATTAACTGGAGGACATGCTAATAACTTGTGCACTTCATTATAGGGTAGCTCAAAACATTGTTTCATCAGAAATTTGAAATTAGGAAAAATTACAAGTATTGGCTATATTTTAAATCACTTTCTAGAATTTGATATCTAATTCCTTCTGCTTTGGAATCTCTATCAATTGTTTCAAGCCAGGAAAGTAGTTCTTTGTTAGTCTTTCAGAACTCAGCTAGACATTGTGCACTCTGGGGCCCTTCCCAGACGGTGGTGTCTCTCCTACGTGCCCTGGTAACATGCCATCGTAGTGCATTGTACTTGCCTAGTGGTCTTTCACCAGATTTAAGGTTCCTTTAAGGTTGAAACTATGACATGATCACATTCAGCAATGTGCCTGGAACTTAGCAGGCATTTAATAAACTTGAATTGTTTTAGACTCTCCTACCTCAATTTCCAAAGGCACATGTATATATGTACTTTCACATGCTCTTTTAGTCAAATTTCACTGGAAGTTATTTGGTAAGTACCCACTGTGAGTTGTTCTGAGATATGAATCTCCCACCAATACCATACAAGGAATAGTTATTGAAGAGGAAAAAGGGATGAGGGGAGAAGGAAAATTAGAGAAGGGAGAAATGTAGGAGAGATACTCAGAAAGTTGATCAAGTATAGTAACTCAATCTTAAAAGTGATTTTTTTGGATCCAAAATAAGTTTTCTTATTCTCTAGATTAGTAAACCATGAAAAAGACAAGGTAGGATTAAGAAGAGAGGGATGTGACTAAAATATCCGAAAATAATGGGATGTAAATTAGAAATGCCAGAAAACTGCCAAACTACATCATGCTAATAGGTCAGAAGAGAAAATATATGATCCTTTCAAGTGACCCCAAACCTCATTTGACGAAATTCTAAGTCAGTGTTTCACAAACATCTTTGGTAGAATAAAAGTAGGTGCTTTTAAAATAATAACAGTTGGGCTTCCCTGGTGGCGCAGTGGTTGAGAGGCCGCCTGCGAATGCAGGGGACATGGGTTCGTGCCCCAGTCAGGGAAGATCCCACATGCTGCGGAGCGGCTGGGCCCGTGAGCCATGGCCGCTGGGCCTGCGCGTCCAGAACCTGTGCTCCGCAACGGGAGAGGCCACAACAGTGAGAGGCTTGCGTACCGCAAAATAAATAAATAAAATAAAATAAAAATAATAATAGTTTTTATTGCATGGTACCTCTCTCAAACTAAAAGTCAGCATCAATAAGCTTAATGGTGAACCACTGGTAGAAGCATTACCATTAAGGGCACAAACAAGATAAGAATGTCCACTAATACCACCATTATGTACATCCATTATGTATATTGTTCTAGAAACATAAGCTAAAGCAAATATACAAGAGAAAGAAATGAGGTATAAACACTGACGAAAATGAGAAAACTAAAGTTTTGCAGGTATAATAATTACATACTTGGAATAACAGCTAGAACAAAAAACTAGAGAAATCATAAGTTGGATGATAAAAAATTAATATAAAAATTATTAGATTCCTTTGGGACTTCCCTGGTGGTCCAGTGGTTAAGACTTTGCCTTCCAATGCAGGGCGTGCAAGTTGGCTCCCTGTGTGGGGAGTTAAGATCCCACACGTCTCGAGGCCAAAAAAACCAAAACATAAAACAGAAGCAATACTGTAACAAATTCAATAAAAACTTAAAAAATGGTCCACATCAAAAAAAAAAATCTTAAAAAAATTATTAGATTCCCTATATGCAAACAGTAGCCAAATGTAAAATGTAATGAAAGGAAAACCCATGTTTAGAATAGCCTCTAGGGTAAATTTTTGTTCTGTAAAGCTGAGAGCTTTGAGTAATCTAGAAACAGCTGTCCAAAATATGTGCGGGCAGCACAATCCTCAGAAGTAGGGAAAATTTAGGATTGGGTCAGATAGGGGCTGATATCTCTGAAAACTAGCATTAGGGACAGTACTTTGGTAGGCCGTGGTGCACAAAGGAAAGAGATAAATCAGTTTCACGTGGAATGGCCTAGAATGAATTCACAAGCTCACTAGGTCTCCCACAGAAAATTAAGACATTGTTTTGGAAAGAATGGGTCCCCAATAATTGAAATGGGAGACTTTAGATGACTCAGGGTACTCAGGGTTCCCAAATCCCACTGAGTATGCTTTGCCAACAGAAGCAATCCTTTCTCTCCAGTCTGTTGTCCAATCTGTTCCTGTCTTGCTTGAAGACCAGGTAATGAAGTTATCAGAGGCAGTTGCCTTGTAATGGGAAGTTAATTCTGTTTAAGCCTACTACCACCATTTTTAAATTGTCCATAGACCTATAATTAGAATCAGACCCTATGTACCTCAGGGTCACATCACAAATTATACCTTAAAAGATAAAGCTTAACAGCAAAGGAATTACAAAGCTTTGATCATTTGTCTTGGAAAAATACTGAGAACATATGAGAGAATGGAATTCCAAAGTGCTAGACCAAGGTGGACAATACATAATTTTGCATTAGTCTGATTTACCAATGTAAATGAGTTCATCAGAGATTCAGGGTTCATCGTGCTACTTTGAGCAAGAGTAATGCTCAGCTGACTGAAAACTGCATTCATTGTGATCCAACTGAAGGAAGCTGATGTGAGAGAAACCATGGTATATGGCAGAGGAAGTAACTCAGCATCTTAAAAGTGTCACACGTGGTTCACTCACTCATTCCCTTCTGGTCCCTCAATCGGCTTGACAGACAATTCTGTCTTTAAGAGTAATAAACTACTGGGTAAAGCACCAAGATCCTTTAAAAGTGTATAGTTACAGATCTCTACATGTTGGGGAAGTTAGTGGGTCTGAACAAATCTCAGGATGGCAGAAGGAGGTATAGCTAGCATAACAGGCAGCAGAGTCAAAATGATTCTCACAATGGTTTTTATCTGCAGAGATCATTGGTGGTGGTTAATTAATCATAGGATTCTTGGACCACCAAGATTCTATTGGAGCTATGTAACTCATCTGGCAAGCAGACCTCTGACTTGTGCCACAATAATAAGTCCTCATAACCTCATAGCTTCTCAGTTACTAGACCTGAGAGAGTTCTCAGACTCAAAGGCCCACAGATGAAGGGGAAGCCCAGACACTTCGAAGAAAAACCATAAAGCAGCATCATGAATATGTTCTATAATGTTTCCCTTTGCCTTTCTCTAAAGGACAGGTAGGCATTTGTCAAAGGAAGTGCCCAGGCTTTCAGGATTATTAGTTAAACCAGAATGTAACCCGTCAGTCTAAGCCTTTAGAGATTCGATGATAAATGGGATTTAGGCTTGGGACCATCTCACAGTCGGAATGGTATGTCATGTAGTTATTTTCTAAGTTTAGATTGTATTGATGAAATAAATATACTCAGCTATGGGTAGAATCAGCATCCACGTGTGTTTGTATATGTATGTGTATATTCATTTAATATTCACAACAACCTATGAGGTAAATCCTGTTAATTTCCCATTTTACAGATGAGGAAACTAAGACACAGAGTGAATAAATAACTCGTCCATGACCACAAGGCTATCTTGTGACAGAGATGGAATTTGAATTCAGGCAGTCAGTTTCCAGAATTTGTACTTTAATCTCTGGACTATATTGCTGAATATAGAGTAAGCCCATTTCTTCCCCCTCGTTCCAAAAAAAATGCACACACACACACACACACACACACATATTTTAGGAAAATATACAAGAGGCACATTGGATACTTTTGGTAAGAGTGACAGAATAGGAGTGAGAGGAAAGATTTCCACTTTTTTTTTTTTATAGATTTTTGTACTGCTTGATTTTTTTAACCATGTGGATATTTTATTTCTACTTTAATATAAACAGAAACATGAGAAAAAGTGTATGCAAAGGCCCTGAAGTAGAAAAAAACATATTTTTTTGAGAAACAAAGGAAATTTTCATGATTGATGCACAGATAAATCTGGGAGAAGAGAGATAATGATGAGCTCGAAGAGGAAAGCAAGTTTTGTAGGCCATTTGAAATATATTTTGGAACCTGTCCTAAAAGCAATGGGAAATCATTTAGAGTTTTAACCCTGGGAGAAACATGATCAGATCAATGAGTTTTAAAGAATCTGATCTAGGTCAACTCCTAGATTGGATAGGAGCAAAAGTAGATGCCAGGGACTATTTACAAGTGAATTAGAGTAATGCAGAAAAGAAAATGATGGTGACTTAGACTGTGACAGTGGCAGTGGAGAAAGAAATAAGCGGATGGATTGCAGAGATATCAAGTAGACAAGATCAGTGTGATTTGGTGATTGACAGAATGGTGAGAGACAGAGAGAAAAATGACTCCCAGTATGCTAATTGTGGCTACTACATGGATGAATCAAATCTGTTCTCCTACCCTGTCACCCCATACCCCTATCACAGTAATCGGATCAAGAAGTGGAGCTATAGCACAAACTGGGCCAATAAGAATCATTCCTACTACTGACGTTAGGAGAGGAAGAACCTTTCCCTTTCTATATGCTGCTGTGAGCCTGGACTTACCAGGGGGGATGCAGCCAACACACAGAGAGAAGGAGAGATCGTAGTGGGATGGTACAAGAAAGAGATTGAGAGATTTAGAGACACCTGGTAGCATGAATTCCCTTGTTCCCCAGCTGTATTTATTTCCACTAGTCAAGGCAACACAAGACTATATCGTTTCCCTTTTGCCTCAGGGAAATTTAAGTTGGGTTTCTTGCACTCGAAGTGACACTTGCAACTCCAAGTGTCATCATTAGTATAAGATTCAGGTAATATTTAGGAAATAAATGAAGAAGGCCTTAAAAATTGACACTACGTGGGGATGAGTAAAGCAAGAGAATAAGAACAATACTAATGTTCTGGTTAGCGATGGGTGGAGCCTGGCACCATTAACTGAGATAGAGTATAAAGAAGGATGAACAGGTCTGGGGAAGAAGATGATGAGTTGAACTTTACACATGTTAAATTTAGGGTGCCTATCTGCCATGCAGGGGACCTTCAGTTGATAATTAGATTTAAATAAATCTGGATAGACTTGTATCTAGTTCTGGAAATTTACAGGCTGTAGAATTATTACATAAATATGAGAGATGAAAAGTTCAAAAGTGATGGCGTTGGACAGGGAAACTATGCAGAGTGAGAAAAACAGTAGGATGAGAATGAAAATCTGGAGAATGTCAACTGTTAAGTGTCCAAAGCAGAATAGCACATTAAGCAGATAGAAAAAGAGATGCCATAAAAACACAAAACAAAACAAGGGTATTCAGGGTTATAGAAACTAAATGATGGAGGAAATCTTGGAAGAAGTTGCTAACTCTTTTAAAAGTTACAAAGGTCCAAGGTCTGAAAGGTCTCCTTGGCAGCTAGAAGGGCTGATGATGGTCTTATAAGAGCTATGTTAATGGAAGAGAGAGAAGAAGAACACATTTTCAGTGGGATGGGATAAACACGTGAGGTGAAGAGGTTAGCTACAACTAATGTAGTTCTCAAGTTTTCATAAACAGAGGACAAAAGAGTTGGACCACAGTTAGATGGGAATACAGACAAGGTTTTAGTAGTAGGTTAGGAAAAACACCAGTAGGGAAACTACACACACAAACACATACACACACACACATACACACACATTTAGTTTATACACACATATAAACTAAATAGTTTATATATTACCTGTGTGTAATATATAAACTACATAGATATGTGGTATACGAATTACACATACACACTCACGTATATAATAACTACGTATACATACATATTCTGGGACCAGAGCTCCTGGGCTTAAATCTTATTGTCTGAGAACAATTTGTATAATTTTTCTGTGCTTCCTTCATTGTTTCTGTAATATGAGGATAATGGGAAAATAATGGAAATTGTTTACTGGAATTGTTGTGAGGATTAAATGAGTTAATGCATGGAAGGGACATTGAAGAGATACTGGGACACAGTAAGCACCCAGTAAATGTTATCTATCATCACCGCAAAGACAATCCATCTTAGAGAGTGATTATATGCACTTGGAAATCTCTTCCTTCCAGGCTGCTCAAGTGTGTAGGGAGAGAGGGATGCCGGCTCTCACAGATACATCATTACCTCAACTCCTTACTGATGGAGAGAGCTCTCAATGCCGAAAACACTCTGGACTGGCTGACAGGGCGTTAAGCATTGATTTTCTGCCTTTCTCTGCCAGTCTTCTTCCTCCTAAGTTATTCCTTTTCCTCTCAGCTCCAGGCCCTCAGGTCTCCTTTTTATCTACTTAGTCTTACTCTCAGAAGTGCTACTTTTCAGGGCCGCAAATAGCATGATATCATTGTCATGGGTGGGGGTGGGGCACATACTTCAAACTTGAGCCAAATGTTATTAATGGCACCTGCCTGGGACTCTTTATCTCTGCAACACATCTAGGCTCATTGCTTATAAAACTTGGATACATCTTCAATAGAATATACAGCAATTTTTAAAAATTATAAAGAATGAGTAAGATGAAATGCTTATAATATGATGTAATAAAAATCAGAATTTAAAAATCCATCCACAATATAATTGCAATTCTGAAAATGTATGCATGTTTGTGAGTATTTACGTGGTGCTTGGAAACATAGAAAAACTGAAAGGAAAACACACAAACATCCTGAAATTGTCTACCTGGGTGGTATGATTTTATTTTCTTTATACTTTTATTTACAGAGACCTTCATTTTTTATGATAAAAATTATATTTGTTATAATTTATATAATTATATTATGTAGAGTTTTCTGACACTCAAAAACTTTCCTTCTTTATACTGTTCCCAAGCAGATTTGCAGACAAGTGTAATGCTCTCGGATTAAAGCTTTTGGTAAAACTCATTTTGGAAAGTGTCAGTGGTGATCCAGATCCCAAGTCATTTTTTTTTTTTTTTTTTTTTTTTTTTTTTGCGGTACGCGGGCC